>NC_133170.1:34685227-34988257 GCF_040802235.1 Manis javanica | reverse complement strand
TCTGCTGCGTAGAGCTCTCTTTTGCTAGGTGTTGGGTGCTCATTTGTGTGGCCATTAACGTGAGGTTTTGCTGAGGAAGACTGGCCATCAGGAAAATACCCGCATACAACGATTTCAGCAGGCAATGTGTTTTCCGTGTCAGTCCTGTGTGACTGCACTCTAAGCGCATGAGTGAAGTCTGCTCTGTAGAGATATCTTTTGCTGAGTGTCGGGAGCTCATTTGTGAGGCCATTAACGTGAGGTTTTGCTGAGGAAGCCTGGCTGTCAGGAAAATACCCGCATACAACAAATTCAGCTCGCAATGTGGTTTCCGTGTCTTATAAATTCTCTTGTTTGTTGTTATGTGCTGTGTTCTGGGTGGTGTGAGTGCTGCCTTTAGGCTTTCTGCGTGTGACATACTGGGTAGATGTGGCGTGGGCTGTGTCATTTCAGCATTGTGTGTAATGATGGGTTCGCCTTGTGTCGGGTGTGTTGTGTGCATGTGTATGTTGTGTGTGGGTGTGTTTTCGTTCGTCTGTGTGCGCGTGGGGATGCATGTGTTCTCTATGATTAGATTGTGGTTGTGCGTGTTGTGTGCAGTGTGCTATGTGTGTTGCACGCGTTTCGTCAGTTTTGTGTGCATTTGTATGTGTTGTGTCAGTTTTGTGTGTGTGGTTGTGTTTGTGTGTTGTGTGAGAGAGGCTGTGTGTGTGTTTGGCTGTTGGAGTTATGCACATGATGTAAGATGTGTTGACTGTGTGTGGCTGTGCTTGTTTTGTACATCTCTTGCATACAGTATGTGGTCTGTGCAATGGTTTTCGTGTGCATTGTGAGCAGTACTTATGTGCCTTCAAGGGTGTGGTGTGTTTATTGTGTCTGTTGTGTTGCGTGTTTCTGTGTTGCGTGTGTGTAGTGCGTTGTGCTCCTGTGTGAGGATGTATGTGTGGTGTGTCTGTGCGTGATTGTGTGTGCAGTGGGTAGTGTGTGAAATGTGTGCTACTTGACTTTGTTGGTTATATGTGTTTTGCCTATGGATTTGGGAGTGTTGTATGTGTTATGAGTTGTGATACTTTCTGTGCGGGATGCTTGTGTGTGTCGTGTGATGTGTGGTTCTGTGAGTTGTGTTTGTGTTGTGTGTATTCTACTCTGTGTGTTCTGTGGTCTGTGTGTTTTGCTTGTTGAGTGAGACACTGTGTGTTAGGACTGATATCTTTGTGTATATGTTGTGTGTTTGGCATTGTGCATTCTGTGAGGCTGTGTGTGCTGTCTGTTTTATGTGTGTTTGGAGTGATGTGTGTAGTGTGTGAAATGTGTGTTGCATAATTTTTGTGTTCTTTCTGTTGTCGACGGTGTGTGTTTTGCATGTTGGTTTCTATGTTCGCGGTTGTGTTTGACAGGTTGTGTGTGTGGCTGGCTCTTTGAGTAAGGAGTGTAATTTGTGATGTGTGTACTGTGTGTGGTCAAGCTTGGTCAGTGTGCCTCACTGGGTGTGTTGTGTTCACTCTGAGAACCGTGGTTCATGTGTATGGTGGGCAGTTATGTTCTCGGTGTGATGTGCTGTGTGTTGAGGGACTTCTGCATTCAAGTGCACAGAAGACAGCCTCTCGTTGTTGGCGGTTTTCTCCACAGGTTTGTAATACTCCAGGAGGGCCTTGTTTCCTGAGGGCGCAGAGAGCCACCTCATCTCTTCACTAGCAAGGCCCTGAAGACGCCTTTGTTGTAAAGTGTCAGAAACTGCTGCAGGAGAGCCTCATGACAAACTCTGCCGCAGAAACAATCCACCATGCACTGAGGAGACACTCCATGAGGGAATACGAGACTGCTTTCATTTTGCACGCAATTTGCTCCTATGTGATAAGGAAAACAGCAAACATTGCAGTAGAACGCGGTCTTCTCTGTAAGCCCTCTATCTCAAAGATGTGGGTGGGCTGCGAATAGGCCTTTGCTCTAGCGACACTGGAAGTTGCAGAAGATGATGCATTGTAGTGACAGCAGTGGAGGCAAGTCAGCTTTGGATTCAGCTTATGTGACTGAAAGAAAGCACTGCAGGATGGCCCACTCAAGGAATCATTGAAGCCCTGGCAGTGGAGGCTGAAACAGAGCTTTCAATGTGCTTTCAACCATGTCTGTGTGGCCATGAACGTGAGGCTTTGCTGAGGAAGCCTGGCCGTCTGGCACTATGCCCGCATACAACGAATTTAGCTCGCAATGTGGTTTCCGTGTCTGTCCTGTGTGCCTGCACTCTAAGCACCTGGAAGAGGTTTTGCCCTGCAGAGCTCTCTTTAGCTGAGTGTTGTGTGCTCATTTGGGTGACCATTAACGTGAGGCTTTGTTGAGGAAGCCTGGCCATCAGGAAAATGCCCGCATACAACGAATTCAGCTCGCAATGTGGTTTCCGTGTCTGTAATGTGTGCCTGCTCTCTAAGCGCCTGAAAGTGGTCTGCCGTGTGGAGCTCTCCTTTGCTGAGTGTCGGGTGCTCATTTGTGTTGCCATTAACGTGAAGTGTTACTGAGGAAGACTGGTCATCAGGAAAATACCCGCATACAAAGAATTTAGCTCGCAATGTAGTTACCGTGTCTGTCCTGTGTGACTGCACTCTAAGTGCATGAGTGAAGTCTGCTCGGTGTAGATGTCTTTTGCTGAGAGCCGGGTGCTCATTTGTGTGGCCAGAAACGTGAGGCCTTGCTGAGGAAGCCTGGCCGTCAGGAAAATAACCACATACACCGAATTCAGCTCGCAATGTGGTTTCCGTGTCTGTCCTGTGTGACTGCACTCTAAGTGCATGAGTCAAGTCTGCTCTGTAGAGATGTCTTTTGCTCAGTGTCGGGTGCTCATTTTTGTGGCCATTCACGTGAGGTTTTGCTGAGGAATCCTGGCCATCAGGAAAATACCCGCATACAACGAATTGAACTTGCAATGTGGTTTCCGTGTCTGTCCTTTGTGCCTGCACTCTAAGCACCTGAAAGAGGATTTCTGTGTAGAGCTCTCTTTTGCTGAGTGTCGTGTGCTCATTTCGGTGAACATTAACGTGAGGCTTTGTTGACGAAGCCTGGCCATCAGGAAAATGCCCGCATACAACGAATTCAGCTCGCATTGTGGTTTCTGTGTCTGTAATGTGTGCCTGCTCTCTAAGCGCCGGAAAGAGGATTTCTGTGTACAGCTCTCTTTTGCTGAGTGTCGTGTGCTCATTTAGGTGAACATTAACGTGAGGCTTTGTTGACGAAGCCTGGCCATCAGGAAAATGCCCGCATACACCGAATTCAGCTCGCAATGTGGTTTCCGTGTCTGGAATGTGTGCCCGCTCTCTAAGCGCCTGAAAGAGGTCTGCTGCGTAGAGCTCTCTTTTGCTAGGTGTTGGGTGCTCATTTGTGTGGCCATTAACGTGAGGTTTTGCTGAGGAAGACTGGCCATCAGGAAAATACCCGCATACAACGATTTCAGCAGGCAATGTGTTTTCCGTGTCAGTCCTGTGTGACTGCACTCTAAGCGCATGAGTGAAGTCTGCTCTGTAGAGATATCTTTTGCTGAGTGTCGGGAGCTCATTTGTGAGGCCATTAACGTGAGGTTTTGCTGAGGAAGCCTGGCTGTCAGGAAAATACCCGCATACAACAAATTCAGCTCGCAATGTGGTTTCCGTGTCTTATAAATTCTCTTGTTTGTTGTTATGTGCTGTGTTCTGGGTGGTGTGAGTGCTGCCTTTAGGCTTTCTGCGTGTGACATACTGGGTAGATGTGGCGTGGGCTGTGTCATTTCAGCATTGTGTGTAATGATGGGTTCGCCTTGTGTCGGGTGTGTTGTGTGCATGTGTATGTTGTGTGTGGGTGTGTTTTCGTTCGTCTGTGTGCGCGTGGGGATGCATGTGTTCTCTATGATTAGATTGTGGTTGTGCGTGTTGTGTGCAGTGTGCTATGTGTGTTGCACGCGTTTCGTCAGTTTTGTGTGCATTTGTATGTGTTGTGTCAGTTTTGTGTGTGTGGTTGTGTTTTGTGTGTTGTGTGAGAGAGGCTGTGTGTGTGTTTGGCTGTTGGAGTTATGCACATGATGTAAGATGTGTTGACTGTGTGTGGCTGTGCTTGTTTTGTACATCTCTTGCATACAGTATGTGGTCTGTGCAATGGTTTTCGTGTGCATTGTGAGCAGTACTTATGTGCCTTCAAGGGTGTGGTGTGTTTATTGTGTCTGTTGTGTTGCGTGTTTCTGTGTTGCGTGTGTGTAGTGCGTTGTGCTCCTGTGTGAGGATGTATGTGTGGTGTGTCTGTGCGTGATTGTGTGTGCAGTGGGTAGTGTGTGAAATGTGTGCTACTTGACTTTGTTGGTTATATGTGTTTTGCCTATGGATTTGGGAGTGTTGTATGTGTTATGAGTTGTGATACTTTCTGTGCGGGATGCTTGTGTGTGTCGTGTGATGTGTGGTTCTGTGAGTTGTGTTTGTGTTGTGTGTATTCTACTCTGTGTGTTCTGTGGTCTGTGTGTTTTGCTTGTTGAGTGAGACACTGTGTGTTAGGACTGATATCTTTGTGTATATGTTGTGTGTTTGGCATTGTGCATTCTGTGAGGCTGTGTGTGCTGTCTGTTTTATGTGTGTTTGGAGTGATGTGTGTAGTGTGTGAAATGTGTGTTGCATAATTTTTGTGTTCTTTCTGTTGTCGACGGTGTGTGTTTTGCATGTTGGTTTCTATGTTCGCGGTTGTGTTTGACAGGTTGTGTGTGTGGCTGGCTCTTTGAGTAAGGAGTGTAATTTGTGATGTGTGTACTGTGTGTGGTCAAGCTTGGTCAGTGTGCCTCACTGGGTGTGTTGTGTTCACTCTGAGAACCGTGGTTCATGTGTATGGTGGGCAGTTATGTTCTCGGTGTGATGTGCTGTGTGTTGAGGGACTTCTGCATTCAAGTGCACAGAAGACAGCCTCTCGTTGTTGGCGGTTTTCTCCACAGGTTTGTAATACTCCAGGAGGGCCTTGTTTCCTGAGGGCGCAGAGAGCCACCTCATCTCTTCACTAGCAAGGCCCTGAAGACGCCTTTGTTGTAAAGTGTCAGAAACTGCTGCAGGAGAGCCTCATGACAAACTCTGCCGCAGAAACAATCCACCATGCACTGAGGAGACACTCCATGAGGGAATACGAGGCTGCTTTCATTTTGCACGCAATTTGCTCCTATGTGATAAGGAAAACAGCAAACATTGCAGTAGAACGCGGTCTTCTCTGTAAGCCCTCTATCTCAAAGATGTGGGTGGGCTGCGAATAGGCCTTTGCTCTAGCGACACTGGAAGTTGCAGAAGATGATGCATTGTAGTGACAGCAGTGGAGGCAAGTCAGCTTTGGATTCAGCTTATGTGACTGAAAGAAAGCACTGCAGGATGGCCCACTCAAGGAATCATTGAAGCCCTGGCAGTGGAGGCTGAAACAGGGCTTTCAATGTGCTTTCAACCATGTCTGTGTGGCCATGAACGTGAGGCTTTGCTGAGGAAGCCTGGCCATCAGGAAAATACCCGCATACAACGAATTGAACTTGCAATGTGGTTTCCGTGTCTGTCCTGTGTGCCTGCACTCTAAGCACCTGAAAGAGGATTTCTGTGTAGAGCTCTCTTTTGCTGAGTGTCGTGTGCTCATTTCGGTGAACATTAACGTGAGGCTTTGTTGACGAAGCCTGGCCATCAGGAAAATGCCCGCATACAACGAATTCAGCTCGCATTGTGGTTTCTGTGTCTGTAATGTGTGCCTGCTCTCTAAGCGCCGGAAAGAGGATTTCTGTGTACAGCTCTCTTTTGCTGAGTGTCGTGTGCTCATTTAGGTGAACATTAACGTGAGGCTTTGTTGACGAAGCCTGGCCATCAGGAAAATGCCCGCATACACCGAATTCAGCTCGCAATGTGGTTTCCGTGTCTGGAATGTGTGCCCGCTCTCTAAGCGCCTGAAAGAGGTCTGCTGCGTAGAGCTCTCTTTTGCTAGGTGTTGGGTGCTCATTTGTGTGGCCATTAACGTGAGGTTTTGCTGAGGAAGACTGGCCATCAGGAAAATACCCGCATACAACGATTTCAGCAGGCAATGTGTTTTCCGTGTCAGTCCTGTGTGACTGCACTCTAAGCGCATGAGTGAAGTCTGCTCTGTAGAGATATCTTTTGCTGAGTGTCGGGAGCTCATTTGTGAGGCCATTAACGTGAGGTTTTGCTGAGGAAGCCTGGCTGTCAGGAAAATACCCGCATACAACAAATTCAGCTCGCAATGTGGTTTCCGTGTCTTATAAATTCTCTTGTTTGTTGTTATGTGCTGTGTTCTGGGTGGTGTGAGTGCTGCCTTTAGGCTTTCTGCGTGTGACATACTGGGTAGATGTGGCGTGGGCTGTGTCATTTCAGCATTGTGTGTAATGATGGGTTCGCCTTGTGTCGGGTGTGTTGTGTGCATGTGTATGTTGTGTGTGGGTGTGTTTTCGTTCGTCTGTGTGCGCGTGGGGATGCATGTGTTCTCTATGATTAGATTGTGGTTGTGCGTGTTGTGTGCAGTGTGCTATGTGTGTTGCACGCGTTTCGTCAGTTTTGTGTGCATTTGTATGTGTTGTGTCAGTTTTGTGTGTGTGGTTGTGTTTGTGTGTTGTGTGAGAGAGGCTGTGTGTGTGTTTGGCTGTTGGAGTTATGCACATGATGTAAGATGTGTTGACTGTGTGTGGCTGTGCTTGTTTTGTACATCTCTTGCATACAGTATGTGGTCTGTGCAATGGTTTTCGTGTGCATTGTGAGCAGTACTTATGTGCCTTCAAGGGTGTGGTGTGTTTATTGTGTCTGTTGTGTTGCGTGTTTCTGTGTTGCGTGTGTGTAGTGCGTTGTGCTCCTGTGTGAGGATGTATGTGTGGTGTGTCTGTGCGTGATTGTGTGTGCAGTGGGTAGTGTGTGAAATGTGTGCTACTTGACTTTGTTGGTTATATGTGTTTTGCCTATGGATTTGGGAGTGTTGTATGTGTTATGAGTTGTGATACTTTCTGTGCGGGATGCTTGTGTGTGTCGTGTGATGTGTGGTTCTGTGAGTTGTGTTTGTGTTGTGTGTATTCTACTCTGTGTGTTCTGTGGTCTGTGTGTTTTGCTTGTTGAGTGAGACACTGTGTGTTAGGACTGATATCTTTGTGTATATGTTGTGTGTTTGGCATTGTGCATTCTGTGAGGCTGTGTGTGCTGTCTGTTTTATGTGTGTTTGGAGTGATGTGTGTAGTGTGTGAAATGTGTGTTGCATAATTTTTGTGTTCTTTCTGTTGTCGACGGTGTGTGTTTTGCATGTTGGTTTCTATGTTCGCGGTTGTGTTTGACAGGTTGTGTGTGTGGCTGGCTCTTTGAGTAAGGAGTGTAATTTGTGATGTGTGTACTGTGTGTGGTCAAGCTTGGTCAGTGTGCCTCACTGGGTGTGTTGTGTTCACTCTGAGAACCGTGGTTCATGTGTATGGTGGGCAGTTATGTTCTCGGTGTGATGTGCTGTGTGTTGAGGGACTTCTGCATTCAAGTGCACAGAAGACAGCCTCTCGTTGTTGGCGGTTTTCTCCACAGGTTTGTAATACTCCAGGAGGGCCTTGTTTCCTGAGGGCGCAGAGAGCCACCTCATCTCTTCACTAGCAAGGCCCTGAAGACGCCTTTGTTGTAAAGTGTCAGAAACTGCTGCAGGAGAGCCTCATGACAAACTCTGCCGCAGAAACAATCCACCATGCACTGAGGAGACACTCCATGAGGGAATACGAGACTGCTTTCATTTTGCACGCAATTTGCTCCTATGTGATAAGGAAAACAGCAAACATTGCAGTAGAACGCGGTCTTCTCTGTAAGCCCTCTATCTCAAAGATGTGGGTGGGCTGCGAATAGGCCTTTGCTCTAGCGACACTGGAAGTTGCAGAAGATGATGCATTGTAGTGACAGCAGTGGAGGCAAGTCAGCTTTGGATTCAGCTTATGTGACTGAAAGAAAGCACTGCAGGATGGCCCACTCAAGGAATCATTGAAGCCCTGGCAGTGGAGGCTGAAACAGAGCTTTCAATGTGCTTTCAACCATGTCTGTGTGGCCATGAACGTGAGGCTTTGCTGAGGAAGCCTGGCCGTCTGGCACTATGCCCGCATACAACGAATTTAGCTCGCAATGTGGTTTCCGTGTCTGTCCTGTGTGCCTGCACTCTAAGCACCTGGAAGAGGTTTTGCCCTGCAGAGCTCTCTTTAGCTGAGTGTTGTGTGCTCATTTGGGTGACCATTAACGTGAGGCTTTGTTGAGGAAGCCTGGCCATCAGGAAAATGCCCGCATACAAACGAATTCAGCTCGAATTCAGCTCGCAATGTGGTTTCCGTGTCTGTAATGTGTGCCTGCTCTCTAAGCGCCTGAAAGTGGTCTGCCGTGTGGAGCTCTCCTTTGCTGAGTGTCGGGTGCTCATTTGTGTTGCCATTAACGTGAAGTGTTACTGAGGAAGACTGGTCATCAGGAAAATACCCGCATACAAAGAATTTAGCTCGCAATGTAGTTACCGTGTCTGTCCTGTGTGACTGCACTCTAAGTGCATGAGTGAAGTCTGCTCGGTGTAGATGTCTTTTGCTGAGAGCCGGGTGCTCATTTGTGTGGCCAGAAACGTGAGGCCTTGCTGAGGAAGCCTGGCCGTCAGGAAAATAACCACATACACCGAATTCAGCTCGCAATGTGGTTTCCGTGTCTGTCCTGTGTGACTGCACTCTAAGTGCATGAGTCAAGTCTGCTCTGTAGAGATGTCTTTTGCTCAGTGTCGGGTGCTCATTTTTGTGGCCATTCACGTGAGGTTTTGCTGAGGAATCCTGGCCATCAGGAAAATACCCGCATACAACGAATTGAACTTGCAATGTGGTTTCCGTGTCTGTCCTTTGTGCCTGCACTCTAAGCACCTGAAAGAGGATTTCTGTGTAGAGCTCTCTTTTGCTGAGTGTCGTGTGCTCATTTCGGTGAACATTAACGTGAGGCTTTGTTGACGAAGCCTGGCCATCAGGAAAATGCCCGCATACAACGAATTCAGCTCGCATTGTGGTTTCTGTGTCTGTAATGTGTGCCTGCTCTCTAAGCGCCGGAAAGAGGATTTCTGTGTACAGCTCTCTTTTGCTGAGTGTCGTGTGCTCATTTAGGTGAACATTAACGTGAGGCTTTGTTGACGAAGCCTGGCCATCAGGAAAATGCCCGCATACACCGAATTCAGCTCGCAATGTGGTTTCCGTGTCTGGAATGTGTGCCCGCTCTCTAAGCGCCTGAAAGAGGTCTGCTGCGTAGAGCTCTCTTTTGCTAGGTGTTGGGTGCTCATTTGTGTGGCCATTAACGTGAGGTTTTGCTGAGGAAGACTGGCCATCAGGAAAATACCCGCATACAACGATTTCAGCAGGCAATGTGTTTTCCGTGTCAGTCCTGTGTGACTGCACTCTAAGCGCATGAGTGAAGTCTGCTCTGTAGAGATATCTTTTGCTGAGTGTCGGGAGCTCATTTGTGAGGCCATTAACGTGAGGTTTTGCTGAGGAAGCCTGGCTGTCAGGAAAATACCCGCATACAACAAATTCAGCTCGCAATGTGGTTTCCGAGTCTTATAAATTCTCTTGTTTGTTGTTATGTGCTGTGTTCTGGGTGGTGTGAGTGCTGCCTTTAGGCTTTCTGCGTGTGACATACTGGGTAGATGTGGCGTGGGCTGTGTCATTTCAGCATTGTGTGTAATGATGGGTTCGCCTTGTGTCGGGTGTGTTGTGTGCATGTGTATGTTGTGTGTGGGTGTGTTTTCGTTCGTCTGTGTGCGCGTGGGGATGCATGTGTTCTCTATGATTAGATTGTGGTTGTGCGTGTTGTGTGCAGTGTGCTATGTGTGTTGCACGCGTTTCGTCAGTTTTGTGTGCATTTGTATGTGTTGTGTCAGTTTTGTGTGTGTGGTTGTGTTTTGTGTGTTGTGTGAGAGAGGCTGTGTGTGTGTTTGGCTGTTGGAGTTATGCACATGATGTAAGATGTGTTGACTGTGTGTGGCTGTGCTTGTTTTGTACATCTCTTGCATACAGTATGTGGTCTGTGCAATGGTTTTCGTGTGCATTGTGAGCAGTACTTATGTGCCTTCAAGGGTGTGGTGTGTTTATTGTGTCTGTTGTGTTGCGTGTTTCTGTGTTGCGTGTGTGTAGTGCGTTGTGCTCCTGTGTGAGGATGTATGTGTGGTGTGTCTGTGCGTGATTGTGTGTGCAGTGGGTAGTGTGTGAAATGTGTGCTACTTGTCTTTGTTGGTTATATGTGTTTTGCCTATGGATTTGGGAGTGTTGTGTGTGTTATGAGTTGTGATACTTTCTGTGCGGGATGCTTGTGTGTGTCGTGTGATGTGTGGTTCTGTGAGTTGTGTTTGTGTTGTGTGTATTCTACTCTGTGTGTTCTGTGGTCTGTGTGTTTTGCTTGTTGAGTGAGACACTGTGTGTTAGGACTGATATCTTTGTGTATATGTTGTGTGTTTGGCATTGTGCATTCTGTGAGGCTGTGTGTGCTGTCTGTTTTATGTGTGTTTGGAGTGATGTGTGTAGTGTGTGAAATGTGTGTTGCATAATTTTTGTGTTCTTTCTGTTGTCGACGGTGTGTGTTTTGCATGTTGGTTTCTATGTTCGCGGTTGTGTTTGACAGGTTGTGTGTGTGGCTGGCTCTTTGAGTAAGGAGTGTAATTTGTGATGTGTGTACTGTGTGTGGTCAAGCTTGGTCAGTGTGCCTCACTGGGTGTGTTGTGTTCACTCTGAGAACCGTGGTTGATGTGTATGGTGGGCAGTTATGTTCTCGGTGTGATGTGCTGTGTGTTGAGGGACTTCTGCATTCAAGTGCACAGAAGACAGGCTCTAGTTGTTGGCGGTTTTCTCCACAGGTTTGTAATACTCCAGGAGGGGCTTGTTTCCTGAGGGCGCAGAGAGCCACCTCATCTCTTCACTAGCAAGGCCCTGAAGACGCCTTTGTTGTAAAGTGTCAGAAACTGCTGCAGGAGAGCCTCATGACAAACTCTGCCGCAGAAACAATCCACCATGCACTGAGGAGACACTCCATGAGGGAATACGAGGCTGCTTTCATTTTGCACGCAATTTGCTCCTATGTGATAAGGAAAACAGCAAACATTGCAGTAGAACGCGGTCTTCTCTGTAAGCCCTCTATCTCAAAGATGTGGGTGGGCTGCGAATAGGCCTTTGCTCTAGCGACACTGGAAGTTGCAGAAGATGATGCATTGTAGTGACAGCAGTGGAGGCAAGTCAGCTTTGGATTCAGCTTATGTGACTGAAAGAAAGCACTGCAGGATGGCCCACTCAAGGAATCATTGAAGCCCTGGCAGTGGAGGCTGAAACAGGGCTTTCAATGTGCTTTCAACCATGTCTGTGTGGCCATGAACGTGAGGCTTTGCTGAGGAAGCCTGGCCATCAGGAAAATACCCGCATACAACGAATTGAACTTGCAATGTGGTTTCCGTGTCTGTCCTGTGTGCCTGCACTCTAAGCACCTGAAAGAGGATTTCTGTGTAGAGCTCTCTTTTGCTGAGTGTCGTGTGCTCATTTCGGTGAACATTAACGTGAGGCTTTGTTGAGGAAGCCTGGCCATCAGGAAAATGCCCGCATACAACGAATTCAGCTCGCATTGTGGTTTCTGTGTCTGTAATGTGTGCCTGCTCTCTAAGCGCCGGAAAGAGGATTTCTGTGTACAGCTCTCTTTTGCTGAGTGTCGTGTGCTCATTTAGGTGAACATTAACGTGAGGCTTTGTTGACGAAGCCTGGCCATCAGGAAAATGCCCGCATACACCGAATTCAGCTCGCAATGTGGTTTCCGTGTCTGGAATGTGTGCCCGCTCTCTAAGCGCCTGAAAGAGGTCTGCTGCGTAGAGCTCTCTTTTGCTAGGTGTTGGGTGCTCATTTGTGTGGCCATTAACGTGAGGTTTTGCTGAGGAAGACTGGCCATCAGGAAAATACCCGCATACAACGATTTCAGCAGGCAATGTGTTTTCCGTGTCAGTCCTGTGTGACTGCACTCTAAGCGCATGAGTGAAGTCTGCTCTGTAGAGATATCTTTTGCTGAGTGTCGGGAGCTCATTTGTGAGGCCATTAACGTGAGGTTTTGCTGAGGAAGCCTGGCTGTCAGGAAAATACCCGCATACAACAAATTCAGCTCGCAATGTGGTTTCCGTGTCTTATAAATTCTCTTGTTTGTTGTTATGTGCTGTGTTCTGGGTGGTGTGAGTGCTGCCTTTAGGCTTTCTGCGTGTGACATACTGGGTAGATGTGGCGTGGGCTGTGTCATTTCAGCATTGTGTGTAATGATGGGTTCGCCTTGTGTCGGGTGTGTTGTGTGCATGTGTATGTTGTGTGTGGGTGTGTTTTCGTTCGTCTGTGTGCGCGTGGGGATGCATGTGTTCTCTATGATTAGATTGTGGTTGTGCGTGTTGTGTGCAGTGTGCTATGTGTGTTGCACGCGTTTCGTCAGTTTTGTGTGCATTTGTATGTGTTGTGTCAGTTTTGTGTGTGTGGTTGTGTTTTGTGTGTTGTGTGAGAGAGGCTGTGTGTGTGTTTGGCTGTTGGAGTTATGCACATGATGTAAGATGTGTTGACTGTGTGTGGCTGTGCTTGTTTTGTACATCTCTTGCATACAGTATGTGGTCTGTGCAATGGTTTTCGTGTGCATTGTGAGCAGTACTTATGTGCCTTCAAGGGTGTGGTGTGTTTATTGTGTCTGTTGTGTTGCGTGTTTCTGTGTTGCGTGTGTGTAGTGCGTTGTGCTCCTGTGTGAGGATGTATGTGTGGTGTGTCTGTGCGTGATTGTGTGTGCAGTGGGTAGTGTGTGAAATGTGTGCTACTTGACTTTGTTGGTTATATGTGTTTTGCCTATGGATTTGGGAGTGTTGTATGTGTTATGAGTTGTGATACTTTCTGTGCGGGATGCTTGTGTGTGTCGTGTGATGTGTGGTTCTGTGAGTTGTGTTTGTGTTGTGTGTATTCTACTCTGTGTGTTCTGTGGTCTGTGTGTTTTGCTTGTTGAGTGAGACACTGTGTGTTAGGACTGATATCTTTGTGTATATGTTGTGTGTTTGGCATTGTGCATTCTGTGAGGCTGTGTGTGCTGTCTGTTTTATGTGTGTTTGGAGTGATGTGTGTAGTGTGTGAAATGTGTGTTGCATAATTTTTGTGTTCTTTGTGTTGTCGAGGTTGTGTGTTTTGCATGTTGGTTTGTTTGTTCGCGGTTGTGTTTGACAGGTTGTGTGTGTGGCTGGCTCTTTGAGTAAGGAGTGTAATTTGTGATGTGTGTACTGTGTGTGGTCAAGCTTGGTCAGTGTGCCTCACTGGGTGTGTTGTGTTCACTCTGAGAACCGTGGTTCATGTGTATGGTGGGCAGTTATGTTCTCGGTGTGATGTGCTGTGTGTTGAGGGACTTCTGCATTCAAGTGCACAGAAGACAGCCTCTCGTTGTTGGCGGTTTTCTCCACAGGTTTGTAATACTCCAGGAGGGCCTTGTTTCCTGAGGGCGCAGAGAGCCACCTCATCTCTTCACTAGCAAGGCCCTGAAGACGCCTTTGTTGTAAAGTGTCAGAAACTGCTGCAGGAGAGCCTCATGACAAACTCTGCCGCAGAAACAATCCACCATGCACTGAGGAGACACTCCATGAGGGAATACGAGGCTGCTTTCATTTTGCACGCAATTTGCTCCTATGTGATAAGGAAAACAGCAAACATTGCAGTAGAACGCGGTCTTCTCTGTAAGCCCTCTATCTCAAAGATGTGGGTGGGCTGCGAATAGGCCTTTGCTCTAGCGACACTGGAAGTTGCAGAAGATGATGCATTGTAGTGACAGCAGTGGAGGCAAGTCAGCTTTGGATTCAGCTTATGTGACTGAAAGAAAGCACTGCAGGATGGCCCACTCAAGGAATCATTGAAGCCCTGGCAGTGGAGGCTGAAACAGGGCTTTCAATGTGCTTTCAACCATGTCTGTGTGGCCATGAACGTGAGGCTTTGCTGAGGAAGCCTGGCCGTCTGGCACTATGCCCGCATACAACGAATTTAGCTCGCAATGTGGTTTCCGTGTCTGTCCTGTGTGCCTGCACTCTAAGCACCTGGAAGAGGTTTTGCCCTGCAGAGCTCTCTTTAGCTGAGTGTTGTGTGCTCATTTGGGTGACCATTAACGTGAGGCTTTGTTGAGGAAGCCTGGCCATCAGGAAAATGCCCGCATACAACGAATTCAGCTCGCAATGTGGTTTCCGTGTCTGTAATGTGTGCCTGCTCTCTAAGTGCCTGAAAGTGGTCTGCCGTGTGGAGCTCTCCTTTGCTGAGTGTCGGGTGCTCATTTGTGTTGCCATTAACGTGAAGTGTTACTGAGGAAGACTGGTCATCAGGAAAATACCCGCATACAAAGAATTTAGCTCGCAATGTAGTTACCGTGTCTGTCCTGTGTGACTGCACTCTAAGTGCATGAGTGAAGTCTGCTCGGTGTAGATGTCTTTTGCTGAGAGCCGGGTGCTCATTTGTGTGGCCAGAAACGTGAGGCCTTGCTGAGGAAGCCTGGCCGTCAGGAAAATAACCACATACACCGAATTCAGCTCGCAATGTGGTTTCCGTGTCTGTCCTGTGTGACTGCACTCTAAGTGCATGAGTCAAGTCTGCTCTGTAGAGATGTCTTTTGCTCAGTGTCGGGTGCTCATTTTTGTGGCCATTCACGTGAGGTTTTGCTGAGGAATCCTGGCCATCAGGAAAATACCCGCATACAACGAATTGAACTTGCAATGTGGTTTCCGTGTCTGTCCTTTGTGCCTGCACTCTAAGCACCTGAAAGAGGATTTCTGTGTAGAGCTCTCTTTTGCTGAGTGTCGTGTGCTCATTTCGGTGAACATTAACGTGAGGCTTTGTTGACGAAGCCTGGCCATCAGGAAAATGCCCGCATACAACGAATTCAGCTCGCATTGTGGTTTCTGTGTCTGTAATGTGTGCCTGCTCTCTAAGCGCCGGAAAGAGGATTTCTGTGTACAGCTCTCTTTTGCTGAGTGTCGTGTGCTCATTTAGGTGAACATTAACGTGAGGCTTTGTTGACGAAGCCTGGCCATCAGGAAAATGCCCGCATACACCGAATTCAGCTCGCAATGTGGTTTCCGTGTCTGGAATGTGTGCCCGCTCTCTAAGCGCCTGAAAGAGGTCTGCTGCGTAGAGCTCTCTTTTGCTAGGTGTTGGGTGCTCATTTGTGTGGCCATTAACGTGAGGTTTTGCTGAGGAAGACTGGCCATCAGGAAAATACCCGCATACAACGATTTCAGCAGGCAATGTGTTTTCCGTGTCAGTCCTGTGTGACTGCACTCTAAGCGCATGAGTGAAGTCTGCTCTGTAGAGATATCTTTTGCTGAGTGTCGGGAGCTCATTTGTGAGGCCATTAACGTGAGGTTTTGCTGAGGAAGCCTGGCTGTCAGGAAAATACCCGCATACAACAAATTCAGCTTGCAATGTGGTTTCCGAGTCTTATAAATTCTCTTGTTTGTTGTTATGTGCTGTGTTCTGGGTGGTGTGAGTGCTGCCTTTAGGCTTTCTGCGTGTGACATACTGGGTAGATGTGGCGTGGGCTGTGTCATTTCAGCATTGTGTGTAATGATGGGTTCGCCTTGTGTCGGGTGTGTTGTGTGCATGTGTATGTTGTGTGGGTGTGTTTTCGTTCGTCTGTGTGCGCGTGGGGATGCATGTGTTCTCTATGATTAGATTGTGGTTGTGCGTGTTGTGTGCAGTGTGCTATGTGTGTTGCACGCGTTTCGTCAGTTTTGTGTGCATTTGTATGTGTTGTGTCAGTTTTGTGTGTGTGGTTGTGTTTTGTGTGTTGTGTGAGAGAGGCTGTGTGTGTGTTTGGCTGTTGGAGTTATGCACATGATGTAAGATGTGTTGACTGTGTGTGGCTGTGCTTGTTTTGTACATCTCTTGCATACAGTATGTGGTCTGTGCAATGGTTTTCGTGTGCATTGTGAGCAGTACTTATGTGCCTTCAAGGGTGTGGTGTGTTTATTGTGTCTGTTGTGTTGCATGTTTCTGTGTTGCGTGTGTGTAGTGCGTTGTGCTCCTGTGTGAGGATGTATGTGTGGTGTGTCTGTGCGTGATTGTGTGTGCAGTGGGTAGTGTGTGAAATGTGTGCTACTTGTCTTTGTTGGTTATATGTGTTTTGCCTATGGATTTGGGAGTGTTGTGTGTGTTATGAGTTGTGATACTTTCTGTGCCGGATGCTTGTGTGTGTCGTGTGATGTGTGGTTCTGTGAGTTGTGTTTTTGTTGTGTGTATTCTACTCTGTGTGTTCTGTGGTCTGTGTGTTTTGCTTGTTGAGTGAGACACTGTGTGTTAGGACTGATATCTTTGTGTATATGTTGTGTGTTTGGCATTGTGCATTCTGTGAGGCTGTGTGTGCTGTCTGTTTTATGTGTGTTTGGAGTGATGTGTGTAGTGTGTGAAATGTGTGTTGCATAATTTTTGTGTTCTTTCTGTTGTCGACGGTGTGTGTTTTGCATGTTGGTTTCTATGTTCGCGGTTGTGTTTGACAGGTTGTGTGTGTGGCTGGCTCTTTGAGTAAGGAGTGTAATTTGTGATGTGTGTACTGTGTGTGGTCAAGCTTGGTCAGTGTGCCTCACTGGGTGTGTTGTGTTCACTCTGAGAACCGTGGTTCATGTGTATGGTGGGCAGTTATGTTCTCGGTGTGATGTGCTGTGTGTTGAGGGACTTCTGCATTCAAGTGCACAGAAGACAGCCTCTCGTTGTTGGCGGTTTTCTCCACAGGTTTGTAATACTCCAGGAGGGCCTTGTTTCCTGAGGGCGCAGAGAGCCACCTCATCTCTTCACTAGCAAGGCCCTGAAGACGCCTTTGTTGTAAAGTGTCAGAAACTGCTGCAGGAGAGCCTCATGACAAACTCTGCCGCAGAAACAATCCACCATGCACTGAGGAGACACTCCATGAGGGAATACGAGGCTGCTTTCATTTTGCACGCAATTTGCTCCTATGTGATAAGGAAAACAGCAAACATTGCAGTAGAACGCGGTCTTCTCTGTAAGCCCTCTATCTCAAAGATGTGGGTGGGCTGCGAATAGGCCTTTGCTCTAGCGACACTGGAAGTTGCAGAAGATGATGCATTGTAGTGACAGCAGTGGAGGCAAGTCAGCTTTGGATTCAGCTTATGTGACTGAAAGAAAGCACTGCAGGATGGCCCACTCAAGGAATCATTGAAGCCCTGGCAGTGGAGGCTGAAACAGAGCTTTCAATGTGCTTTCAACCATGTCTGTGTGGCCATGAACGTGAGGCTTTGCTGAGGAAGCCTGGCCGTCTGGCACTATGCCCGCATACAACGAATTTAGCTCGCAATGTGGTTTCCGTGTCTGTCCTGTGTGCCTGCACTCTAAGCACCTGGAAGAGGTTTTGCCCTGCAGAGCTCTCTTTAGCTGAGTGTTGTGTGCTCATTTGGGTGACCATTAACGTGAGGCTTTGTTGAGGAAGCCTGGCCATCAGGAAAATGCCCGCATACAACGAATTCAGCTCGCAATGTGGTTTCCGTGTCTGTAATGTGTGCCTGCTCTCTAAGCGCCTGAAAGTGGTCTGCCGTGTGGAGCTCTCCTTTGCTGAGTGTCGGGTGCTCATTTGTGTTGCCATTAACGTGAAGTGTTACTGAGGAAGACTGGTCATCAGGAAAATACCCGCATACAAAGAATTTAGCTCGCAATGTAGTTACCGTGTCTGTCCTGTGTGACTGCACTCTAAGTGCATGAGTGAAGTCTGCTCGGTGTAGATGTCTTTTGCTGAGAGCCGGGTGCTCATTTGTGTGGCCAGAAACGTGAGGCCTTGCTGAGGAAGCCTGGCCGTCAGGAAAATAACCACATACACCGAATTCAGCTCGCAATGTGGTTTCCGTGTCTGTCCTGTGTGACTGCACTCTAAGTGCATGAGTCAAGTCTGCTCTGTAGAGATGTCTTTTGCTCAGTGTCGGGTGCTCATTTTTGTGGCCATTCACGTGAGGTTTTGCTGAGGAATCCTGGCCATCAGGAAAATACCCGCATACAACGAATTGAACTTGCAATGTGGTTTCCGTGTCTGTCCTTTGTGCCTGCACTCTAAGCACCTGAAAGAGGATTTCTGTGTAGAGCTCTCTTTTGCTGAGTGTCGTGTGCTCATTTCGGTGAACATTAACGTGAGGCTTTGTTGACGAAGCCTGGCCATCAGGAAAATGCCCGCATACAACGAATTCAGCTCGCATTGTGGTTTCTGTGTCTGTAATGTGTGCCTGCTCTCTAAGCGCCGGAAAGAGGATTTCTGTGTACAGCTCTCTTTTGCTGAGTGTCGTGTGCTCATTTAGGTGAACATTAACGTGAGGCTTTGTTGACGAAGCCTGGCCATCAGGAAAATGCCCGCATACACCGAATTCAGCTCGCAATGTGGTTTCCGTGTCTGGAATGTGTGCCCGCTCTCTAAGCGCCTGAAAGAGGTCTGCTGCGTAGAGCTCTCTTTTGCTAGGTGTTGGGTGCTCATTTGTGTGGCCATTAACGTGAGGTTTTGCTGAGGAAGACTGGCCATCAGGAAAATACCCGCATACAACGATTTCAGCAGGCAATGTGTTTTCCGTGTCAGTCCTGTGTGACTGCACTCTAAGCGCATGAGTGAAGTCTGCTCTGTAGAGATATCTTTTGCTGAGTGTCGGGAGCTCATTTGTGAGGCCATTAACGTGAGGTTTTGCTGAGGAAGCCTGGCTGTCAGGAAAATACCCGCATACAACAAATTCAGCTCGCAATGTGGTTTCCGAGTCTTATAAATTCTCTTGTTTGTTGTTATGTGCTGTGTTCTGGGTGGTGTGAGTGCTGCCTTTAGGCTTTCTGCGTGTGACATACTGGGTAGATGTGGCGTGGGCTGTGTCATTTCAGCATTGTGTGTAATGATGGGTTCGCCTTGTGTTGGGTGTGTTGTGTGCATGTGTATGTTGTGTGTGGGTGTGTTTTCGTTCGTGCTGTGTGCGCGTGGGGATGCATGTGTTCTCTATGATTAGATTGTGGTTGTGCGTGTTGTGTGCAGTGTGCTATGTGTGTTGCACGCGTTTCGTCAGTTTTGTGTGCATTTGTATGTGTTGTGTCAGTTTTGTGTGTGTGGTTGTGTTTTGTGTGTTGTGTGAGAGAGGCTGTGTGTGTGTTTGGCTGTTTGAGTTATGCACATGATGTAAGATGTGTTGACTGTGTGTGGCTGTGCTTGTTTTGTACATCTCTTGCATACAGTATGTGGTCTGTGCAATGGTTTTCGTGTGCATTGTGAGCAGTACTTATGTGCCTTCAAGGGTGTGGTGTGTTTATTGTGTCTGTTGTGTTGCGTGTTTCTGTGTTGCGTGTGTGTAGTGCGTTGTGCTCCTGTGTGAGGATGTATGTGTGGTGCGTCTGTGCGTGATTGTGTGTGCAGTGGGTAGTGTGTGAAATGTGTGCTACTTGTCTTTGTTGGTTATATGTGTTTTGCCTATGGATTTGGGAGTGTTGTGTGTGTTATGAGTTGTGATACTTTCTGTGCGGGATGCTTGTGTGTGTCGTGTGATGTGTGGTTCTGTGAGTTGTGTTTGTGTTGTGTGTATTCTACTCTGTGTGTTCTGTGGTCTGTGTGTTTTGCTTGTTGAGTGAGACACTGTGTGTTAGGACTGATATCTTTGTGTATATGTTGTGTGTTTGGCATTGTGCATTCTGTGAGGCTGTGTGTGCTGTCTGTTTTATGTGTGTTTGGAGTGATGTGTGTAGTGTGTGAAATGTGTGTTGCATAATTTTTGTGTTCTTTCTGTTGTCGACGGTGTGTGTTTTGCATGTTGGTTTCTATGTTCGCGGTTGTGTTTGACAGGTTGTGTGTGTGGCTGGCTCTTTGAGTAAGGAGTGTAATTTGTGATGTGTGTACTGTGTGTGGTCAAGCTTGGTCAGTGTGCCTCACTGGGTGTGTTGTGTTCACTCTGAGAACCGTGGTTCATGTGTATGGTGGGCAGTTATGTTCTCGGTGTGATGTGCTGTGTGTTGAGGGACTTCTGCATTCAAGTGCACAGAAGACAGCCTCTCGTTGTTGGCGGTTTTCTCCACAGGTTTGTAATACTCCAGGAGGGCCTTGTTTCCTGAGGGCGCAGAGAGCCACCTCATCTCTTCACTAGCAAGGCCCTGAAGACGCCTTTGTTGTAAAGTGTCAGAAACTGCTGCAGGAGAGCCTCATGACAAACTCTGCCGCAGAAACAATCCACCATGCACTGAGGAGACACTCCATGAGGGAATACGAGGCTGCTTTCATTTTGCACGCAATTTGCTCCTATGTGATAAGGAAAACAGCAAACATTGCAGTAGAACGCGGTCTTCTCTGTAAGCCCTCTATCTCAAAGATGTGGGTGGGCTGCGAATAGGCCTTTGCTCTAGCGACACTGGAAGTTGCAGAAGATGATGCATTGTAGTGACAGCAGTGGAGGCAAGTCAGCTTTGGATTCAGCTTATGTGACTGAAAGAAAGCACTGCAGGATGGCCCACTCAAGGAATCATTGAAGCCCTGGCAGTGGAGGCTGAAACAGGGCTTTCAATGTGCTTTCAACCATGTCTGTGTGGCCATGAACGTGAGGCTTTGCTGAGGAAGCCTGGCCATCAGGAAAATACCCGCATACAACGAATTGAACTTGCAATGTGGTTTCCGTGTCTGTCCTGTGTGCCTGCACTCTAAGCACCTGAAAGAGGATTTCTGTGTAGAGCTCTCTTTTGCTGAGTGTCGTGTGCTCATTTAGGTGAACATTAACGTGAGGCTTTGTTGACGAAGCCTGGCCATCAGGAAAATGCCCGCATACAACGAATTCAGCTCGCATTGTGGTTTCTGTGTCTGTAATGTGTGCCTGCTCTCTAAGCGCCGGAAAGAGGATTTCTGTGTACAGCTCTCTTTTGCTGAGTGTCGTGTGCTCATTTAGGTGAACATTAACGTGAGGCTTTGTTGACGAAGCCTGGCCATCAGGAAAATGCCCGCATACACCGAATTCAGCTCGCAATGTGGTTTCCGTGTCTGGAATGTGTGCCCGCTCTCTAAGCGCCTGAAAGAGGTCTGCTGCGTAGAGCTCTCTTTTGCTAGGTGTTGGGTGCTCATTTGTGTGGCCATTAACGTGAGGTTTTGCTGAGGAAGACTGGCCATCAGGAAAATACCCGCATACAACGATTTCAGCAGGCAATGTGTTTTCCGTGTCAGTCCTGTGTGACTGCACTCTAAGCGCATGAGTGAAGTCTGCTCTGTAGAGATATCTTTTGCTGAGTGTCGGGAGCTCATTTGTGAGGCCATTAACGTGAGGTTTTGCTGAGGAAGCCTGGCTGTCAGGAAAATACCCGCATACAACGAATTCAGCTCGCAATGTGGTTTCCGAGTCTTATAAATTCTCTTGTTTGTTGTTATGTGCTGTGTTCTGGGTGGTGTGAGTGCTGCCTTTAGGCTTTCTGCGTGTGACATACTGGGTAGATGTGGCATGGGCTGTGTCATTTCAGCATTGTGTGTAATGATGGGTTCGCCTTGTGTTGGGTGTGTTGTGTGCATGTGTATGTTGTGTGTGGGTGTGTTTTCGTTCGTGCTGTGTGCGCGTGGGGATGCATGTGTTCTCTATGATTAGATTGTGGTTGTGCTTGTTGTGTGCAGTGTGCTATGTGTGTTGCACGCGTTTCGTCAGTTTTGTGTGCATTTGTATGTGTTGTGTCAGTTTTGTGTGTGTGGTTGTGTTTTGTGTGTTGTGTGAGAGAGGCTGTGTGTGTGTTTGGCTGTTGGAGTTATGCACATGATGTAAGATGTGTTGACTGTGTGTGGCTGTGCTTGTTTTGTACATCTCTTGCATACAGTATGTGGTCTGTGCAATGGTTTTCGTGTGCATTGTGAGCAGTATTTATGTGCCTTCAAGGGTGTGGTGTGTTTATTGTGTCTGTTGTGTTGCGTGTTTCTGTGTTGCGTGTGTGTAGTGCGTTGTGCTCCTGTGTGAGGATGTATGTGTGGTGCGTCTGTGCGTGATTGTGTGTGCAGTGGGTAGTGTGTGAAATGTGTGCTACTTGTCTTTGTTGGTTATATGTGTTTTGCCTATGGATTTGGGAGTGTTGTGTGTGTTATGAGTTGTGATACTTTCTGTGCGGGATGCTTGTGTGTGTCGTGTGATGTGTGGTTCTGTGAGTTGTGTTTGTGTTGTGTGTATTCTACTCTGTGTGTTCTGTGGTCTGTGTGTTTTGCTTGTTGAGTGAGACACTGTGTGTTAGGACTGATATCTTTGTGTATATGTTGTGTGTTTGGCATTGTGCATTCTGTGAGGCTGTGTGTGCTGTCTGTTTTATGTGTGTTTGGAGTGATGTGTGTAGTGTGTGAAATGTGTGTTGCATAATTTTTGTGTTCTTTCTGTTGTCGACGGTGTGTGTTTTGCATGTTGGTTTCTATGTTCGCGGTTGTGTTTGACAGGTTGTGTGTGTGGCTGGCTCTTTGAGTAAGGAGTGTAATTTGTGATGTGTGTACTGTGTGTGGTCAAGCTTGGTCAGTGTGCCTCACTGGGTGTGTTGTGTTCACTCTGAGAACCGTGGTTCATGTGTATGGTGGGCAGTTATGTTCTCGGTGTGATGTGCTGTGTGTTGAGGGACTTCTGCATTCAAGTGCACAGAAGACAGCCTCTCGTTGTTGGCGGTTTTCTCCACAGGTTTGTAATACTCCAGGAGGGCCTTGTTTCCTGAGGGCGCAGAGAGCCACCTCATCTCTTCACTAGCAAGGCCCTGAAGACGCCTTTGTTGTAAAGTGTCAGAAACTGCTGCAGGAGAGCCTCATGACAAACTCTGCCGCAGAAACAATCCACCATGCACTGAGGAGACACTCCATGAGGGAATACGAGGCTGCTTTCATTTTGCACGCAATTTGCTCCTATGTGATAAGGAAAACAGCAAACATTGCAGTAGAACGCGGTCTTCTCTGTAAGCCCTCTATCTCAAAGATGTGGGTGGGCTGCGAATAGGCCTTTGCTCTAGCGACACTGGAAGTTGCAGAAGATGATGCATTGTAGTGACAGCAGTGGAGGCAAGTCAGCTTTGGATTCAGCTTATGTGACTGAAAGAAAGCACTGCAGGATGGCCCACTCAAGGAATCATTGAAGCCCTGGCAGTGGAGGCTGAAACAGGGCTTTCAATGTGCTTTCAACCATGTCTGTGTGGCCATGAACGTGAGGCTTTGCTGAGGAAGCCTGGCCATCAGGAAAATACCCGCATACAACGAATTGAACTTGCAATGTGGTTTCCGTGTCTGTCCTGTGTGCCTGCACTCTAAGCACCTGAAAGAGGATTTCTGTGTAGAGCTCTCTTTTGCTGAGTGTCGTGTGCTCATTTAGGTGAACATTAACGTGAGGCTTTGTTGACGAAGCCTGGCCATCAGGAAAATGCCCGCATACAACGAATTCAGCTCGCATTGTGGTTTCTGTGTCTGTAATGTGTGCCTGCTCTCTAAGCGCCGGAAAGAGGATTTCTGTGTACAGCTCTCTTTTGCTGAGTGTCGTGTGCTCATTTAGGTGAACATTAACGTGAGGCTTTGTTGACGAAGCCTGGCCATCAGGAAAATGCCCGCGTACACCGAATTCAGCTCGCAATGTGGTTTCCGTGTCTGGAATGTGTGCCCGCTCTCTAAGCGCCTGAAAGAGGTCTGCTGCGTAGAGCTCTCTTTTGCTAGGTGTTGGGTGCTCATTTGTGTGGCCATTAACGTGAGGTTTTGCTGAGGAAGACTGGCCATCAGGAAAATACCCGCATACAACGATTTCAGCAGGCAATGTGTTTTCCGTGTCAGTCCTGTGTGACTGCACTCTAAGCGCATGAGTGAAGTCTGCTCTGTAGAGATATCTTTTGCTGAGTGTCGGGAGCTCATTTGTGAGGCCATTAACGTGAGGTTTTGCTGAGGAAGCCTGGCTGTCAGGAAAATACCCGCATACAACAAATTCAGCTCGCAATGTGGTTTCCGAGTCTTATAAATTCTCTTGTTTGTTGTTATGTGCTGTGTTCTGGGTGGTGTGAGTGCTGCCTTTAGGCTTTCTGCGTGTGACATACTGGGTAGATGTGGCGTGGGCTGTGTCATTTCAGCATTGTGTGTAATGATGGGTTCGCCTTGTGTTGGGTGTGTTGTGTGCATGTGTATGTTGTGTGTGGGTGTGTTTTCGTTCGTGCTGTGTGCGCGTGGGGATGCATGTGTTCTCTATGATTAGATTGTGGTTGTGCTTGTGTGCAGTGTGCTATGTGTGTTGCACGCGTTTCGTCAGTTTTGTGTGCATTTGTATGTGTTGTGTCAGTTTTGTGTGTGTGGTTGTGTTTTGTGTGTTGTGTGAGAGAGGCTGTGTGTGTGTTTGGCTGTTGGAGTTATGCACATGATGTAAGATGTGTTGACTGTGTGTGGCTGTGCTTGTTTTGTACATCTCTTGCATACAGTATGTGGTCTGTGCAATGGTTTTCGTGTGCATTGTGAGCAGTACTTATGTGCCTTCAAGGGTGTGGTGTGTTTATTGTGTCTGTTGTGTTGCGTGTTTCTGTGTTGCGTGTGTGTAGTGCGTTGTGCTCCTGTGTGAGGATGTATGTGTGGTGCGTCTGTGCGTGATTGTGTGTGCAGTGGGTAGTGTGTGAAATGTGTGCTACTTGTCTTTGTTGGTTATATGTGTTTTGCCTATGGATTTGGGAGTGTTGTGTGTGTTATGAGTTGTGATACTTTCTGTGCGGGATGCTTGTGTGTGTCGTGTGATGTGTGGTTCTGTGAGTTGTGTTTGTGTTGTGTGTATTCTACTCTGTGTGTTCTGTGGTCTGTGTGTTTTGCTTGTTGAGTGAGACACTGTGTGTTAGGACTGATATCTTTGTGTATATGTTGTGTGTTTGGCATTGTGCATTCTGTGAGGCTGTGTGTGCTGTCTGTTTTATGTGTGTTTGGAGTGATGTGTGTAGTGTGTGAAATGTGTGTTGCATAATTTTTGTGTTCTTTCTGTTGTCGACGGTGTGTGTTTTGCATGTTGGTTTCTATGTTCGCGGTTGTGTTTGACAGGTTGTGTGTGTGGCTGGCTCTTTGAGTAAGGAGTGTAATTTGTGATGTGTGTACTGTGTGTGGTCAAGCTTGGTCAGTGTGCCTCACTGGGTGTGTTGTGTTCACTCTGAGAACCGTGGTTCATGTGTATGGTGGGCAGTTATGTTCTCGGTGTGATGTGCTGTGTGTTGAGGGACTTCTGCATTCAAGTGCACAGAAGACAGCCTCTCGTTGTTGGCGGTTTTCTCCACAGGTTTGTAATACTCCAGGAGGGCCTTGTTTCCTGAGGGCGCAGAGAGCCACCTCATCTCTTCACTAGCAAGGCCCTGAAGACGCCTTTGTTGTAAAGTGTCAGAAACTGCTGCAGGAGAGCCTCATGACAAACTCTGCCGCAGAAACAATCCACCATGCACTGAGGAGACACTCCATGAGGGAATACGAGGCTGCTTTCATTTTGCACGCAATTTGCTCCTATGTGATAAGGAAAACAGCAAACATTGCAGTAGAACGCGGTCTTCTCTGTAAGCCCTCTATCTCAAAGATGTGGGTGGGCTGCGAATAGGCCTTTGCTCTAGCGACACTGGAAGTTGCAGAAGATGATGCATTGTAGTGACAGCAGTGGAGGCAAGTCAGCTTTGGATTCAGCTTATGTGACTGAAAGAAAGCACTGCAGGATGGCCCACTCAAGGAATCATTGAAGCCCTGGCAGTGGAGGCTGAAACAGGGCTTTCAATGTGCTTTCAACCATGTCTGTGTGGCCATGAACGTGAGGCTTTGCTGAGGAAGCCTGGCCATCAGGAAAATACCCGCATACAACGAATTGAACTTGCAATGTGGTTTCCGTGTCTGTCCTGTGTGCCTGCACTCTAAGCACCTGAAAGAGGATTTCTGTGTAGAGCTCTCTTTTGCTGAGTGTCGTGTGCTCATTTAGGTGAACATTAACGTGAGGCTTTGTTGACGAAGCCTGGCCATCAGGAAAATGCCCGCATACAACGAATTCAGCTCGCATTGTGGTTTCTGTGTCTGTAATGTGTGCCTGCTCTCTAAGCGCCGGAAAGAGGATTTCTGTGTACAGCTCTCTTTTGCTGAGTGTCGTGTGCTCATTTAGGTGAACATTAACGTGAGGCTTTGTTGACGAAGCCTGGCCATCAGGAAAATGCCCGCATACACCGAATTCAGCTCGCAATGTGGTTTCCGTGTCTGGAATGTGTGCCCGCTCTCTAAGCGCCTGAAAGAGGTCTGCTGCGTAGAGCTCTCTTTTGCTAGGTGTTGGGTGCTCATTTGTGTGGCCATTAACGTGAGGTTTTGCTGAGGAAGACTGGCCATCAGGAAAATACCCGCATACAACGATTTCAGCAGGCAATGTGTTTTCCGTGTCAGTCCTGTGTGACTGCACTCTAAGCGCATGAGTGAAGTCTGCTCTGTAGAGATATCTTTTGCTGAGTGTCGGGAGCTCATTTGTGAGGCCATTAACGTGAGGTTTTGCTGAGGAAGCCTGGCTGTCAGGAAAATACCCGCATACAACAAATTCAGCTCGCAATGTGGTTTCCGAGTCTTATAAATTCTCTTGTTTGTTGTTATGTGCTGTGTTCTGGGTGGTGTGAGTGCTGCCTTTAGGCTTTCTGCGTGTGACATACTGGGTAGATGTGGCGTGGGCTGTGTCATTTCAGCATTGTGTGTAATGATGGGTTCGCCTTGTGTTGGGTGTGTTGTGTGCATGTGTATGTTGTGTGTGGGTGTGTTTTCGTTCGTGCTGTGTGCGCGTGGGGATGCATGTGTTCTCTATGATTAGATTGTGGTTGTGCGTGTTGTGTGCAGTGTGCTATGTGTGTTGCACGCGTTTCGTCAGTTTTGTGTGCATTTGTATGTGTTGTGTCAGTTTTGTGTGTGTGGTTGTGTTTTGTGTGTTGTGTGAGAGAGGCTGTGTGTGTGTTTGGCTGTTGGAGTTATGCACATGATGTAAGATGTGTTGACTGTGTGTGGCTGTGCTTGTTTTGTACATCTCTTGCATACAGTATGTGGTCTGTGCAATGGTTTTCGTGTGCATTGTGAGCAGTACTTATGTGCCTTCAAGGGTGTGGTGTGTTTATTGTGTCTGTTGTGTTGCGTGTTTCTGTGTTGCGTGTGTGTAGTGCGTTGTGCTCCTGTGTGAGGATGTATGTGTGGTGTGTCTGTGCGTGATTGTGTGTGCAGTGGGTAGTGTGTGAAATGTGTGCTACTTGTCTTTGTTGGTTATATGTGTTTTGCCTATGGATTTGGGAGTGTTGTGTGTGTTATGAGTTGTGATACTTTCTGTGCGGGATGCTTGTGTGTGTCGTGTGATGTGTGGTTCTGTGAGTTGTGTTTGTGTTGTGTGTATTCTACTCTGTGTGTTCTGTGGTCTGTGTGTTTTGCTTGTTGAGTGAGACACTGTGTGTGAGGACTGATATCTTTGTGTATATGTTGTGTGTTTGGCATTGTGCATTCTGTGAGGCTGTGTGTGCTGTCTGTTTTATGTGTGTTTGGAGTGATGTGTGTAGTGTGTGAAATGTGTGTTGCATAATTTTTGTGTTCTTTCTGTTGTCGACGGTGTGTGTTTTGCATGTTGGTTTCTATGTTCGCGGTTGTGTTTGACAGGTTGTGTGTGTGGCTGGCTCTTTGAGTAAGGAGTGTAATTTGTGATGTGTGTACTGTGTGTGGTCAAGCTTGGTCAGTGTGCCTCACTGGGTGTGTTGTGTTCACTCTGAGAACGGTGGTTCATGTGTATGGTGGGCAGTTATGTTCTCGGTGTGATGTGCTGTGTGTTGAGGGACTTCTGCATTCAAGTGCACAGAAGACAGCCTCTCGTTGTTGGCGGTTTTCTCCACAGGTTTGTAATACTCCAGGAGGGCCTTGTTTCCTGAGGGCGCAGAGAGCCACCTCATCTCTTCACTAGCAAGGCCCTGAAGACGCCTTTGTTGTAAAGTGTCAGAAACTGCTGCAGGAGAGCCTCATGACAAACTCTGCCGCAGAAACAATCCACCATGCACTGAGGAGACACTCCATGAGGGAATACGAGGCTGCTTTCATTTTGCACGCAATTTGCTCCTATGTGATAAGGAAAACAGCAAACATTGCAGTAGAACGCGGTCTTCTCTGTAAGCCCTCTATCTCAAAGATGTGGGTGGGCTGCGAATAGGCCTTTGCTCTAGCGACACTGGAAGTTGCAGAAGATGATGCATTGTAGTGACAGCAGTGGAGGCAAGTCAGCTTTGGATTCAGCTTATGTGACTGAAAGAAAGCACTGCAGGATGGCCCACTCAAGGAATCATTGAAGCCCTGGCAGTGGAGGCTGAAACAGGGCTTTCAATGTGCTTTCAACCATGTCTGTGTGGCCATGAACGTGAGGCTTTGCTGAGGAAGCCTGGCCGTCTGGCACTATGCCCGCATACAACGAATTTAGCTCGCAATGTGGTTTCCGTGTCTGTCCTGTGTGCCTGCACTCTAAGCACCTGAAAGAGGATTTCTGTGTAGAGCTCTCTTTTGCTGAGTGTCGTGTGCTCATTTAGGTGAACATTAACGTGAGGCTTTGTTGACGAAGCCTGGCCATCAGGAAAATGCCCGCATACAACGAATTCAGCTCGCATTGTGGTTTCTGTGTCTGTAATGTGTGCCTGCTCTCTAAGCGCCGGAAAGAGGATTTCTGTGTACAGCTCTCTTTTGCTGAGTGTCGTGTGCTCATTTAGGTGAACATTAACGTGAGGCTTTGTTGACGAAGCCTGGCCATCAGGAAAATGCCCGCATACACCGAATTCAGCTCGCAATGTGGTTTCCGTGTCTGGAATGTGTGCCCGCTCTCTAAGCGCCTGAAAGAGGTCTGCTGCGTAGAGCTCTCTTTTGCTAGGTGTTGGGTGCTCATTTGTGTGGCCATTAACGTGAGGTTTTGCTGAGGAAGACTGGCCATCAGGAAAATACCCGCATACAACGATTTCAGCAGGCAATGTGTTTTCCGTGTCAGTCCTGTGTGACTGCACTCTAAGCGCATGAGTGAAGTCTGCTCTGTAGAGATATCTTTTGCTGAGTGTCGGGAGCTCATTTGTGAGGCCATTAACGTGAGGTTTTGCTGAGGAAGCCTGGCTGTCAGGAAAATACCCGCATACAACAAATTCAGCTCGCAATGTGGTTTCCGAGTCTTATAAATTCTCTTGTTTGTTGTTATGTGCTGTGTTCTGGGTGGTGTGAGTGCTGCCTTTAGGCTTTCTGCGTGTGACATACTGGGTAGATGTGGCGTGGGCTGTGTCATTTCAGCATTGTGTGTAATGATGGGTTCGCCTTGTGTTGGGTGTGTTGTGTGCATGTGTATGTTGTGTGTGGGTGTGTTTTCGTTCGTGCTGTGTGCGCGTGGGGATGCATGTGTTCTCTATGATTAGATTGTGGTTGTGCTTGTTGTGTGCAGTGTGCTATGTGTGTTGCACGCGTTTCGTCAGTTTTGTGTGCATTTGTATGTGTTGTGTCAGTTTTGTGTGTGTGGTTGTGTTTTGTGTGTTGTGTGAGAGAGGCTGTGTGTGTGTTTGGCTGTTGGAGTTATGCACATGATGTAAGATGTGTTGACTGTGTGTGGCTGTGCTTGTTTTGTACATCTCTTGCATACAGTATGTGGTCTGTGCAATGGTTTTCGTGTGCATTGTGAGCAGTATTTATGTGCCTTCAAGGGTGTGGTGTGTTTATTGTGTCTGTTGTGTTGCGTGTTTCTGTGTTGCGTGTGTGTAGTGCGTTGTGCTCCTGTGTGAGGATGTATGTGTGGTGCGTCTGTGCGTGATTGTGTGTGCAGTGGGTAGTGTGTGAAATGTGTGCTACTTGTCTTTGTTGGTTATATGTGTTTTGCCTATGGATTTGGGAGTGTTGTGTGTGTTATGAGTTGTGATACTTTCTGTGCGGGATGCTTGTGTGTGTCGTGTGATGTGTGGTTCTGTGAGTTGTGTTTGTGTTGTGTGTATTCTACTCTGTGTGTTCTGTGGTCTGTGTGTTTTGCTTGTTGAGTGAGACACTGTGTGTTAGGACTGATATCTTTGTGTATATGTTGTGTGTTTGGCATTGTGCATTCTGTGAGGCTGTGTGTGCTGTCTGTTTTATGTGTGTTTGGAGTGATGTGTGTAGTGTGTGAAATGTGTGTTGCATAATTTTTGTGTTCTTTCTGTTGTCGACGGTGTGTGTTTTGCATGTTGGTTTCTATGTTCGCGGTTGTGTTTGACAGGTTGTGTGTGTGGCTGGCTCTTTGAGTAAGGAGTGTAATTTGTGATGTGTGTACTGTGTGTGGTCAAGCTTGGTCAGTGTGCCTCACTGGGTGTGTTGTGTTCACTCTGAGAACCGTGGTTCATGTGTATGGTGGGCAGTTATGTTCTCGGTGTGATGTGCTGTGTGTTGAGGGACTTGTGCATTCAAGTGCACAGAAGACAGCCTCTCGTTGTTGGCGGTTTTCTCCACAGGTTTGTAATACTCCAGGAGGGCCTTGTTTCCTGAGGGCGCAGAGAGCCACCTCATCTCTTCACTAGCAAGGCCCTGAAGACGCCTTTGTTGTAAAGTGTCAGAAACTGCTGCAGGAGAGCCTCATGACAAACTCTGCCGCAGAAACAATCCACCATGCACTGAGGAGACACTCCATGAGGGAATACGAGGCTGCTTTCATTTTGCACGCAATTTGCTCCTATGTGATAAGGAAAACAGCAAACATTGCAGTAGAACGCGGTCTTCTCTGTAAGCCCTCTATCTCAAAGATGTGGGTGGGCTGCGAATAGGCCTTTGCTCTGGCGACACTGGAAGTTGCAGAAGATGATGCATTGTAGTGACAGCAGTGGAGGCAAGTCAGCTTTGGATTCAGCTTATGTGACTGAAAGAAAGCACTGCAGGATGGCCCACTCAAGGAATCATTGAAGCCCTGGCAGTGGAGGCTGAAACAGGGCTTTCAATGTGCTTTCAACCATGTCTGTGTGGCCATGAACGTGAGGCTTTGCTGAGGAAGCCTGGCCGTCTGGCACTATGCCCGCATACAACGAATTTAGCTCGCAATGTGGTTTCCGTGTCTGTCCTGTGTGCCTGCACTCTAAGCACCTGGAAGAGGTTTTGCCCTGCAGAGCTCTCTTTAGCTGAGTGTTGTGTGCTCATTTGGGTGACCATTAACGTGAGGCTTTGTTGAGGAAGCCTGGCCATCAGGAAAATGACCGCATACAACGAATTCAGCTCGCAATGTGGTTTCCGTGTCTGTAATGTGTGCCTGCTGTCTAAGCGCCTGAAAGTGGTCTGCCGTGTGGAGCTCTCCTTTGCTGAGTGTCGGGTGCTCATTTGTGTTGCCACTAACGTGAAGTGCTACTGAGGAAGACTGGTCATCAGGAAAATACCCGCATACAAAGAATTTAGCTCGCAATGTAGTTACCGTGTCTGTCCTGTGTGACTGCACACTAAGTGCATGAGTGAAGTCTGCTCGGTGTAGATGTCTTTTGCTGAGAGCCGGGTGCTCATTTGTGTGTCCAGAAACGTGAGGCCTTGCTGAGGAAGCCTGGCCGTCAGGAAAATAACCGCATACACCGAATTCAGCTCGCAATGTGGTTTCCGTGTCTGTCCTGTGTGACTGCACTCTAAGTGCATGAGTGAAGTCTGCTCTGTAGAGATGTCTTTTGCTCAGTGTCGGGTGCTCATTTTTGTGGCCATTCACGTGAGGTTTTGCTGAGGAATCCTGGCCATCAGGAAAATACCCGCATACAACGAATTGAACTTGCAATGTGGTTTCCGTGTCTGTCCTGTGTGCCTGCACTCTAAGCACCTGAAAGAGGATTTCTGTGTAGAGCTCTCTTTTGCTGAGTGTCGTGTGCTCATTTAGGTGAACATTAACGTGAGGCTTTGTTGACGAAGCCTGGCCATCAGGAAAATGCCCGCATACAACGAATTCAGCTCGCATTGTGGTTTCTGTGTCTGTAATGTGTGCCTGCTCTCTAAGCGCCGGAAAGAGGATTTCTGTGTACAGCTCTCTTTTGCTGAGTGTCGTGTGCTCATTTAGGTGAACATTAACGTGAGGCTTTGTTGACGAAGCCTGGCCATCAGGAAAATGCCCGCATACACCGAATTCAGCTCGCAATGTGGTTTCCGTGTCTGGAATGTGTGCCCGCTCTCTAAGCGCCTGAAAGAGGTCTGCTGCGTAGAGCTCTCTTTTGCTAGGTGTTGGGTGCTCATTTGTGTGGCCATTAACGTGAGGTTTTGCTGAGGAAGACTGGCCATCAGGAAAATACCCGCATACAACGATTTCAGCAGGCAATGTGTTTTCCGTGTCAGTCCTGTGTGACTGCACTCTAAGCGCATGAGTGAAGTCTGCTCTGTAGAGATATCTTTTGCTGAGTGTCGGGAGCTCATTTGTGAGGCCATTAACGTGAGGTTTTGCTGAGGAAGCCTGGCTGTCAGGAAAATACCCGCATACAACGAATTCAGCTCGCAATGTGGTTTCCGAGTCTTATAAATTCTCTTGTTTGTTGTTATGTGCTGTGTTCTGGGTGGTGTGAGTGCTGCCTTTAGGCTTTCTGCGTGTGACATACTGGGTAGATGTGGCGTGGGCTGTGTCATTTCAGCATTGTGTGTAATGATGGGTTCGCCTTGTGTTGGGTGTGTTGTGTGCATGTGTATGTTGTGTGTGGGTGTGTTTTCGTTCGTGCTGTGTGCGCGTGGGGATGCATGTGTTCTCTATGATTAGATTGTGGTTGTGCGTGTTGTGTGCAGTGTGCTATGTGTGTTGCACGCGTTTCGTCAGTTTTGTGTGCATTTGTATGTGTTGTGTCAGTTTTGTGTGTGTGGTTGTGTTTTGTGTGTTGTGTGAGAGAGGCTGTGTGTGTGTTTGGCTGTTGGAGTTATGCACATGATGTAAGATGTGTTGACTGTGTGTGGCTGTGCTTGTTTTGTACATCTCTTGCATACAGTATGTGGTCTGTGCAATGGTTTTCGTGTGCATTGTGAGCAGTACTTATGTGCCTTCAAGGGTGTGGTGTGTTTATTGTGTCTGTTGTGTTGCGTGTTTCTGTGTTGCGTGTGTGTAGTGCGTTGTGCTCCTGTGTGAGGATGTATGTGTGGTGTGTCTGTGCGTGATTGTGTGTGCAGTGGGTAGTGTGTGAAATGTGTGCTACTTGTCTTTGTTGGTTATATGTGTTTTGCCTATGGATTTGGGAGTGTTGTGTGTGTTATGAGTTGTGATACTTTCTGTGCGGGATGCTTGTGTGTGTCGTGTGATGTGTGGTTCTGTGAGTTGTGTTTGTGTTGTGTGTATTCTACTCTGTGTGTTCTGTGGTCTGTGTGTTTTGCTTGTTGAGTGAGACACTGTGTGTTAGGACTGATATCTTTGTGTATATGTTGTGTGTTTGGCATTGTGCATTCTGTGAGGCTGTGTGTGCTGTCTGTTTTATGTGTGTTTGGAGTGATGTGTGTAGTGTGTGAAATGTGTGTTGCATAATTTTTGTGTTCTTTCTGTTGTCGACGGTGTGTGTTTTGCATGTTGGTTTCTATGTTCGCGGTTGTGTTTGACAGGTTGTGTGTGTGGCTGGCTCTTTGAGTAAGGAGTGTAATTTGTGATGTGTGTACTGTGTGTGGTCAAGCTTGGTCAGTGTGCCTCACTGGGTGTGTTGTGTTCACTCTGAGAACCGTGGTTCATGTGTATGGTGGGCAGTTATGTTCTCGGTGTGATGTGCTGTGTGTTGAGGGACTTCTGCATTCAAGTGCACAGAAGACAGCCTCTCGTTGTTGGCGGTTTTCTCCACAGGTTTGTAATACTCCAGGAGGGCCTTGTTTCCTGAGGGCGCAGAGAGCCACCTCATCTCTTCACTAGCAAGGCCCTGAAGACGCCTTTGTTGTAAAGTGTCAGAAACTGCTGCAGGAGAGCCTCATGACAAACTCTGCCGCAGAAACAATCCACCATGCACTGAGGAGACACTCCATGAGGGAATACGAGGCTGCTTTCATTTTGCACGCAATTTGCTCCTATGTGATAAGGAAAACAGCAAACATTGCAGTAGAACGCGGTCTTCTCTGTAAGCCCTCTATCTCAAAGATGTGGGTGGGCTGCGAATAGGCCTTTGCTCTAGCGACACTGGAAGTTGCAGAAGATGATGCATTGTAGTGACAGCAGTGGAGGCAAGTCAGCTTTGGATTCAGCTTATGTGACTGAAAGAAAGCACTGCAGGATGGCCCACTCAAGGAATCATTGAAGCCCTGGCAGTGGAGGCTGAAACAGGGCTTTCAATGTGCTTTCAACCATGTCTGTGTGGCCATGAACGTGAGGCTTTGCTGAGGAAGCCTGGCCGTCTGGCACTATGCCCGCATACAACGAATTTAGCTCGCAATGTGGTTTCCGTGTCTGTCCTGTGTGCCTGCACTCTAAGCACCTGGAAGAGGTTTTGCCCTGCAGAGCTCTCTTTAGCTGAGTGTTGTGTGCTCATTTGGGTGACCATTAACGTGAGGCTTTGTTGAGGAAGCCTGGCCATCAGGAAAATGACCGCATACAACGAATTCAGCTCGCAATGTGGTTTCCGTGTCTGTAATGTGTGCCTGCTCTCTAAGCGCCTGAAAGTGGTCTGCCGTGTGGAGCTCTCCTTTGCTGAGTGTCGGGTGCTCATTTGTGTTGCCACTAACGTGAAGTGCTACTGAGGAAGACTGGTCATCAGGAAAATACCCGCATACAAAGAATTTAGCTCGCAATGTAGTTACCGTGTCTGTCCTGTGTGACTGCACACTAAGTGCATGAGTGAAGTCTGCTCGGTGTAGATGTCTTTTGCTGAGAGCCGGGTGCTCATTTGTGTGTCCAGAAACGTGAGGCCTTGCTGAGGAAGCCTGGCCGTCAGGAAAATAACCGCATACACCGAATTCAGCTCGCAATGTGGTTTCCGTGTCTGTCCTGTGTGACTGCACTCTAAGTGCATGAGTGAAGTCTGCTCTGTAGAGATGTCTTTTGCTCAGTGTAGGGTGCTCATTTTTGTGGCCATTCACGTGAGGTTTTGCTGAGGAATCCTGGCCATCAGGAAAATACCCGCATACAACGAATTGAACTTGCAATGTGGTTTCCGTGTCTGTCCTGTGTGCCTGCACTCTAAGCACCTGAAAGAGGATTTCTGTGTAGAGCTCTCTTTTGCTGAGTGTCGTGTGCTCATTTAGGTGAACATTAACGTGAGGCTTTGTTGACGAAGCCTGGCCATCAGGAAAATGCCCGCATACAACGAATTCAGCTCGCATTGTGGTTTCTGTGTCTGTAATGTGTGCCTGCTCTCTAAGCGCCGGAAAGAGGATTTCTGTGTACAGCTCTCTTTTGCTGAGTGTCGTGTGCTCATTTAGGTGAACATTAACGTGAGGCTTTGTTGACGAAGCCTGGCCATCAGGAAAATGCCCGCATACACCGAATTCAGCTCGCAATGTGGTTTCCGTGTCTGGAATGTGTGCCCGCTCTCTAAGCGCCTGAAAGAGGTCTGCTGCGTAGAGCTCTCTTTTGCTAGGTGTTGGGTGCTCATTTGTGTGGCCATTAACGTGAGGTTTTGCTGAGGAAGACTGGCCATCAGGAAAATACCCGCATACAACGATTTCAGCAGGCAATGTGTTTTCCGTGTCAGTCCTGTGTGACTGCACTCTAAGCGCATGAGTGAAGTCTGCTCTGTAGAGATATCTTTTGCTGAGTGTCGGGAGCTCATTTGTGAGGCCATTAACGTGAGGTTTTGCTGAGGAAGCCTGGCTGTCAGGAAAATACCCGCATACAACGAATTCAGCTCGCAATGTGGTTTCCGAGTCTTATAAATTCTCTTGTTTGTTGTTATGTGCTGTGTTCTGGGTGGTGTGAGTGCTGCCTTTAGGCTTTCTGCGTGTGACATACTGGGTAGATGTGGCGTGGGCTGTGTCATTTCAGCATTGTGTGTAATGATGGGTTCGCCTTGTGTTGGGTGTGTTGTGTGCATGTGTATGTTGTGTGTGGGTGTGTTTTCGTTCGTGCTGTGTGCGCGTGGGGATGCATGTGTTCTCTATGATTAGATTGTGGTTGTGCGTGTTGTGTGCAGTGTGCTATGTGTGTTGCACGCGTTTCGTCAGTTTTGTGTGCATTTGTATGTGTTGTGTCAGTTTTGTGTGTGTGGTTGTGTTTTGTGTGTTGTGTGAGAGAGGCTGTGTGTGTGTTTGGCTGTTGGAGTTATGCACATGATGTAAGATGTGTTGACTGTGTGTGGCTGTGCTTGTTTTGTACATCTCTTGCATACAGTATGTGGTCTGTGCAATGGTTTTCGTGTGCATTGTGAGCAGTACTTATGTGCCTTCAAGGGTGTGGTGTGTTTATTGTGTCTGTTGTGTTGCGTGTTTCTGTGTTGCGTGTGTGTAGTGCGTTGTGCTCCTGTGTGAGGATGTATGTGTGGTGTGTCTGTGCGTGATTGTGTGTGCAGTGGGTAGTGTGTGAAATGTGTGCTACTTGTCTTTGTTGGTTATATGTGTTTTGCCTATGGATTTGGGAGTGTTGTGTGTGTTATGAGTTGTGATACTTTCTGTGCGGGATGCTTGTGTGTGTCGTGTGATGTGTGGTTCTGTGAGTTGTGTTTGTGTTGTGTGTATTCTACTCTGTGTGTTCTGTGGTCTGTGTGTTTTGCTTGTTGAGTGAGACACTGTGTGTTAGGACTGATATCTTTGTGTATATGTTGTGTGTTTGGCATTGTGCATTCTGTGAGGCTGTGTGTGCTGTCTGTTTTATGTGTGTTTGGAGTGATGTGTGTAGTGTGTGAAATGTGTGTTGCATAATTTTTGTGTTCTTTCTGTTGTCGACGGTGTGTGTTTTGCATGTTGGTTTCTATGTTCGCGGTTGTGTTTGACAGGTTGTGTGTGTGGCTGGCTCTTTGAGTAAGGAGTGTAATTTGTGATGTGTGTACTGTGTGTGGTCAAGCTTGGTCAGTGTGCCTCACTGGGTGTGTTGTGTTCACTCTGAGAACCGTGGTTCATGTGTATGGTGGGCAGTTATGTTCTCGGTGTGATGTGCTGTGTGTTGAGGGACTTCTGCATTCAAGTGCACAGAAGACAGCCTCTCGTTGTTGGCGGTTTTCTCCACAGGTTTGTAATACTCCAGGAGGGCCTTGTTTCCTGAGGGCGCAGAGAGCCACCTCATCTCTTCACTAGCAAGGCCCTGAAGACGCCTTTGTTGTAAAGTGTCAGAAACTGCTGCAGGAGAGCCTCATGACAAACTCTGCCGCAGAAACAATCCACCATGCACTGAGGAGACACTCCATGAGGGAATACGAGGCTGCTTTCATTTTGCACGCAATTTGCTCCTATGTGATAAGGAAAACAGCAAACATTGCAGTAGAACGCGGTCTTCTCTGTAAGCCCTCTATCTCAAAGATGTGGGTGGGCTGCGAATAGGCCTTTGCTCTAGCGACACTGGAAGTTGCAGAAGATGATGCATTGTAGTGACAGCAGTGGAGGCAAGTCAGCTTTGGATTCAGCTTATGTGACTGAAAGAAAGCACTGCAGGATGGCCCACTCAAGGAATCATTGAAGCCCTGGCAGTGGAGGCTGAAACAGGGCTTTCAATGTGCTTTCAACCATGTCTGTGTGGCCATGAACGTGAGGCTTTGCTGAGGAAGCCTGGCCATCAGGAAAATACCCGCATACAACGAATTGAACTTGCAATGTGGTTTCCGTGTCTGTCCTGTGTGCCTGCACTCTAAGCACCTGAAAGAGGATTTCTGTGTAGAGCTCTCTTTTGCTGAGTGTCGTGTGCTCATTTAGGTGAACATTAACGTGAGGCTTTGTTGACGAAGCCTGGCCATCAGGAAAATGCCCGCATACAACGAATTCAGCTCGCATTGTGGTTTCTGTGTCTGTAATGTGTGCCTGCTCTCTAAGCGCCGGAAAGAGGATTTCTGTGTACAGCTCTCTTTTGCTGAGTGTCGTGTGCTCATTTAGGTGAACATTAACGTGAGGCTTTGTTGACGAAGCCTGGCCATCAGGAAAATGCCCGCATACACCGAATTCAGCTCGCAATGTGGTTTCCGTGTCTGGAATGTGTGCCCGCTCTCTAAGCGCCTGAAAGAGGTCTGCTGCGTAGAGCTCTCTTTTGCTAGGTGTTGGGTGCTCATTTGTGTGGCCATTAACGTGAGGTTTTGCTGAGGAAGACTGGCCATCAGGAAAATACCCGCATACAACGATTTCAGCAGGCAATGTGTTTTCCGTGTCAGTCCTGTGTGACTGCACTCTAAGCGCATGAGTGAAGTCTGCTCTGTAGAGATATCTTTTGCTGAGTGTCGGGAGCTCATTTGTGAGGCCATTAACGTGAGGTTTTGCTGAGGAAGCCTGGCTGTCAGGAAAATACCCGCATACAACGAATTCAGCTCGCAATGTGGTTTCCGAGTCTTATAAATTCTCTTGTTTGTTGTTATGTGCTGTGTTCTGGGTGGTGTGAGTGCTGCCTTTAGGCTTTCTGCGTGTGACATACTGGGTAGATGTGGCGTGGGCTGTGTCATTTCAGCATTGTGTGTAATGATGGGTTCGCCTTGTGTTGGGTGTGTTGTGTGCATGTGTATGTTGTGTGTGGGTGTGTTTTCGTTCGTGCTGTGTGCGCGTGGGGATGCATGTGTTCTCTATGATTAGATTGTGGTTGTGCGTGTTGTGTGCAGTGTGCTATGTGTGTTGCACGCGTTTCGTCAGTTTTGTGTGCATTTGTATGTGTTGTGTCAGTTTTGTGTGTGTGGTTGTGTTTTGTGTGTTGTGTGAGAGAGGCTGTGTGTGTGTTTGGCTGTTGGAGTTATGCACATGATGTAAGATGTGTTGACTGTGTGTGGCTGTGCTTGTTTTGTACATCTCTTGCATACAGTATGTGGTCTGTGCAATGGTTTTCGTGTGCATTGTGAGCAGTACTTATGTGCCTTCAAGGGTGTGGTGTGTTTATTGTGTCTGTTGTGTTGCGTGTTTCTGTGTTGCGTGTGTGTAGTGCGTTGTGCTCCTGTGTGAGGATGTATGTGTGGTGCGTCTGTGCGTGATTGTGTGTGCAGTGGGTAGTGTGTGAAATGTGTGCTACTTGTCTTTGTTGGTTATATGTGTTTTGCCTATGGATTTGGGAGTGTTGTGTGTGTTATGAGTTGTGATACTTTCTGTGCGGGATGCTTGTGTGTGTCGTGTGATGTGTGGTTCTGTGAGTTGTGTTTGTGTTGTGTGTATTCTACTCTGTGTGTTCTGTGGTCTGTGTGTTTTGCTTGTTGAGTGAGACACTGTGTGTTAGGACTGATATCTTTGTGTATATGTTGTGTGTTTGGCATTGTGCATTCTGTGAGGCTGTGTGTGCTGTCTGTTTTATGTGTGTTTGGAGTGATGTGTGTAGTGTGTGAAATGTGTGTTGCATAATTTTTGTGTTCTTTCTGTTGTCGACGGTGTGTGTTTTGCATGTTGGTTTCTATGTTCGCGGTTGTGTTTGACAGGTTGTGTGTGTGGCTGGCTCTTTGAGTAAGGAGTGTAATTTGTGATGTGTGTCCTGTGTGTGGTCAAGCTTGGTCAGTGTGCCTCACTGGGTGTGTTGTGTTCACTCTGAGAACCGTGGTTCATGTGTATGGTGGGCAGTTATGTTCTCGGTGTGATGTGCTGTGTGTTGAGGGACTTCTGCATTCAAGTGCACAGAAGACAGCCTCTCGTTGTTGGCGGTTTTCTCCACAGGTTTGTAATACTCCAGGAGGGCCTTGTTTCCTGAGGGCGCAGAGAGCCACCTCATCTCTTCACTAGCAAGGCCCTGAAGACGCCTTTGTTGTAAAGTGTCAGAAACTGCTGCAGGAGAGCCTCATGACAAACTCTGCCGCAGAAACAATCCACCATGCACTGAGGAGACACTCCATGAGGGAATACGAGGCTGCTTTCATTTTGCACGCAATTTGCTCCTATGTGATAAGGAAAACAGCAAACATTGCAGTAGAACGCGGTCTTCTCTGTAAGCCCTCTATCTCAAAGATGTGGGTGGGCTGCGAATAGGCCTTTGCTCTGGCGACACTGGAAGTTGCAGAAGATGATGCATTGTAGTGACAGCAGTGGAGGCAAGTCAGCTTTGGATTCAGCTTATGTGACTGAAAGAAAGCACTGCAGGATGGCCCACTCAAGGAATCATTGAAGCCCTGGCAGTGGAGGCTGAAACAGGGCTTTCAATGTGCTTTCAACCATGTCTGTGTGGCCATGAACGTGAGGCTTTGCTGAGGAAGCCTGGCCGTCTGGCACTATGCCCGCATACAACGAATTTAGCTCGCAATGTGGTTTCCGTGTCTGTCCTGTGTGCCTGCACTCTAAGCACCTGGAAGAGGTTTTGCCCTGCAGAGCTCTCTTTAGCTGAGTGTTGTGTGCTCATTTGGGTGACCATTAACGTGAGGCTTTGTTGAGGAAGCCTGGCCATCAGGAAAATGACCGCATACAACGAATTCAGCTCGCAATGTGGTTTCCGTGTCTGTAATGTGTGCCTGCTGTCTAAGCGCCTGAAAGTGGTCTGCCGTGTGGAGCTCTCCTTTGCTGAGTGTCGGGTGCTCATTTGTGTTGCCACTAACGTGAAGTGCTACTGAGGAAGACTGGTCATCAGGAAAATACCCGCATACAAAGAATTTAGCTCGCAATGTAGTTACCGTGTCTGTCCTGTGTGACTGCACACTAAGTGCATGAGTGAAGTCTGCTCGGTGTAGATGTCTTTTGCTGAGAGCCGGGTGCTCATTTGTGTGTCCAGAAACGTGAGGCCTTGCTGAGGAAGCCTGGCCGTCAGGAAAATAACCGCATACACCGAATTCAGCTCGCAATGTGGTTTCCGTGTCTGTCCTGTGTGACTGCACTCTAAGTGCATGAGTGAAGTCTGCTCTGTAGAGATGTCTTTTGCTCAGTGTCGGGTGCTCATTTTTGTGGCCATTCACGTGAGGTTTTGCTGAGGAATCCTGGCCATCAGGAAAATACCCGCATACAACGAATTGAACTTGCAATGTGGTTTCCGTGTCTGTCCTGTGTGCCTGCACTCTAAGCACCTGAAAGAGGATTTCTGTGTAGAGCTCTCTTTTGCTGAGTGTCGTGTGCTCATTTAGGTGAACATTAACGTGAGGCTTTGTTGACGAAGCCTGGCCATCAGGAAAATGCCCGCATACAACGAATTCAGCTCGCATTGTGGTTTCTGTGTCTGTAATGTGTGCCTGCTCTCTAAGCGCCGGAAAGAGGATTTCTGTGTACAGCTCTCTTTTGCTGAGTGTCGTGTGCTCATTTAGGTGAACATTAACGTGAGGCTTTGTTGACGAAGCCTGGCCATCAGGAAAATGCCCGCATACACCGAATTCAGCTCGCAATGTGGTTTCCGTGTCTGGAATGTGTGCCCGCTCTCTAAGCGCCTGAAAGAGGTCTGCTGCGTAGAGCTCTCTTTTGCTAGGTGTTGGGTGCTCATTTGTGTGGCCATTAACGTGAGGTTTTGCTGAGGAAGACTGGCCATCAGGAAAATACCCGCATACAACGATTTCAGCAGGCAATGTGTTTTCCGTGTCAGTCCTGTGTGACTGCACTCTAAGCGCATGAGTGAAGTCTGCTCTGTAGAGATATCTTTTGCTGAGTGTCGGGAGCTCATTTGTGAGGCCATTAACGTGAGGTTTTGCTGAGGAAGCCTGGCTGTCAGGAAAATACCCGCATACAACGAATTCAGCTCGCAATGTGGTTTCCGAGTCTTATAAATTCTCTTGTTTGTTGTTATGTGCTGTGTTCTGGGTGGTGTGAGTGCTGCCTTTAGGCTTTCTGCGTGTGACATACTGGGTAGATGTGGCGTGGGCTGTGTCATTTCAGCATTGTGTGTAATGATGGGTTCGCCTTGTGTTGGGTGTGTTGTGTGCATGTGTATGTTGTGTGTGGGTGTGTTTTCGTTCGTGCTGTGTGCGCGTGGGGATGCATGTGTTCTCTATGATTAGATTGTGGTTGTGCGTGTTGTGTGCAGTGTGCTATGTGTGTTGCACGCGTTTCGTCAGTTTTGTGTGCATTTGTATGTGTTGTGTCAGTTTTGTGTGTGTGGTTGTGTTTTGTGTGTTGTGTGAGAGAGGCTGTGTGTGTGTTTGGCTGTTGGAGTTATGCACATGATGTAAGATGTGTTGGCTGTGTGTGGCTGTGCTTGTTTTGTACATCTCTTGCATACAGTATGTGGTCTGTGCAATGGTTTTCGTGTGCATTGTGAGCAGTACTTATGTGCCTTCAAGGGTGTGGTGTGTTTATTGTGTCTGTTGTGTTGCGTGTTTCTGTGTTGCGTGTGTGTAGTGCGTTGTGCTCCTGTGTGAGGATGTATGTGTGGTGTGTCTGTGCGTGATTGTGTGTGCAGTGGGTAGTGTGTGAAATGTGTGCTACTTGTCTTTGTTGGTTATATGTGTTTTGCCTATGGATTTGGGAGTGTTGTGTGTGTTATGAGTTGTGATACTTTCTGTGCGGGATGCTTGTGTGTGTCGTGTGATGTGTGGTTCTGTGAGTTGTGTTTGTGTTGTGTGTATTCTACTCTGTGTGTTCTGTGGTCTGTGTGTTTTGCTTGTTGAGTGAGACACTGTGTGTTAGGACTGATATCTTTGTGTATATGTTGTGTGTTTGGCATTGTGCATTCTGTGAGGCTGTGTGTGCTGTCTGTTTTATGTGTGTTTGGAGTGATGTGTGTAGTGTGTGAAATGTGTGTTGCATAATTTTTGTGTTCTTTCTGTTGTCGACGGTGTGTGTTTTGCATGTTGGTTTCTATGTTCGCGGTTGTGTTTGACAGGTTGTGTGTGTGGCTGGCTCTTTGAGTAAGGAGTGTAATTTGTGATGTGTGTACTGTGTGTGGTCAAGCTTGGTCAGTGTGCCTCACTGGGTGTGTTGTGTTCACTCTGAGAACCGTGGTTCATGTGTATGGTGGGCAGTTATGTTCTCGGTGTGATGTGCTGTGTGTTGAGGGACTTCTGCATTCAAGTGCACAGAAGACAGCCTCTCGTTGTTGGCGGTTTTCTCCACAGGTTTGTAATACTCCAGGAGGGCCTTGTTTCCTGAGGGCGCAGAGAGCCACCTCATCTCTTCACTAGCAAGGCCCTGAAGACGCCTTTGTTGTAAAGTGTCAGAAACTGCTGCAGGAGAGCCTCATGACAAACTCTGCCGCAGAAACAATCCACCATGCACTGAGGAGACACTCCATGAGGGAATACGAGGCTGCTTTCATTTTGCACGCAATTTGCTCCTATGTGATAAGGAAAACAGCAAACATTGCAGTAGAACGCGGTCTTCTCTGTAAGCCCTCTATCTCAAAGATGTGGGTGGGCTGCGAATAGGCCTTTGCTCTAGCGACACTGGAAGTTGCAGAAGATGATGCATTGTAGTGACAGCAGTGGAGGCAAGTCAGCTTTGGATTCAGCTTATGTGACTGAAAGAAAGCACTGCAGGATGGCCCACTCAAGGAATCATTGAAGCCCTGGCAGTGGAGGCTGAAACAGGGCTTTCAATGTGCTTTCAACCATGTCTGTGTGGCCATGAACGTGAGGCTTTGCTGAGGAAGCCTGGCCATCAGGAAAATACCCGCATACAACGAATTGAACTTGCAATGTGGTTTCCGTGTCTGTCCTGTGTGCCTGCACTCTAAGCACCTGAAAGAGGATTTCTGTGTAGAGCTCTCTTTTGCTGAGTGTCGTGTGCTCATTTAGGTGAACATTAACGTGAGGCTTTGTTGACGAAGCCTGGCCATCAGGAAAATGCCCGCATACAACGAATTCAGCTCGCATTGTGGTTTCTGTGTCTGTAATGTGTGCCTGCTCTCTAAGCGCCGGAAAGAGGATTTCTGTGTACAGCTCTCTTTTGCTGAGTGTCGTGTGCTCATTTAGGTGAACATTAACGTGAGGCTTTGTTGACGAAGCCTGGCCATCAGGAAAATGCCCGCATACACCGAATTCAGCTCGCAATGTGGTTTCCGTGTCTGGAATGTGTGCCCGCTCTCTAAGCGCCTGAAAGAGGTCTGCTGCGTAGAGCTCTCTTTTGCTAGGTGTTGGGTGCTCATTTGTGTGGCCATTAACGTGAGGTTTTGCTGAGGAAGACTGGCCATCAGGAAAATACCCGCATACAACGATTTCAGCAGGCAATGTGTTTTCCGTGTCAGTCCTGTGTGACTGCACTCTAAGCGCATGAGTGAAGTCTGCTCTGTAGAGATATCTTTTGCTGAGTGTCGGGAGCTCATTTGTGAGGCCATTAACGTGAGGTTTTGCTGAGGAAGCCTGGCTGTCAGGAAAATACCCGCATACAACGAATTCAGCTCGCAATGTGGTTTCCGAGTCTTATAAATTCTCTTGTTTGTTGTTATGTGCTGTGTTCTGGGTGGTGTGAGTGCTGCCTTTAGGCTTTCTGCGTGTGACATACTGGGTAGATGTGGCGTGGGCTGTGTCATTTCAGCATTGTGTGTAATGATGGGTTCGCCTTGTGTTGGGTGTGTTGTGTGCATGTGTATGTTGTGTGTGGGTGTGTTTTCGTTCGTGCTGTGTGCGCGTGGGGATGCATGTGTTCTCTATGATTAGATTGTGGTTGTGCGTGTTGTGTGCAGTGTGCTATGTGTGTTGCACGCGTTTCGTCAGTTTTGTGTGCATTTGTATGTGTTGTGTCAGTTTTGTGTGTGTGGTTGTGTTTTGTGTGTTGTGTGAGAGAGGCTGTGTGTGTGTTTGGCTGTTGGAGTTATGCACATGATGTAAGATGTGTTGACTGTGTGTGGCTGTGCTTGTTTTGTACATCTCTTGCATACAGTATGTGGTCTGTGCAATGGTTTTCGTGTGCATTGTGAGCAGTACTTATGTGCCTTCAAGGGTGTGGTGTGTTTATTGTGTCTGTTGTGTTGCGTGTTTCTGTGTTGCGTGTGTGTAGTGCGTTGTGCTCCTGTGTGAGGATGTATGTGTGGTGCGTCTGTGCGTGATTGTGTGTGCAGTGGGTAGTGTGTGAAATGTGTGCTACTTGTCTTTGTTGGTTATATGTGTTTTGCCTATGGATTTGGGAGTGTTGTGTGTGTTATGAGTTGTGATACTTTCTGTGCGGGATGCTTGTGTGTGTCGTGTGATGTGTGGTTCTGTGAGTTGTGTTTGTGTTGTGTGTATTCTACTCTGTGTGTTCTGTGGTCTGTGTGTTTTGCTTGTTGAGTGAGACACTGTGTGTTAGGACTGATATCTTTGTGTATATGTTGTGTGTTTGGCATTGTGCATTCTGTGAGGCTGTGTGTGCTGTCTGTTTTATGTGTGTTTGGAGTGATGTGTGTAGTGTGTGAAATGTGTGTTGCATAATTTTTGTGTTCTTTCTGTTGTCGACGGTGTGTGTTTTGCATGTTGGTTTCTATGTTCGCGGTTGTGTTTGACAGGTTGTGTGTGTGGCTGGCTCTTTGAGTAAGGAGTGTAATTTGTGATGTGTGTACTGTGTGTGGTCAAGCTTGGTCAGTGTGCCTCACTGGGTGTGTTGTGTTCACTCTGAGAACCGTGGTTCATGTGTATGGTGGGCAGTTATGTTCTCGGTGTGATGTGCTGTGTGTTGAGGGACTTCTGCATTCAAGTGCACAGAAGACAGCCTCTCGTTGTTGGCGGTTTTCTCCACAGGTTTGTAATACTCCAGGAGGGCCTTGTTTCCTGAGGGCGCAGAGAGCCACCTCATCTCTTCACTAGCAAGGCCCTGAAGACGCCTTTGTTGTAAAGTGTCAGAAACTGCTGCAGGAGAGCCTCATGACAAACTCTGCCGCAGAAACAATCCACCATGCACTGAGGAGACACTCCATGAGGGAATACGAGGCTGCTTTCATTTTGCACGCAATTTGCTCCTATGTGATAAGGAAAACAGCAAACATTGCAGTAGAACGCGGTCTTCTCTGTAAGCCCTCTATCTCAAAGATGTGGGTGGGCTGCGAATAGGCCTTTGCTCTAGCGACACTGGAAGTTGCAGAAGATGATGCATTGTAGTGACAGCAGTGGAGGCAAGTCAGCTTTGGATTCAGCTTATGTGACTGAAAGAAAGCACTGCAGGATGGCCCACTCAAGGAATCATTGAAGCCCTGGCAGTGGAGGCTGAAACAGGGCTTTCAATGTGCTTTCAACCATGTCTGTGTGGCCATGAACGTGAGGCTTTGCTGAGGAAGCCTGGCCATCAGGAAAATACCCGCATACAACGAATTGAACTTGCAATGTGGTTTCCGTGTCTGTCCTGTGTGCCTGCACTCTAAGCACCTGAAAGAGGATTTCTGTGTAGAGCTCTCTTTTGCTGAGTGTCGTGTGCTCATTTAGGTGAACATTAACGTGAGGCTTTGTTGACGAAGCCTGGCCATCAGGAAAATGCCCGCATACAACGAATTCAGCTCGCATTGTGGTTTCTGTGTCTGTAATGTGTGCCTGCTCTCTAAGCGCCGGAAAGAGGATTTCTGTGTACAGCTCTCTTTTGCTGAGTGTCGTGTGCTCATTTAGGTGAACATTAACGTGAGGCTTTGTTGACGAAGCCTGGCCATCAGGAAAATGCCCGCATACACCGAATTCAGCTCGCAATGTGGTTTCCGTGTCTGGAATGTGTGCCCGCTCTCTAAGCGCCTGAAAGAGGTCTGCTGCGTAGAGCTCTCTTTTGCTAGGTGTTGGGTGCTCATTTGTGTGGCCATTAACGTGAGGTTTTGCTGAGGAAGACTGGCCATCAGGAAAATACCCGCATACAACGATTTCAGCAGGCAATGTGTTTTCCGTGTCAGTCCTGTGTGACTGCACTCTAAGCGCATGAGTGAAGTCTGCTCTGTAGAGATATCTTTTGCTGAGTGTCGGGAGCTCATTTGTGAGGCCATTAACGTGAGGTTTTGCTGAGGAAGCCTGGCTGTCAGGAAAATACCCGCATACAACGAATTCAGCTCGCAATGTGGTTTCCGAGTCTTATAAATTCTCTTGTTTGTTGTTATGTGCTGTGTTCTGGGTGGTGTGAGTGCTGCCTTTAGGCTTTCTGCGTGTGACATACTGGGTAGATGTGGCGTGGGCTGTGTCATTTCAGCATTGTGTGTAATGATGGGTTCGCCTTGTGTTGGGTGTGTTGTGTGCATGTGTATGTTGTGTGTGGGTGTGTTTTCGTTCGTGCTGTGTGCGCGTGGGGATGCATGTGTTCTCTATGATTAGATTGTGGTTGTGCGTGTTGTGTGCAGTGTGCTATGTGTGTTGCACGCGTTTCGTCAGTTTTGTGTGCATTTGTATGTGTTGTGTCAGTTTTGTGTGTGTGGTTGTGTTTTGTGTGTTGTGTGAGAGAGGCTGTGTGTGTGTTTGGCTGTTTGAGTTATGCACATGATGTAAGATGTGTTGACTGTGTGTGGCTGTGCTTGTTTTGTACATCTCTTGCATACAGTATGTGGTCTGTGCAATGGTTTTCGTGTGCATTGTGAGCAGTACTTATGTGCCTTCAAGGGTGTGGTGTGTTTATTGTGTCTGTTGTGTTGCGTGTTTCTGTGTTGCGTGTGTGTAGTGCGTTGTGCTCCTGTGTGAGGATGTATGTGTGGTGTGTCTGTGCGTGATTGTGTGTGCAGTGGGTAGTGTGTGAAATGTGTGCTACTTGTCTTTGTTGGTTATATGTGTTTTGCCTATGGATTTGGGAGTGTTGTGTGTGTTATGAGTTGTGATACTTTCTGTGCGGGATGCTTGTGTGTGTCGTGTGATGTGTGGTTCTGTGAGTTGTGTTTGTGTTGTGTGTATTCTACTCTGTGTGTTCTGTGGTCTGTGTGTTTTGCTTGTTGAGTGAGACACTGTGTGTTAGGACTGATATCTTTGTGTATATGTTGTGTGTTTGGCATTGTGCATTCTGTGAGGCTGTGTGTGCTGTCTGTTTTATGTGTGTTTGGAGTGATGTGTGTAGTGTGTGAAATGTGTGTTGCATAATTTTTGTGTTCTTTCTGTTGTGGTCGGTTTTTGTTTTGCATGTTGGTTTCTTTGTTCGCGGTTGTGTTTGACAGGTTGTGTGTGTGGCTGGCTTTTTGAGTAAGGAGTGTAATTTGTGATGTGTGTACTGTGTGTGGTCAAGCTTGGTCAGTGTGCCTCACTGGGTGTGTTGTGTTCACTCTGAGAACCGTGGTTCATGTGTATGGTGGGCAGTTATGTTCTCGGTGTGATGTGCTGTGTGTTGAGGGACTTCTGCATTCAAGTGCACAGAAGACAGCCTCTCGTTGTTGGCGGTTTTCTCCACAGGTTTGTAATACTCCAGGAGGGCCTTGTTTCCTGAGGGCGCAGAGAGCCACCTCATCTCTTCACTAGCAAGGCCCTGAAGACGCCTTTGTTGTAAAGTGTCAGAAACTGCTGCAGGAGAGCCTCATGACAAACTCTGCCGCAGAAACAATCCACCATGCACTGAGGAGACACTCCATGAGGGAATACGAGGCTGCTTTCATTTTGCACGCAATTTGCTCCTATGTGATAAGGAAAACAGCAAACATTGCAGTAGAACGCGGTCTTCTCTGTAAGCCCTCTATCTCAAAGATGTGGGTGGGCTGCGAATAGGCCTTTGCTCTAGCGACACTGGAAGTTGCAGAAGATGATGCATTGTAGTGACAGCAGTGGAGGCAAGTCAGCTTTGGATTCAGCTTATGTGACTGAAAGAAAGCACTGCAGGATGGCCCACTCAAGGAATCATTGAAGCCCTGGCAGTGGAGGCTGAAACAGGGCTTTCAATGTGCTTTCAACCATGTCTGTGTGGCCATGAACGTGAGGCTTTGCTGAGGAAGCCTGGCCGTCTGGCACTATGCCCGCATACAACGAATTTAGCTCGCAATGTGGTTTCCGTGTCTGTCCTGTGTGCCTGCACTCTAAGCACCTGGAAGAGGTTTTGCCCTGCAGAGCTCTCTTTAGCTGAGTGTTGTGTGCTCATTTGGGTGACCATTAACGTGAGGCTTTGTTGAGGAAGCCTGGCCATCAGGAAAATGACCGCATACAACGAATTCAGCTCGCAATGTGGTTTCCGTGTCTGTAATGTGTGCCTGCTGTCTAAGCGCCTGAAAGTGGTCTGCCGTGTGGAGCTCTCCTTTGCTGAGTGTCGGGTGCTCATTTGTGTTGCCACTAACGTGAAGTGCTACTGAGGAAGACTGGTCATCAGGAAAATACCCGCATACAAAGAATTTAGCTCGCAATGTAGTTACCGTGTCTGTCCTGTGTGACTGCACACTAAGTGCATGAGTGAAGTCTGCTCGGTGTAGATGTCTTTTGCTGAGAGCCGGGTGCTCATTTGTGTGTCCAGAAACGTGAGGCCTTGCTGAGGAAGCCTGGCCGTCAGGAAAATAACCGCATACACCGAATTCAGCTCGCAATGTGGTTTCCGTGTCTGTCCTGTGTGACTGCACTCTAAGTGCATGAGTGAAGTCTGCTCTGTAGAGATGTCTTTTGCTCAGTGTCGGGTGCTCATTTTTGTGGCCATTCACGTGAGGTTTTGCTGAGGAATCCTGGCCATCAGGAAAATACCCGCATACAACGAATTGAACTTGCAATGTGGTTTCCGTGTCTGTCCTGTGTGCCTGCACTCTAAGCACCTGAAAGAGGATTTCTGTGTAGAGCTCTCTTTTGCTGAGTGTCGTGTGCTCATTTAGGTGAACATTAACGTGAGGCTTTGTTGACGAAGCCTGGCCATCAGGAAAATGCCCGCATACAACGAATTCAGCTCGCATTGTGGTTTCTGTGTCTGTAATGTGTGCCTGCTCTCTAAGCGCCGGAAAGAGGATTTCTGTGTACAGCTCTCTTTTGCTGAGTGTCGTGTGCTCATTTAGGTGAACATTAACGTGAGGCTTTGTTGACGAAGCCTGGCCATCAGGAAAATGCCCGCATACACCGAATTCAGCTCGCAATGTGGTTTCCGTGTCTGGAATGTGTGCCCGCTCTCTAAGCGCCTGAAAGAGGTCTGCTGCGTAGAGCTCTCTTTTGCTAGGTGTTGGGTGCTCATTTGTGTGGCCATTAACGTGAGGTTTTGCTGAGGAAGACTGGCCATCAGGAAAATACCCGCATACAACGATTTCAGCAGGCAATGTGTTTTCCGTGTCAGTCCTGTGTGACTGCACTCTAAGCGCATGAGTGAAGTCTGCTCTGTAGAGATATCTTTTGCTGAGTGTCGGGAGCTCATTTGTGAGGCCATTAACGTGAGGTTTTGCTGAGGAAGCCTGGCTGTCAGGAAAATACCCGCATACAACGAATTCAGCTCGCAATGTGGTTTCCGAGTCTTATAAATTCTCTTGTTTGTTGTTATGTGCTGTGTTCTGGGTGGTGTGAGTGCTGCCTTTAGGCTTTCTGCGTGTGACATACTGGGTAGATGTGGCGTGGGCTGTGTCATTTCAGCATTGTGTGTAATGATGGGTTCGCCTTGTGTTGGGTGTGTTGTGTGCATGTGTATGTTGTGTGTGGGTGTGTTTTCGTTCGTGCTGTGTGCGCGTGGGGATGCATGTGTTCTCTATGATTAGATTGTGGTTGTGCGTGTTGTGTGCAGTGTGCTATGTGTGTTGCACGCGTTTCGTCAGTTTTGTGTGCATTTGTATGTGTTGTGTCAGTTTTGTGTGTGTGGTTGTGTTTTGTGTGTTGTGTGAGAGAGGCTGTGTGTGTGTTTGGCTGTTGGAGTTATGCACATGATGTAAGATGTGTTGACTGTGTGTGGCTGTGCTTGTTTTGTACATCTCTTGCATACAGTATGTGGTCTGTGCAATGGTTTTCGTGTGCATTGTGAGCAGTACTTATGTGCCTTCAAGGGTGTGGTGTGTTTATTGTGTCTGTTGTGTTGCGTGTTTCTGTGTTGCGTGTGTGTAGTGCGTTGTGCTCCTGTGTGAGGATGTATGTGTGGTGCGTCTGTGCGTGATTGTGTGTGCAGTGGGTAGTGTGTGAAATGTGTGCTACTTGTCTTTGTTGGTTATATGTGTTTTGCCTATGGATTTGGGAGTGTTGTGTGTGTTATGAGTTGTGATACTTTCTGTGCGGGATGCTTGTGTGTGTCGTGTGATGTGTGGTTCTGTGAGTTGTGTTTGTGTTGTGTGTATTCTACTCTGTGTGTTCTGTGGTCTGTGTGTTTTGCTTGTTGAGTGAGACACTGTGTGTTAGGACTGATATCTTTGTGTATATGTTGTGTGTTTGGCATTGTGCATTCTGTGAGGCTGTGTGTGCTGTCTGTTTTATGTGTGTTTGGAGTGATGTGTGTAGTGTGTGAAATGTGTGTTGCATAATTTTTGTGTTCTTTCTGTTGTCGACGGTGTGTGTTTTGCATGTTGGTTTCTATGTTCGCGGTTGTGTTTGACAGGTTGTGTGTGTGGCTGGCTCTTTGAGTAAGGAGTGTAATTTGTGATGTGTGTACTGTGTGTGGTCAAGCTTGGTCAGTGTGCCTCACTGGGTGTGTTGTGTTCACTCTGAGAACCGTGGTTCATGTGTATGGTGGGCAGTTATGTTCTCGGTGTGATGTGCTGTGTGTTGAGGGACTTCTGCATTCAAGTGCACAGAAGACAGCCTCTCGTTGTTGGCGGTTTTCTCCACAGGTTTGTAATACTCCAGGAGGGCCTTGTTTCCTGAGGGCGCAGAGAGCCACCTCATCTCTTCACTAGCAAGGCCCTGAAGACGCCTTTGTTGTAAAGTGTCAGAAACTGCTGCAGGAGAGCCTCATGACAAACTCTGCCGCAGAAACAATCCACCATGCACTGAGGAGACACTCCATGAGGGAATACGAGGCTGCTTTCATTTTGCACGCAATTTGCTCCTATGTGATAAGGAAAACAGCAAACATTGCAGTAGAACGCGGTCTTCTCTGTAAGCCCTCTATCTCAAAGATGTGGGTGGGCTGCGAATAGGCCTTTGCTCTGGCGACACTGGAAGTTGCAGAAGATGATGCATTGTAGTGACAGCAGTGGAGGCAAGTCAGCTTTGGATTCAGCTTATGTGACTGAAAGAAAGCACTGCAGGATGGCCCACTCAAGGAATCATTGAAGCCCTGGCAGTGGAGGCTGAAACAGGGCTTTCAATGTGCTTTCAACCATGTCTGTGTGGCCATGAACGTGAGGCTTTGCTGAGGAAGCCTGGCCGTCTGGCACTATGCCCGCATACAACGAATTTAGCTCGCAATGTGGTTTCCGTGTCTGTCCTGTGTGCCTGCACTCTAAGCACCTGGAAGAGGTTTTGCCCTGCAGAGCTCTCTTTAGCTGAGTGTTGTGTGCTCATTTGGGTGACCATTAACGTGAGGCTTTGTTGAGGAAGCCTGGCCATCAGGAAAATGACCGCATACAACGAATTCAGCTCGCAATGTGGTTTCCGTGTCTGTAATGTGTGCCTGCTGTCTAAGCGCCTGAAAGTGGTCTGCCGTGTGGAGCTCTCCTTTGCTGAGTGTCGGGTGCTCATTTGTGTTGCCACTAACGTGAAGTGCTACTGAGGAAGACTGGTCATCAGGAAAATACCCGCATACAAAGAATTTAGCTCGCAATGTAGTTACCGTGTCTGTCCTGTGTGACTGCACACTAAGTGCATGAGTGAAGTCTGCTCGGTGTAGATGTCTTTTGCTGAGAGCCGGGTGCTCATTTGTGTGTCCAGAAACGTGAGGCCTTGCTGAGGAAGCCTGGCCGTCAGGAAAATAACCGCATACACCGAATTCAGCTCGCAATGTGGTTTCCGTGTCTGTCCTGTGTGACTGCACTCTAAGTGCATGAGTGAAGTCTGCTCTGTAGAGATGTCTTTTGCTCAGTGTCGGGTGCTCATTTTTGTGGCCATTCACGTGAGGTTTTGCTGAGGAATCCTGGCCATCAGGAAAATACCCGCATACAACGAATTGAACTTGCAATGTGGTTTCCGTGTCTGTCCTGTGTGCCTGCACTCTAAGCACCTGAAAGAGGATTTCTGTGTAGAGCTCTCTTTTGCTGAGTGTCGTGTGCTCATTTAGGTGAACATTAACGTGAGGCTTTGTTGACGAAGCCTGGCCATCAGGAAAATGCCCGCATACAACGAATTCAGCTCGCATTGTGGTTTCTGTGTCTGTAATGTGTGCCTGCTCTCTAAGCGCCGGAAAGAGGATTTCTGTGTACAGCTCTCTTTTGCTGAGTGTCGTGTGCTCATTTAGGTGAACATTAACGTGAGGCTTTGTTGACGAAGCCTGGCCATCAGGAAAATGCCCGCATACACCGAATTCAGCTCGCAATGTGGTTTCCGTGTCTGGAATGTGTGCCCGCTCTCTAAGCGCCTGAAAGAGGTCTGCTGCGTAGAGCTCTCTTTTGCTAGGTGTTGGGTGCTCATTTGTGTGGCCATTAACGTGAGGTTTTGCTGAGGAAGACTGGCCATCAGGAAAATACCCGCATACAACGATTTCAGCAGGCAATGTGTTTTCCGTGTCAGTCCTGTGTGACTGCACTCTAAGCGCATGAGTGAAGTCTGCTCTGTAGAGATATCTTTTGCTGAGTGTCGGGAGCTCATTTGTGAGGCCATTAACGTGAGGTTTTGCTGAGGAAGCCTGGCTGTCAGGAAAATACCCGCATACAACGAATTCAGCTCGCAATGTGGTTTCCGAGTCTTATAAATTCTCTTGTTTGTTGTTATGTGCTGTGTTCTGGGTGGTGTGAGTGCTGCCTTTAGGCTTTCTGCGTGTGACATACTGGGTAGATGTGGCGTGGGCTGTGTCATTTCAGCATTGTGTGTAATGATGGGTTCGCCTTGTGTTGGGTGTGTTGTGTGCATGTGTATGTTGTGTGTGGGTGTGTTTTCGTTCGTGCTGTGTGCGCGTGGGGATGCATGTGTTCTCTATGATTAGATTGTGGTTGTGCGTGTTGTGTGCAGTGTGCTATGTGTGTTGCACGCGTTTCGTCAGTTTTGTGTGCATTTGTATGTGTTGTGTCAGTTTTGTGTGTGTGGTTGTGTTTTGTGTGTTGTGTGAGAGAGGCTGTGTGTGTGTTTGGCTGTTGGAGTTATGCACATGATGTAAGATGTGTTGACTGTGTGTGGCTGTGCTTGTTTTGTACATCTCTTGCATACAGTATGTGGTCTGTGCAATGGTTTTCGTGTGCATTGTGAGCAGTACTTATGTGCCTTCAAGGGTGTGGTGTGTTTATTGTGTCTGTTGTGTTGCGTGTTTCTGTGTTGCGTGTGTGTAGTGCGTTGTGCTCCTGTGTGAGGATGTATGTGTGGTGTGTCTGTGCGTGATTGTGTGTGCAGTGGGTAGTGTGTGAAATGTGTGCTACTTGTCTTTGTTGGTTATATGTGTTTTGCCTATGGATTTGGGAGTGTTGTGTGTGTTATGAGTTGTGATACTTTCTGTGCGGGATGCTTGTGTGTGTCGTGTGATGTGTGGTTCTGTGAGTTGTGTTTGTGTTGTGTGTATTCTACTCTGTGTGTTCTGTGGTCTGTGTGTTTTGCTTGTTGAGTGAGACACTGTGTGTTAGGACTGATATCTTTGTGTATATGTTGTGTGTTTGGCATTGTGCATTCTGTGAGGCTGTGTGTGCTGTCTGTTTTATGTGTGTTTGGAGTGATGTGTGTAGTGTGTGAAATGTGTGTTGCATAATTTTTGTGTTCTTTCTGTTGTCGACGGTGTGTGTTTTGCATGTTGGTTTCTATGTTCGCGGTTGTGTTTGACAGGTTGTGTGTGTGGCTGGCTCTTTGAGTAAGGAGTGTAATTTGTGATGTGTGTACTGTGTGTGGTCAAGCTTGGTCAGTGTCCCTCACTGGGTGTGTTGTGTTCACTCTGAGAACCGTGGTTCATGTGTATGGTGGGCAGTTATGTTCTCGGTGTGATGTGCTGTGTGTTGAGGGACTTCTGCATTCAAGTGCACAGAAGACAGCCTCTCGTTGTTGGCGGTTTTCTCCACAGGTTTGTAATACTCCAGGAGGGCCTTGTTTCCTGAGGGCGCAGAGAGCCACCTCATCTCTTCACTAGCAAGGCCCTGAAGACGCCTTTGTTGTAAAGTGTCAGAAACTGCTGCAGGAGAGCCTCATGACAAACTCTGCCGCAGAAACAATCCACCATGCACTGAGGAGACACTCCATGAGGGAATACGAGGCTGCTTTCATTTTGCACGCAATTTGCTCCTATGTGATAAGGAAAACAGCAAACATTGCAGTAGAACGCGGTCTTCTCTGTAAGCCCTCTATCTCAAAGATGTGGGTGGGCTGCGAATAGGCCTTTGCTCTAGCGACACTGGAAGTTGCAGAAGATGATGCATTGTAGTGACAGCAGTGGAGGCAAGTCAGCTTTGGATTCAGCTTATGTGACTGAAAGAAAGCACTGCAGGATGGCCCACTCAAGGAATCATTGAAGCCCTGGCAGTGGAGGCTGAAACAGGGCTTTCAATGTGCTTTCAACCATGTCTGTGTGGCCATGAACGTGAGGCTTTGCTGAGGAAGCCTGGCCGTCTGGCACTATGCCCGCATACAACGAATTTAGCTCGCAATGTGGTTTCCGTGTCTGTCCTGTGTGCCTGCACTCTAAGCACCTGGAAGAGGTTTTGCCCTGCAGAGCTCTCTTTAGCTGAGTGTTGTGTGCTCATTTGGGTGACCATTAACGTGAGGCTTTGTTGAGGAAGCCTGGCCATCAGGAAAATGACCGCATACAACGAATTCAGCTCGCAATGTGGTTTCCGTGTCTGTAATGTGTGCCTGCTCTCTAAGCGCCTGAAAGTGGTCTGCCGTGTGGAGCTCTCCTTTGCTGAGTGTCGGGTGCTCATTTGTGTTGCCACTAACGTGAAGTGCTACTGAGGAAGACTGGTCATCAGGAAAATACCCGCATACAAAGAATTTAGCTCGCAATGTAGTTACCGTGTCTGTCCTGTGTGACTGCACACTAAGTGCATGAGTGAAGTCTGCTCGGTGTAGATGTCTTTTGCTGAGAGCCGGGTGCTCATTTGTGTGTCCAGAAACGTGAGGCCTTGCTGAGGAAGCCTGGCCGTCAGGAAAATAACCGCATACACCGAATTCAGCTCGCAATGTGGTTTCCGTGTCTGTCCTGTGTGACTGCACTCTAAGTGCATGAGTGAAGTCTGCTCTGTAGAGATGTCTTTTGCTCAGTGTCGGGTGCTCATTTTTGTGGCCATTCACGTGAGGTTTTGCTGAGGAATCCTGGCCATCAGGAAAATACCCGCATACAACGAATTGAACTTGCAATGTGGTTTCCGTGTCTGTCCTGTGTGCCTGCACTCTAAGCACCTGAAAGAGGATTTCTGTGTAGAGCTCTCTTTTGCTGAGTGTCGTGTGCTCATTTAGGTGAACATTAACGTGAGGCTTTGTTGACGAAGCCTGGCCATCAGGAAAATGCCCGCATACAACGAATTCAGCTCGCATTGTGGTTTCTGTGTCTGTAATGTGTGCCTGCTCTCTAAGCGCCGGAAAGAGGATTTCTGTGTACAGCTCTCTTTTGCTGAGTGTCGTGTGCTCATTTAGGTGAACATTAACGTGAGGCTTTGTTGACGAAGCCTGGCCATCAGGAAAATGCCCGCATACACCGAATTCAGCTCGCAATGTGGTTTCCGTGTCTGGAATGTGTGCCCGCTCTCTAAGCGCCTGAAAGAGGTCTGCTGCGTAGAGCTCTCTTTTGCTAGGTGTTGGGTGCTCATTTGTGTGGCCATTAACGTGAGGTTTTGCTGAGGAAGACTGGCCATCAGGAAAATACCCGCATACAACGATTTCAGCAGGCAATGTGTTTTCCGTGTCAGTCCTGTGTGACTGCACTCTAAGCGCATGAGTGAAGTCTGCTCTGTAGAGATATCTTTTGCTGAGTGTCGGGAGCTCATTTGTGAGGCCATTAACGTGAGGTTTTGCTGAGGAAGCCTGGCTGTCAGGAAAATACCCGCATACAACGAATTCAGCTCGCAATGTGGTTTCCGAGTCTTATAAATTCTCTTGTTTGTTGTTATGTGCTGTGTTCTGGGTGGTGTGAGTGCTGCCTTTAGGCTTTCTGCGTGTGACATACTGGGTAGATGTGGCGTGGGCTGTGTCATTTCAGCATTGTGTGTAATGATGGGTTCGCCTTGTGTTGGGTGTGTTGTGTGCATGTGTATGTTGTGTGTGGGTGTGTTTTCGTTCGTGCTGTGTGCGCGTGGGGATGCATGTGTTCTCTATGATTAGATTGTGGTTGTGCGTGTTGTGTGCAGTGTGCTATGTGTGTTGCACGCGTTTCGTCAGTTTTGTGTGCATTTGTATGTGTTGTGTCAGTTTTGTGTGTGTGGTTGTGTTTTGTGTGTTGTGTGAGAGAGGCTGTGTGTGTGTTTGGCTGTTGGAGTTATGCACATGATGTAAGATGTGTTGACTGTGTGTGGCTGTGCTTGTTTTGTACATCTCTTGCATACAGTATGTGGTCTGTGCAATGGTTTTCGTGTGCATTGTGAGCAGTACTTATGTGCCTTCAAGGGTGTGGTGTGTTTATTGTGTCTGTTGTGTTGCGTGTTTCTGTGTTGCGTGTGTGTAGTGCGTTGTGCTCCTGTGTGAGGATGTATGTGTGGTGTGTCTGTGCGTGATTGTGTGTGCAGTGGGTAGTGTGTGAAATGTGTGCTACTTGTCTTTGTTGGTTATATGTGTTTTGCCTATGGATTTGGGAGTGTTGTGTGTGTTATGAGTTGTGATACTTTCTGTGCGGGATGCTTGTGTGTGTCGTGTGATGTGTGGTTCTGTGAGTTGTGTTTGTGTTGTGTGTATTCTACTCTGTGTGTTCTGTGGTCTGTGTGTTTTGCTTGTTGAGTGAGACACTGTGTGTTAGGACTGATATCTTTGTGTATATGTTGTGTGTTTGGCATTGTGCATTCTGTGAGGCTGTGTGTGCTGTCTGTTTTATGTGTGTTTGGAGTGATGTGTGTAGTGTGTGAAATGTGTGTTGCATAATTTTTGTGTTCTTTCTGTTGTCGACGGTGTGTGTTTTGCATGTTGGTTTCTATGTTCGCGGTTGTGTTTGACAGGTTGTGTGTGTGGCTGGCTCTTTGAGTAAGGAGTGTAATTTGTGATGTGTGTACTGTGTGTGGTCAAGCTTGGTCAGTGTGCCTCACTGGGTGTGTTGTGTTCACTCTGAGAACCGTGGTTCATGTGTATGGTGGGCAGTTATGTTCTCGGTGTGATGTGCTGTGTGTTGAGGGACTTCTGCATTCAAGTGCACAGAAGACAGCCTCTCGTTGTTGGCGGTTTTCTCCACAGGTTTGTAATACTCCAGGAGGGCCTTGTTTCCTGAGGGCGCAGAGAGCCACCTCATCTCTTCACTAGCAAGGCCCTGAAGACGCCTTTGTTGTAAAGTGTCAGAAACTGCTGCAGGAGAGCCTCATGACAAACTCTGCCGCAGAAACAATCCACCATGCACTGAGGAGACACTCCATGAGGGAATACGAGGCTGCTTTCATTTTGCACGCAATTTGCTCCTATGTGATAAGGAAAACAGCAAACATTGCAGTAGAACGCGGTCTTCTCTGTAAGCCCTCTATCTCAAAGATGTGGGTGGGCTGCGAATAGGCCTTTGCTCTAGCGACACTGGAAGTTGCAGAAGATGATGCATTGTAGTGACAGCAGTGGAGGCAAGTCAGCTTTGGATTCAGCTTATGTGACTGAAAGAAAGCACTGCAGGATGGCCCACTCAAGGAATCATTGAAGCCCTGGCAGTGGAGGCTGAAACAGGGCTTTCAATGTGCTTTCAACCATGTCTGTGTGGCCATGAACGTGAGGCTTTGCTGAGGAAGCCTGGCCATCAGGAAAATACCCGCATACAACGAATTGAACTTGCAATGTGGTTTCCGTGTCTGTCCTGTGTGCCTGCACTCTAAGCACCTGAAAGAGGATTTCTGTGTAGAGCTCTCTTTTGCTGAGTGTCGTGTGCTCATTTAGGTGAACATTAACGTGAGGCTTTGTTGACGAAGCCTGGCCATCAGGAAAATGCCCGCATACAACGAATTCAGCTCGCATTGTGGTTTCTGTGTCTGTAATGTGTGCCTGCTCTCTAAGCGCCGGAAAGAGGATTTCTGTGTACAGCTCTCTTTTGCTGAGTGTCGTGTGCTCATTTAGGTGAACATTAACGTGAGGCTTTGTTGACGAAGCCTGGCCATCAGGAAAATGCCCGCATACACCGAATTCAGCTCGCAATGTGGTTTCCGTGTCTGGAATGTGTGCCCGCTCTCTAAGCGCCTGAAAGAGGTCTGCTGCGTAGAGCTCTCTTTTGCTAGGTGTTGGGTGCTCATTTGTGTGGCCATTAACGTGAGGTTTTGCTGAGGAAGACTGGCCATCAGGAAAATACCCGCATACAACGATTTCAGCAGGCAATGTGTTTTCCGTGTCAGTCCTGTGTGACTGCACTCTAAGCGCATGAGTGAAGTCTGCTCTGTAGAGATATCTTTTGCTGAGTGTCGGGAGCTCATTTGTGAGGCCATTAACGTGAGGTTTTGCTGAGGAAGCCTGGCTGTCAGGAAAATACCCGCATACAACGAATTCAGCTCGCAATGTGGTTTCCGAGTCTTATAAATTCTCTTGTTTGTTGTTATGTGCTGTGTTCTGGGTGGTGTGAGTGCTGCCTTTAGGCTTTCTGCGTGTGACATACTGGGTAGATGTGGCGTGGGCTGTGTCATTTCAGCATTGTGTGTAATGATGGGTTCGCCTTGTGTTGGGTGTGTTGTGTGCATGTGTATGTTGTGTGTGGGTGTGTTTTCGTTCGTGCTGTGTGCGCGTGGGGATGCATGTGTTCTCTATGATTAGATTGTGGTTGTGCGTGTTGTGTGCAGTGTGCTATGTGTGTTGCACGCGTTTCGTCAGTTTTGTGTGCATTTGTATGTGTTGTGTCAGTTTTGTGTGTGTGGTTGTGTTTTGTGTGTTGTGTGAGAGAGGCTGTGTGTGTGTTTGGCTGTTGGAGTTATGCACATGATGTAAGATGTGTTGACTGTGTGTGGCTGTGCTTGTTTTGTACATCTCTTGCATACAGTATGTGGTCTGTGCAATGGTTTTCGTGTGCATTGTGAGCAGTACTTATGTGCCTTCAAGGGTGTGGTGTGTTTATTGTGTCTGTTGTGTTGCGTGTTTCTGTGTTGCGTGTGTGTAGTGCGTTGTGCTCCTGTGTGAGGATGTATGTGTGGTGTGTCTGTGCGTGATTGTGTGTGCAGTGGGTAGTGTGTGAAATGTGTGCTACTTGTCTTTGTTGGTTATATGTGTTTTGCCTATGGATTTGGGAGTGTTGTGTGTGTTATGAGTTGTGATACTTTCTGTGCGGGATGCTTGTGTGTGTCGTGTGATGTGTGGTTCTGTGAGTTGTGTTTGTGTTGTGTGTATTCTACTCTGTGTGTTCTGTGGTCTGTGTGTTTTGCTTGTTGAGTGAGACACTGTGTGTTAGGACTGATATCTTTGTGTATATGTTGTGTGTTTGGCATTGTGCATTCTGTGAGGCTGTGTGTGCTGTCTGTTTTATGTGTGTTTGGAGTGATGTGTGTAGTGTGTGAAATGTGTGTTGCATAATTTTTGTGTTCTTTCTGTTGTCGACGGTGTGTGTTTTGCATGTTGGTTTCTATGTTCGCGGTTGTGTTTGACAGGTTGTGTGTGTGGCTGGCTTTTTGAGTAAGGAGTGTAATTTGTGATGTGTGTACTGTGTGTGGTCAAGCTTGGTCAGTGTGCCCCACTGGGTGTGTTGTGTTCACTCTGAGAACCGTGGTTCATGTGTATGGTGGGCAGTTATGTTCTCGGTGTGATGTGCTGTGTGTTGAGGGACTTCTGCATTCAAGTGCACAGAAGACAGCCTCTCGTTGTTGGCGGTTTTCTCCACAGGTTTGTAATACTCCAGGAGGGCCTTGTTTCCTGAGGGCGCAGAGAGCCACCTCATCTCTTCACTAGCAAGGCCCTGAAGACGCCTTTGTTGTAAAGTGTCAGAAACTGCTGCAGGAGAGCCTCATGACAAACTCTGCCGCAGAAACAATCCACCATGCACTGAGGAGACACTCCATGAGGGAATACGAGGCTGCTTTCATTTTGCACGCAATTTGCTCCTATGTGATAAGGAAAACAGCAAACATTGCAGTAGAACGCGGTCTTCTCTGTAAGCCCTCTATCTCAAAGATGTGGGTGGGCTGCGAATAGGCCTTTGCTCTGGCGACACTGGAAGTTGCAGAAGATGATGCATTGTAGTGACAGCAGTGGAGGCAAGTCAGCTTTGGATTCAGCTTATGTGACTGAAAGAAAGCACTGCAGGATGGCCCACTCAAGGAATCATTGAAGCCCTGGCAGTGGAGGCTGAAACAGGGCTTTCAATGTGCTTTCAACCATGTCTGTGTGGCCATGAACGTGAGGCTTTGCTGAGGAAGCCTGGCCGTCTGGCACTATGCCCGCATACAACGAATTTAGCTCGCAATGTGGTTTCCGTGTCTGTCCTGTGTGCCTGCACTCTAAGCACCTGGAAGAGGTTTTGCCCTGCAGAGCTCTCTTTAGCTGAGTGTTGTGTGCTCATTTGGGTGACCATTAACGTGAGGCTTTGTTGAGGAAGCCTGGCCATCAGGAAAATGACCGCATACAACGAATTCAGCTCGCAATGTGGTTTCCGTGTCTGTAATGTGTGCCTGCTGTCTAAGCGCCTGAAAGTGGTCTGCCGTGTGGAGCTCTCCTTTGCTGAGTGTCGGGTGCTCATTTGTGTTGCCACTAACGTGAAGTGCTACTGAGGAAGACTGGTCATCAGGAAAATACCCGCATACAAAGAATTTAGCTCGCAATGTAGTTACCGTGTCTGTCCTGTGTGACTGCACACTAAGTGCATGAGTGAAGTCTGCTCGGTGTAGATGTCTTTTGCTGAGAGCCGGGTGCTCATTTGTGTGTCCAGAAACGTGAGGCCTTGCTGAGGAAGCCTGGCCGTCAGGAAAATAACCGCATACACCGAATTCAGCTCGCAATGTGGTTTCCGTGTCTGTCCTGTGTGACTGCACTCTAAGTGCATGAGTGAAGTCTGCTCTGTAGAGATGTCTTTTGCTCAGTGTCGGGTGCTCATTTTTGTGGCCATTCACGTGAGGTTTTGCTGAGGAATCCTGGCCATCAGGAAAATACCCGCATACAACGAATTGAACTTGCAATGTGGTTTCCGTGTCTGTCCTGTGTGCCTGCACTCTAAGCACCTGAAAGAGGATTTCTGTGTAGAGCTCTCTTTTGCTGAGTGTCGTGTGCTCATTTAGGTGAACATTAACGTGAGGCTTTGTTGACGAAGCCTGGCCATCAGGAAAATGCCCGCATACAACGAATTCAGCTCGCATTGTGGTTTCTGTGTCTGTAATGTGTGCCTGCTCTCTAAGCGCCGGAAAGAGGATTTCTGTGTACAGCTCTCTTTTGCTGAGTGTCGTGTGCTCATTTAGGTGAACATTAACGTGAGGCTTTGTTGACGAAGCCTGGCCATCAGGAAAATGCCCGCATACACCGAATTCAGCTCGCAATGTGGTTTCCGTGTCTGGAATGTGTGCCCGCTCTCTAAGCGCCTGAAAGAGGTCTGCTGCGTAGAGCTCTCTTTTGCTAGGTGTTGGGTGCTCATTTGTGTGGCCATTAACGTGAGGTTTTGCTGAGGAAGACTGGCCATCAGGAAAATACCCGCATACAACGATTTCAGCAGGCAATGTGTTTTCCGTGTCAGTCCTGTGTGACTGCACTCTAAGCGCATGAGTGAAGTCTGCTCTGTAGAGATATCTTTTGCTGAGTGTCGGGAGCTCATTTGTGAGGCCATTAACGTGAGGTTTTGCTGAGGAAGCCTGGCTGTCAGGAAAATACCCGCATACAACGAATTCAGCTCGCAATGTGGTTTCCGAGTCTTATAAATTCTCTTGTTTGTTGTTATGTGCTGTGTTCTGGGTGGTGTGAGTGCTGCCTTTAGGCTTTCTGCGTGTGACATACTGGGTAGATGTGGCGTGGGCTGTGTCATTTCAGCATTGTGTGTAATGATGGGTTCGCCTTGTGTTGGGTGTGTTGTGTGCATGTGTATGTTGTGTGTGGGTGTGTTTTCGTTCGTGCTGTGTGCGCGTGGGGATGCATGTGTTCTCTATGATTAGATTGTGGTTGTGCGTGTTGTGTGCAGTGTGCTATGTGTGTTGCACGCGTTTCGTCAGTTTTGTGTGCATTTGTATGTGTTGTGTCAGTTTTGTGTGTGTGGTTGTGTTTTGTGTGTTGTGTGAGAGAGGCTGTGTGTGTGTTTGGCTGTTGGAGTTATGCACATGATGTAAGATGTGTTGACTGTGTGTGGCTGTGCTTGTTTTGTACATCTCTTGCATACAGTATGTGGTCTGTGCAATGGTTTTCGTGTGCATTGTGAGCAGTACTTATGTGCCTTCAAGGGTGTGGTGTGTTTATTGTGTCTGTTGTGTTGCGTGTTTCTGTGTTGCGTGTGTGTAGTGCGTTGTGCTCCTGTGTGAGGATGTATGTGTGGTGTGTCTGTGCGTGATTGTGTGTGCAGTGGGTAGTGTGTGAAATGTGTGCTACTTGTCTTTGTTGGTTATATGTGTTTTGCCTATGGATTTGGGAGTGTTGTGTGTGTTATGAGTTGTGATACTTTCTGTGCGGGATGCTTGTGTGTGTCGTGTGATGTGTGGTTCTGTGAGTTGTGTTTGTGTTGTGTGTATTCTACTCTGTGTGTTCTGTGGTCTGTGTGTTTTGCTTGTTGAGTGAGACACTGTGTGTTAGGACTGATATCTTTGTGTATATGTTGTGTGTTTGGCATTGTGCATTCTGTGAGGCTGTGTGTGCTGTCTGTTTTATGTGTGTTTGGAGTGATGTGTGTAGTGTGTGAAATGTGTGTTGCATAATTTTTGTGTTCTTTCTGTTGTCGACGGTGTGTGTTTTGCATGTTGGTTTCTATGTTCGCGGTTGTGTTTGACAGGTTGTGTGTGTGGCTGGCTCTTTGAGTAAGGAGTGTAATTTGTGATGTGTGTACTGTGTGTGGTCAAGCTTGGTCAGTGTCCCCCAGTGGGGGTGTGGTGTTCACTCTGAGAACCGTGGTTCATGTGTAGGGGGGGCAGTTATGTCCTCGGTGTGATGTGCTGTGTGTTGAGGGACTTCTGCATTCAAGTGCACAGAAGACAGCCTCTCGTTGTTGGCGGTTTTCTCCACAGGTTTGTAATACTCCAGGAGGGCCTTGTTTCCTGAGGGCGCAGAGAGCCACCTCATCTCTTCACTAGCAAGGCCCTGAAGACGCCTTTGTTGTAAAGTGTCAGAAACTGCTGCAGGAGAGCCTCATGACAAACTCTGCCGCAGAAACAATCCACCATGCACTGAGGAGACACTCCATGAGGGAATACGAGGCTGCTTTCATTTTGCACGCAATTTGCTCCTATGTGATAAGGAAAACAGCAAACATTGCAGTAGAACGCGGTCTTCTCTGTAAGCCCTCTATCTCAAAGATGTGGGTGGGCTGCGAATAGGCCTTTGCTCTAGCGACACTGGAAGTTGCAGAAGATGATGCATTGTAGTGACAGCAGTGGAGGCAAGTCAGCTTTGGATTCAGCTTATGTGACTGAAAGAAAGCACTGCAGGATGGCCCACTCAAGGAATCATTGAAGCCCTGGCAGTGGAGGCTGAAACAGGGCTTTCAATGTGCTTTCAACCATGTCTGTGTGGCCATGAACGTGAGGCTTTGCTGAGGAAGCCTGGCCGTCTGGCACTATGCCCGCATACAACGAATTTAGCTCGCAATGTGGTTTCCGTGTCTGTCCTGTGTGCCTGCACTCTAAGCACCTGGAAGAGGTTTTGCCCTGCAGAGCTCTCTTTAGCTGAGTGTTGTGTGCTCATTTGGGTGACCATTAACGTGAGGCTTTGTTGAGGAAGCCTGGCCATCAGGAAAATGACCGCATACAACGAATTCAGCTCGCAATGTGGTTTCCGTGTCTGTAATGTGTGCCTGCTGTCTAAGCGCCTGAAAGTGGTCTGCCGTGTGGAGCTCTCCTTTGCTGAGTGTCGGGTGCTCATTTGTGTTGCCACTAACGTGAAGTGCTACTGAGGAAGACTGGTCATCAGGAAAATACCCGCATACAAAGAATTTAGCTCGCAATGTAGTTACCGTGTCTGTCCTGTGTGACTGCACACTAAGTGCATGAGTGAAGTCTGCTCGGTGTAGATGTCTTTTGCTGAGAGCCGGGTGCTCATTTGTGTGTCCAGAAACGTGAGGCCTTGCTGAGGAAGCCTGGCCGTCAGGAAAATAACCGCATACACCGAATTCAGCTCGCAATGTGGTTTCCGTGTCTGTCCTGTGTGACTGCACTCTAAGTGCATGAGTGAAGTCTGCTCTGTAGAGATGTCTTTTGCTCAGTGTCGGGTGCTCATTTTTGTGGCCATTCACGTGAGGTTTTGCTGAGGAATCCTGGCCATCAGGAAAATACCCGCATACAACGAATTGAACTTGCAATGTGGTTTCCGTGTCTGTCCTGTGTGCCTGCACTCTAAGCACCTGAAAGAGGATTTCTGTGTAGAGCTCTCTTTTGCTGAGTGTCGTGTGCTCATTTAGGTGAACATTAACGTGAGGCTTTGTTGACGAAGCCTGGCCATCAGGAAAATGCCCGCATACAACGAATTCAGCTCGCATTGTGGTTTCTGTGTCTGTAATGTGTGCCTGCTCTCTAAGCGCCGGAAAGAGGATTTCTGTGTACAGCTCTCTTTTGCTGAGTGTCGTGTGCTCATTTAGGTGAACATTAACGTGAGGCTTTGTTGACGAAGCCTGGCCATCAGGAAAATGCCCGCATACACCGAATTCAGCTCGCAATGTGGTTTCCGTGTCTGGAATGTGTGCCCGCTCTCTAAGCGCCTGAAAGAGGTCTGCTGCGTAGAGCTCTCTTTTGCTAGGTGTTGGGTGCTCATTTGTGTGGCCATTAACGTGAGGTTTTGCTGAGGAAGACTGGCCATCAGGAAAATACCCGCATACAACGATTTCAGCAGGCAATGTGTTTTCCGTGTCAGTCCTGTGTGACTGCACTCTAAGCGCATGAGTGAAGTCTGCTCTGTAGAGATATCTTTTGCTGAGTGTCGGGAGCTCATTTGTGAGGCCATTAACGTGAGGTTTTGCTGAGGAAGCCTGGCTGTCAGGAAAATACCCGCATACAACGAATTCAGCTCGCAATGTGGTTTCCGAGTCTTATAAATTCTCTTGTTTGTTGTTATGTGCTGTGTTCTGGGTGGTGTGAGTGCTGCCTTTAGGCTTTCTGCGTGTGACATACTGGGTAGATGTGGCGTGGGCTGTGTCATTTCAGCATTGTGTGTAATGATGGGTTCGCCTTGTGTTGGGTGTGTTGTGTGCATGTGTATGTTGTGTGTGGGTGTGTTTTCGTTCGTGCTGTGTGCGCGTGGGGATGCATGTGTTCTCTATGATTAGATTGTGGTTGTGCGTGTTGTGTGCAGTGTGCTATGTGTGTTGCACGCGTTTCGTCAGTTTTGTGTGCATTTGTATGTGTTGTGTCAGTTTTGTGTGTGTGGTTGTGTTTTGTGTGTTGTGTGAGAGAGGCTGTGTGTGTGTTTGGCTGTTGGAGTTATGCACATGATGTAAGATGTGTTGACTGTGTGTGGCTGTGCTTGTTTTGTACATCTCTTGCATACAGTATGTGGTCTGTGCAATGGTTTTCGTGTGCATTGTGAGCAGTACTTATGTGCCTTCAAGGGTGTGGTGTGTTTATTGTGTCTGTTGTGTTGCGTGTTTCTGTGTTGCGTGTGTGTAGTGCGTTGTGCTCCTGTGTGAGGATGTATGTGTGGTGCGTCTGTGCGTGATTGTGTGTGCAGTGGGTAGTGTGTGAAATGTGTGCTACTTGTCTTTGTTGGTTATATGTGTTTTGCCTATGGATTTGGGAGTGTTGTGTGTGTTATGAGTTGTGATACTTTCTGTGCGGGATGCTTGTGTGTGTCGTGTGATGTGTGGTTCTGTGAGTTGTGTTTGTGTTGTGTGTATTCTACTCTGTGTGTTCTGTGGTCTGTGTGTTTTGCTTGTTGAGTGAGACACTGTGTGTTAGGACTGATATCTTTGTGTATATGTTGTGTGTTTGGCATTGTGCATTCTGTGAGGCTGTGTGTGCTGTCTGTTTTATGTGTGTTTGGAGTGATGTGTGTAGTGTGTGAAATGTGTGTTGCATAATTTTTGTGTTCTTTCTGTTGTCGACGGTGTGTGTTTTGCATGTTGGTTTCTATGTTCGCGGTTGTGTTTGACAGGTTGTGTGTGTGGCTGGCTCTTTGAGTAAGGAGTGTAATTTGTGATGTGTGTACTGTGTGTGGTCAAGCTTGGTCAGTGTGCCTCACTGGGTGTGTTGTGTTCACTCTGAGAACCGTGGTTCATGTGTATGGTGGGCAGTTATGTTCTCGGTGTGATGTGCTGTGTGTTGAGGGACTTCTGCATTCAAGTGCACAGAAGACAGCCTCTCGTTGTTGGCGGTTTTCTCCACAGGTTTGTAATACTCCAGGAGGGCCTTGTTTCCTGAGGGCGCAGAGAGCCACCTCATCTCTTCACTAGCAAGGCCCTGAAGACGCCTTTGTTGTAAAGTGTCAGAAACTGCTGCAGGAGAGCCTCATGACAAACTCTGCCGCAGAAACAATCCACCATGCACTGAGGAGACACTCCATGAGGGAATACGAGGCTGCTTTCATTTTGCACGCAATTTGCTCCTATGTGATAAGGAAAACAGCAAACATTGCAGTAGAACGCGGTCTTCTCTGTAAGCCCTCTATCTCAAAGATGTGGGTGGGCTGCGAATAGGCCTTTGCTCTAGCGACACTGGAAGTTGCAGAAGATGATGCATTGTAGTGACAGCAGTGGAGGCAAGTCAGCTTTGGATTCAGCTTATGTGACTGAAAGAAAGCACTGCAGGATGGCCCACTCAAGGAATCATTGAAGCCCTGGCAGTGGAGGCTGAAACAGGGCTTTCAATGTGCTTTCAACCATGTCTGTGTGGCCATGAACGTGAGGCTTTGCTGAGGAAGCCTGGCCATCAGGAAAATACCCGCATACAACGAATTGAACTTGCAATGTGGTTTCCGTGTCTGTCCTGTGTGCCTGCACTCTAAGCACCTGAAAGAGGATTTCTGTGTAGAGCTCTCTTTTGCTGAGTGTCGTGTGCTCATTTAGGTGAACATTAACGTGAGGCTTTGTTGACGAAGCCTGGCCATCAGGAAAATGCCCGCATACAACGAATTCAGCTCGCATTGTGGTTTCTGTGTCTGTAATGTGTGCCTGCTCTCTAAGCGCCGGAAAGAGGATTTCTGTGTACAGCTCTCTTTTGCTGAGTGTCGTGTGCTCATTTAGGTGAACATTAACGTGAGGCTTTGTTGACGAAGCCTGGCCATCAGGAAAATGCCCGCATACACCGAATTCAGCTCGCAATGTGGTTTCCGTGTCTGGAATGTGTGCCCGCTCTCTAAGCGCCTGAAAGAGGTCTGCTGCGTAGAGCTCTCTTTTGCTAGGTGTTGGGTGCTCATTTGTGTGGCCATTAACGTGAGGTTTTGCTGAGGAAGACTGGCCATCAGGAAAATACCCGCATACAACGATTTCAGCAGGCAATGTGTTTTCCGTGTCAGTCCTGTGTGACTGCACTCTAAGCGCATGAGTGAAGTCTGCTCTGTAGAGATATCTTTTGCTGAGTGTCGGGAGCTCATTTGTGAGGCCATTAACGTGAGGTTTTGCTGAGGAAGCCTGGCTGTCAGGAAAATACCCGCATACAACGAATTCAGCTCGCAATGTGGTTTCCGAGTCTTATAAATTCTCTTGTTTGTTGTTATGTGCTGTGTTCTGGGTGGTGTGAGTGCTGCCTTTAGGCTTTCTGCGTGTGACATACTGGGTAGATGTGGCGTGGGCTGTGTCATTTCAGCATTGTGTGTAATGATGGGTTCGCCTTGTGTTGGGTGTGTTGTGTGCATGTGTATGTTGTGTGTGGGTGTGTTTTCGTTCGTGCTGTGTGCGCGTGGGGATGCATGTGTTCTCTATGATTAGATTGTGGTTGTGCGTGTTGTGTGCAGTGTGCTATGTGTGTTGCACGCGTTTCGTCAGTTTTGTGTGCATTTGTATGTGTTGTGTCAGTTTTGTGTGTGTGGTTGTGTTTTGTGTGTTGTGTGAGAGAGGCTGTGTGTGTGTTTGGCTGTTGGAGTTATGCACATGATGTAAGATGTGTTGACTGTGTGTGGCTGTGCTTGTTTTGTACATCTCTTGCATACAGTATGTGGTCTGTGCAATGGTTTTCGTGTGCATTGTGAGCAGTACTTATGTGCCTTCAAGGGTGTGGTGTGTTTATTGTGTCTGTTGTGTTGCGTGTTTCTGTGTTGCGTGTGTGTAGTGCGTTGTGCTCCTGTGTGAGGATGTATGTGTGGTGCGTCTGTGCGTGATTGTGTGTGCAGTGGGTAGTGTGTGAAATGTGTGCTACTTGTCTTTGTTGGTTATATGTGTTTTGCCTATGGATTTGGGAGTGTTGTGTGTGTTATGAGTTGTGATACTTTCTGTGCGGGATGCTTGTGTGTGTCGTGTGATGTGTGGTTCTGTGAGTTGTGTTTGTGTTGTGTGTATTCTACTCTGTGTGTTCTGTGGTCTGTGTGTTTTGCTTGTTGAGTGAGACACTGTGTGTTAGGACTGATATCTTTGTGTATATGTTGTGTGTTTGGCATTGTGCATTCTGTGAGGCTGTGTGTGCTGTCTGTTTTATGTGTGTTTGGAGTGATTGTGTGTAGTGTGTGAAATGTGTGTTGCATAATTTTTGTGTTCTTTCTGTTGTCGACGGTGTGTGTTTTGCATGTTGGTTTCTATGTTCGCGGTTGTGTTTGACAGGTTGTGTGTGTGGCTGGCTCTTTGAGTAAGGAGTGTAATTTGTGATGTGTGTACTGTGTGTGGTCAAGCTTGGTCAGTGTGCCTCACTGGGTGTGTTGTGTTCACTCTGAGAACCGTGGTTCATGTGTATGGTGGGCAGTTATGTTCTCGGTGTGATGTGCTGTGTGTTGAGGGACTTCTGCATTCAAGTGCACAGAAGACAGCCTCTCGTTGTTGGCGGTTTTCTCCACAGGTTTGTAATACTCCAGGAGGGCCTTGTTTCCTGAGGGCGCAGAGAGCCACCTCATCTCTTCACTAGCAAGGCCCTGAAGACGCCTTTGTTGTAAAGTGTCAGAAACTGCTGCAGGAGAGCCTCATGACAAACTCTGCCGCAGAAACAATCCACCATGCACTGAGGAGACACTCCATGAGGGAATACGAGACTGCTTTCATTTTGCACGCAATTTGCTCCTATGTGATAAGGAAAACAGCAAACATTGCAGTAGAACGCGGTCTTCTCTGTAAGCCCTCTATCTCAAAGATGTGGGTGGGCTGCGAATAGGCCTTTGCTCTAGCGACACTGGAAGTTGCAGAAGATGATGCATTGTAGTGACAGCAGTGGAGGCAAGTCAGCTTTGGATTCAGCTTATGTGACTGAAAGAAAGCACTGCAGGATGGCCCACTCAAGGAATCATTGAAGCCCTGGCAGTGGAGGCTGAAACAGGGCTTTCAATGTGCTTTCAACCATGTCTGTGTGGCCATGAACGTGAGGCTTTGCTGAGGAAGCCTGGCCATCAGGAAAATACCCGCATACAACGAATTGAACTTGCAATGTGGTTTCCGTGTCTGTCCTGTGTGCCTGCACTCTAAGCACCTGAAAGAGGATTTCTGTGTAGAGCTCTCTTTTGCTGAGTGTCGTGTGCTCATTTCGGTGAACATTAACGTGAGGCTTTGTTGACGAAGCCTGGCCATCAGGAAAATGCCCGCATACAACGAATTCAGCTCGCATTGTGGTTTCTGTGTCTGTAATGTGTGCCTGCTCTCTAAGCGCCGGAAAGAGGATTTCTGTGTACAGCTCTCTTTTGCTGAGTGTCGTGTGCTCATTTAGGTGAACATTAACGTGAGGCTTTGTTGACGAAGCCTGGCCATCAGGAAAATGCCCGCATACACCGAATTCAGCTCGCAATGTGGTTTCCGTGTCTGGAATGTGTGCCCGCTCTCTAAGCGCCTGAAAGAGGTCTGCTGCGTAGAGCTCTCTTTTGCTAGGTGTTGGGTGCTCATTTGTGTGGCCATTAACGTGAGGTTTTGCTGAGGAAGACTGGCCATCAGGAAAATACCCGCATACAACGATTTCAGCAGGCAATGTGTTTTCCGTGTCAGTCCTGTGTGACTGCACTCTAAGCGCATGAGTGAAGTCTGCTCTGTAGAGATATCTTTTGCTGAGTGTCGGGAGCTCATTTGTGAGGCCATTAACGTGAGGTTTTGCTGAGGAAGCCTGGCTGTCAGGAAAATACCCGCATACAACGAATTCAGCTCGCAATGTGGTTTCCGAGTCTTATAAATTCTCTTGTTTGTTGTTATGTGCTGTGTTCTGGGTGGTGTGAGTGCTGCCTTTAGGCTTTCTGCGTGTGACATACTGGGTAGATGTGGCGTGGGCTGTGTCATTTCAGCATTGTGTGTAATGATGGGTTCGCCTTGTGTTGGGTGTGTTGTGTGCATGTGTATGTTGTGTGTGGGTGTGTTTTCGTTCGTGCTGTGTGCGCGTGGGGATGCATGTGTTCTCTATGATTAGATTGTGGTTGTGCGTGTTGTGTGCAGTGTGCTATGTGTGTTGCACGCGTTTCGTCAGTTTTGTGTGCATTTGTATGTGTTGTGTCAGTTTTGTGTGTGTGGTTGTGTTTTGTGTGTTGTGTGAGAGAGGCTGTGTGTGTGTTTGGCTGTTTGAGTTATGCACATGATGTAAGATGTGTTGACTGTGTGTGGCTGTGCTTGTTTTGTACATCTCTTGCATACAGTATGTGGTCTGTGCAATGGTTTTCGTGTGCATTGTGAGCAGTATTTATGTGCCTTCAAGGGTGTGGTGTGTTTATTGTGTCTGTTGTGTTGCGTGTTTCTGTGTTGCGTGTGTGTAGTGCGTTGTGCTCCTGTGTGAGGATGTATGTGTGGTGCGTCTGTGCGTGATTGTGTGTGCAGTGGGTAGTGTGTGAAATGTGTGCTACTTGTCTTTGTTGGTTATATGTGTTTTGCCTATGGATTTGGGAGTGTTGTGTGTGTTATGAGTTGTGATACTTTCTGTGCGGGATGCTTGTGTGTGTCGTGTGATGTGTGGTTCTGTGAGTTGTGTTTGTGTTGTGTGTATTCTACTCTGTGTGTTCTGTGGTCTGTGTGTTTTGCTTGTTGAGTGAGACACTGTGTGTTAGGACTGATATCTTTGTGTATATGTTGTGTGTTTGGCATTGTGCATTCTGTGAGGCTGTGTGTGCTGTCTGTTTTATGTGTGTTTGGAGTGATGTGTGTAGTGTGTGAAATGTGTGTTGCATAATTTTTGTGTTCTTTCTGTTGTCGACGGTGTGTGTTTTGCATGTTGGTTTCTATGTTCGCGGTTGTGTTTGACAGGTTGTGTGTGTGGCTGGCTCTTTGAGTAAGGAGTGTAATTTGTGATGTGTGTACTGTGTGTGGTCAAGCTTGGTCAGTGTGCCTCACTGGGTGTGTTGTGTTCACTCTGAGAACCGTGGTTCATGTGTATGGTGGGCAGTTATGTTCTCGGTGTGATGTGCTGTGTGTTGAGGGACTTCTGCATTCAAGTGCACAGAAGACAGCCTCTCGTTGTTGGCGGTTTTCTCCACAGGTTTGTAATACTCCAGGAGGGCCTTGTTTCCTGAGGGCGCAGAGAGCCACCTCATCTCTTCACTAGCAAGGCCCTGAAGACGCCTTTGTTGTAAAGTGTCAGAAACTGCTGCAGGAGAGCCTCATGACAAACTCTGCCGCAGAAACAATCCACCATGCACTGAGGAGACACTCCATGAGGGAATACGAGGCTGCTTTCATTTTGCACGCAATTTGCTCCTATGTGATAAGGAAAACAGCAAACATTGCAGTAGAACGCGGTCTTCTCTGTAAGCCCTCTATCTCAAAGATGTGGGTGGGCTGCGAATAGGCCTTTGCTCTAGCGACACTGGAAGTTGCAGAAGATGATGCATTGTAGTGACAGCAGTGGAGGCAAGTCAGCTTTGGATTCAGCTTATGTGACTGAAAGAAAGCACTGCAGGATGGCCCACTCAAGGAATCATTGAAGCCCTGGCAGTGGAGGCTGAAACAGGGCTTTCAATGTGCTTTCAACCATGTCTGTGTGGCCATGAACGTGAGGCTTTGCTGAGGAAGCCTGGCCATCAGGAAAATACCCGCATACAACGAATTGAACTTGCAATGTGGTTTCCGTGTCTGTCCTGTGTGCCTGCACTCTAAGCACCTGAAAGAGGATTTCTGTGTAGAGCTCTCTTTTGCTGAGTGTCGTGTGCTCATTTAGGTGAACATTAACGTGAGGCTTTGTTGACGAAGCCTGGCCATCAGGAAAATGCCCGCATACAACGAATTCAGCTCGCATTGTGGTTTCTGTGTCTGTAATGTGTGCCTGCTCTCTAAGCGCCGGAAAGAGGATTTCTGTGTACAGCTCTCTTTTGCTGAGTGTCGTGTGCTCATTTAGGTGAACATTAACGTGAGGCTTTGTTGACGAAGCCTGGCCATCAGGAAAATGCCCGCATACACCGAATTCAGCTCGCAATGTGGTTTCCGTGTCTGGAATGTGTGCCCGCTCTCTAAGCGCCTGAAAGAGGTCTGCTGCGTAGAGCTCTCTTTTGCTAGGTGTTGGGTGCTCATTTGTGTGGCCATTAACGTGAGGTTTTGCTGAGGAAGACTGGCCATCAGGAAAATACCCGCATACAACGATTTCAGCAGGCAATGTGTTTTCCGTGTCAGTCCTGTGTGACTGCACTCTAAGCGCATGAGTGAAGTCTGCTCTGTAGAGATATCTTTTGCTGAGTGTCGGGAGCTCATTTGTGAGGCCATTAACGTGAGGTTTTGCTGAGGAAGCCTGGCTGTCAGGAAAATACCCGCATACAACGAATTCAGCTCGCAATGTGGTTTCCGAGTCTTATAAATTCTCTTGTTTGTTGTTATGTGCTGTGTTCTGGGTGGTGTGAGTGCTGCCTTTAGGCTTTCTGCGTGTGACATACTGGGTAGATGTGGCGTGGGCTGTGTCATTTCAGCATTGTGTGTAATGATGGGTTCGCCTTGTGTTGGGTGTGTTGTGTGCATGTGTATGTTGTGTGTGGGTGTGTTTTCGTTCGTGCTGTGTGCGCGTGGGGATGCATGTGTTCTCTATGATTAGATTGTGGTTGTGCGTGTTGTGTGCAGTGTGCTATGTGTGTTGCACGCGTTTCGTCAGTTTTGTGTGCATTTGTATGTGTTGTGTCAGTTTTGTGTGTGTGGTTGTGTTTTGTGTGTTGTGTGAGAGAGGCTGTGTGTGTGTTTGGCTGTTGGAGTTATGCACATGATGTAAGATGTGTTGACTGTGTGTGGCTGTGCTTGTTTTGTACATCTCTTGCATACAGTATGTGGTCTGTGCAATGGTTTTCGTGTGCATTGTGAGCAGTACTTATGTGCCTTCAAGGGTGTGGTGTGTTTATTGTGTCTGTTGTGTTGCGTGTTTCTGTGTTGCGTGTGTGTAGTGCGTTGTGCTCCTGTGTGAGGATGTATGTGTGGTGTGTCTGTGCGTGATTGTGTGTGCAGTGGGTAGTGTGTGAAATGTGTGCTATTTGTTTTTGTTGGTTATATGTGTTTTGCCTATGGATTTGGGAGTGTTGTGTGTGTTATGAGTTGTGATACTTTCTGTGCGGGATGCTTGTGTGTGTCGTGTGATGTGTGGTTCTGTGAGTTGTGTTTGTGTTGTGTGTATTCTACTCTGTGTGTTCTGTGGTCTGTGTGTTTTGCTTGTTGAGTGAGACACTGTGTGTTAGGACTGATATCTTTGTGTATATGTTGTGTGTTTGGCATTGTGCATTCTGTGAGGCTGTGTGTGCTGTCTGTTTTATGTGTGTTTGGAGTGATGTGTGTACTGTGTGAAATGTGTGTTGCATAATTTTTGTGTTCTTTCTGTTGTCGACGGTGTGTGTTTTGCATGTTGGTTTCTATGTTCGCGGTTGTGTTTGACAGGTTGTGTGTGTGGCTGGCTCTTTGAGTAAGGAGTGTAATTTGTGATGTGTGTACTGTGTGTGGTCAAGCTTGGTCAGTGTGCCTCACTGGGTGTGTTGTGTTCACTCTGAGAACCGTGGTTCATGTGTATGGTGGGCAGTTATGTTCTCGGTGTGATGTGCTGTGTGTTGAGGGACTTCTGCATTCAAGTGCACAGAAGACAGCCTCTCGTTGTTGGCGGTTTTCTCCACAGGTTTGTAATACTCCAGGAGGGCCTTGTTTCCTGAGGGCGCAGAGAGCCACCTCATCTCTTCACTAGCAAGGCCCTGAAGACGCCTTTGTTGTAAAGTGTCAGAAACTGCTGCAGGAGAGCCTCATGACAAACTCTGCCGCAGAAACAATCCACCATGCACTGAGGAGACACTCCATGAGGGAATACGAGGCTGCTTTCATTTTGCACGCAATTTGCTCCTATGTGATAAGGAAAACAGCAAACATTGCAGTAGAACGCGGTCTTCTCTGTAAGCCCTCTATCTCAAAGATGTGGGTGGGCTGCGAATAGGCCTTTGCTCTGGCGACACTGGAAGTTGCAGAAGATGATGCATTGTAGTGACAGCAGTGGAGGCAAGTCAGCTTTGGATTCAGCTTATGTGACTGAAAGAAAGCACTGCAGGATGGCCCACTCAAGGAATCATTGAAGCCCTGGCAGTGGAGGCTGAAACAGGGCTTTCAATGTGCTTTCAACCATGTCTGTGTGGCCATGAACGTGAGGCTTTGCTGAGGAAGCCTGGCCGTCTGGCACTATGCCCGCATACAACGAATTTAGCTCGCAATGTGGTTTCCGTGTCTGTCCTGTGTGCCTGCACTCTAAGCACCTGGAAGAGGTTTTGCCCTGCAGAGCTCTCTTTAGCTGAGTGTTGTGTGCTCATTTGGGTGACCATTAACGTGAGGCTTTGTTGAGGAAGCCTGGCCATCAGGAAAATGACCGCATACAACGAATTCAGCTCGCAATGTGGTTTCCGTGTCTGTAATGTGTGCCTGCTCTCTAAGCGCCTGAAAGTGGTCTGCCGTGTGGAGCTCTCCTTTGCTGAGTGTCGGGTGCTCATTTGTGTTGCCACTAACGTGAAGTGCTACTGAGGAAGACTGGTCATCAGGAAAATACCCGCATACAAAGAATTTAGCTCGCAATGTAGTTACCGTGTCTGTCCTGTGTGACTGCACACTAAGTGCATGAGTGAAGTCTGCTCGGTGTAGATGTCTTTTGCTGAGAGCCGGGTGCTCATTTGTGTGTCCAGAAACGTGAGGCCTTGCTGAGGAAGCCTGGCCGTCAGGAAAATAACCGCATACACCGAATTCAGCTCGCAATGTGGTTTCCGTGTCTGTCCTGTGTGACTGCACTCTAAGTGCATGAGTGAAGTCTGCTCTGTAGAGATGTCTTTTGCTCAGTGTCGGGTGCTCATTTTTGTGGCCATTCACGTGAGGTTTTGCTGAGGAATCCTGGCCATCAGGAAAATACCCGCATACAACGAATTGAACTTGCAATGTGGTTTCCGTGTCTGTCCTGTGTGCCTGCACTCTAAGCACCTGAAAGAGGATTTCTGTGTAGAGCTCTCTTTTGCTGAGTGTCGTGTGCTCATTTAGGTGAACATTAACGTGAGGCTTTGTTGACGAAGCCTGGCCATCAGGAAAATGCCCGCATACAACGAATTCAGCTCGCATTGTGGTTTCTGTGTCTGTAATGTGTGCCTGCTCTCTAAGCGCCGGAAAGAGGATTTCTGTGTACAGCTCTCTTTTGCTGAGTGTCGTGTGCTCATTTAGGTGAACATTAACGTGAGGCTTTGTTGACGAAGCCTGGCCATCAGGAAAATGCCCGCATACACCGAATTCAGCTCGCAATGTGGTTTCCGTGTCTGGAATGTGTGCCCGCTCTCTAAGCGCCTGAAAGAGGTCTGCTGCGTAGAGCTCTCTTTTGCTAGGTGTTGGGTGCTCATTTGTGTGGCCATTAACGTGAGGTTTTGCTGAGGAAGACTGGCCATCAGGAAAATACCCGCATACAACGATTTCAGCAGGCAATGTGTTTTCCGTGTCAGTCCTGTGTGACTGCACTCTAAGCGCATGAGTGAAGTCTGCTCTGTAGAGATATCTTTTGCTGAGTGTCGGGAGCTCATTTGTGAGGCCATTAACGTGAGGTTTTGCTGAGGAAGCCTGGCTGTCAGGAAAATACCCGCATACAACGAATTCAGCTCGCAATGTGGTTTCCGAGTCTTATAAATTCTCTTGTTTGTTGTTATGTGCTGTGTTCTGGGTGGTGTGAGTGCTGCCTTTAGGCTTTCTGCGTGTGACATACTGGGTAGATGTGGCGTGGGCTGTGTCATTTCAGCATTGTGTGTAATGATGGGTTCGCCTTGTGTTGGGTGTGTTGTGTGCATGTGTATGTTGTGTGTGGGTGTGTTTTCGTTCGTGCTGTGTGCGCGTGGGGATGCATGTGTTCTCTATGATTAGATTGTGGTTGTGCGTGTTGTGTGCAGTGTGCTATGTGTGTTGCACGCGTTTCGTCAGTTTTGTGTGCATTTGTATGTGTTGTGTCAGTTTTGTGTGTGTGGTTGTGTTTTGTGTGTTGTGTGAGAGAGGCTGTGTGTGTGTTTGGCTGTTGGAGTTATGCACATGATGTAAGATGTGTTGACTGTGTGTGGCTGTGCTTGTTTTGTACATCTCTTGCATACAGTATGTGGTCTGTGCAATGGTTTTCGTGTGCATTGTGAGCAGTACTTATGTGCCTTCAAGGGTGTGGTGTGTTTATTGTGTCTGTTGTGTTGCGTGTTTCTGTGTTGCGTGTGTGTAGTGCGTTGTGCTCCTGTGTGAGGATGTATGTGTGGTGCGTCTGTGCGTGATTGTGTGTGCAGTGGGTAGTGTGTGAAATGTGTGCTACTTGTCTTTGTTGGTTATATGTGTTTTGCCTATGGATTTGGGAGTGTTGTGTGTGTTATGAGTTGTGATACTTTCTGTGCGGGATGCTTGTGTGTGTCGTGTGATGTGTGGTTCTGTGAGTTGTGTTTGTGTTGTGTGTATTCTACTCTGTGTGTTCTGTGGTCTGTGTGTTTTGCTTGTTGAGTGAGACACTGTGTGTTAGGACTGATATCTTTGTGTATATGTTGTGTGTTTGGCATTGTGCATTCTGTGAGGCTGTGTGTGCTGTCTGTTTTATGTGTGTTTGGAGTGATGTGTGTAGTGTGTGAAATGTGTGTTGCATAATTTTTGTGTTCTTTCTGTTGTCGACGGTGTGTGTTTTGCATGTTGGTTTCTATGTTCGCGGTTGTGTTTGACAGGTTGTGTGTGTGGCTGGCTCTTTGAGTAAGGAGTGTAATTTGTGATGTGTGTACTGTGTGTGGTCAAGCTTGGTCAGTGTGCCTCACTGGGTGTGTTGTGTTCACTCTGAGAACCGTGGTTCATGTGTATGGTGGGCAGTTATGTTCTCGGTGTGATGTGCTGTGTGTTGAGGGACTTCTGCATTCAAGTGCACAGAAGACAGCCTCTCGTTGTTGGCGGTTTTCTCCACAGGTTTGTAATACTCCAGGAGGGCCTTGTTTCCTGAGGGCGCAGAGAGCCACCTCATCTCTTTACTAGCAAGGCCCTGAAGACGCCTTTGTTGTAAAGTGTCAGAAACTGCTGCAGGAGAGCCTCATGACAAACTCTGCCGCAGAAACAATCCACCATGCACTGAGGAGACACTCCATGAGGGAATACGAGGCTGCTTTCATTTTGCACGCAATTTGCTCCTATGTGATAAGGAAAACAGCAAACATTGCAGTAGAACGCGGTCTTCTCTGTAAGCCCTCTATCTCAAAGATGTGGGTGGGCTGCGAATAGGCCTTTGCTCTGGCGACACTGGAAGTTGCAGAAGATGATGCATTGTAGTGACAGCAGTGGAGGCAAGTCAGCTTTGGATTCAGCTTATGTGACTGAAAGAAAGCACTGCAGGATGGCCCACTCAAGGAATCATTGAAGCCCTGGCAGTGGAGGCTGAAACAGGGCTTTCAATGTGCTTTCAACCATGTCTGTGTGGCCATGAACGTGAGGCTTTGCTGAGGAAGCCTGGCCGTCTGGCACTATGCCCGCATACAACGAATTTAGCTCGCAATGTGGTTTCCGTGTCTGTCCTGTGTGCCTGCACTCTAAGCACCTGGAAGAGGTTTTGCCCTGCAGAGCTCTCTTTAGCTGAGTGTTGTGTGCTCATTTGGGTGACCATTAACGTGAGGCTTTGTTGAGGAAGCCTGGCCATCAGGAAAATGACCGCATACAACGAATTCAGCTCGCAATGTGGTTTCCGTGTCTGTAATGTGTGCCTGCTGTCTAAGCGCCTGAAAGTGGTCTGCCGTGTGGAGCTCTCCTTTGCTGAGTGTCGGGTGCTCATTTGTGTTGCCACTAACGTGAAGTGCTACTGAGGAAGACTGGTCATCAGGAAAATACCCGCATACAAAGAATTTAGCTCGCAATGTAGTTACCGTGTCTGTCCTGTGTGACTGCACACTAAGTGCATGAGTGAAGTCTGCTCGGTGTAGATGTCTTTTGCTGAGAGCCGGGTGCTCATTTGTGTGTCCAGAAACGTGAGGCCTTGCTGAGGAAGCCTGGCCGTCAGGAAAATAACCGCATACACCGAATTCAGCTCGCAATGTGGTTTCCGTGTCTGTCCTGTGTGACTGCACTCTAAGTGCATGAGTGAAGTCTGCTCTGTAGAGATGTCTTTTGCTCAGTGTCGGGTGCTCATTTTTGTGGCCATTCACGTGAGGTTTTGCTGAGGAATCCTGGCCATCAGGAAAATACCCGCATACAACGAATTGAACTTGCAATGTGGTTTCCGTGTCTGTCCTGTGTGCCTGCACTCTAAGCACCTGAAAGAGGATTTCTGTGTAGAGCTCTCTTTTGCTGAGTGTCGTGTGCTCATTTAGGTGAACATTAACGTGAGGCTTTGTTGACGAAGCCTGGCCATCAGGAAAATGCCCGCATACAACGAATTCAGCTCGCATTGTGGTTTCTGTGTCTGTAATGTGTGCCTGCTCTCTAAGCGCCGGAAAGAGGATTTCTGTGTACAGCTCTCTTTTGCTGAGTGTCGTGTGCTCATTTAGGTGAACATTAACGTGAGGCTTTGTTGACGAAGCCTGGCCATCAGGAAAATGCCCGCATACACCGAATTCAGCTCGCAATGTGGTTTCCGTGTCTGGAATGTGTGCCCGCTCTCTAAGCGCCTGAAAGAGGTCTGCTGCGTAGAGCTCTCTTTTGCTAGGTGTTGGGTGCTCATTTGTGTGGCCATTAACGTGAGGTTTTGCTGAGGAAGACTGGCCATCAGGAAAATACCCGCATACAACGATTTCAGCAGGCAATGTGTTTTCCGTGTCAGTCCTGTGTGACTGCACTCTAAGCGCATGAGTGAAGTCTGCTCTGTAGAGATATCTTTTGCTGAGTGTCGGGAGCTCATTTGTGAGGCCATTAACGTGAGGTTTTGCTGAGGAAGCCTGGCTGTCAGGAAAATACCCGCATACAACGAATTCAGCTCGCAATGTGGTTTCCGAGTCTTATAAATTCTCTTGTTTGTTGTTATGTGCTGTGTTCTGGGTGGTGTGAGTGCTGCCTTTAGGCTTTCTGCGTGTGACATACTGGGTAGATGTGGCGTGGGCTGTGTCATTTCAGCATTGTGTGTAATGATGGGTTCGCCTTGTGTTGGGTGTGTTGTGTGCATGTGTATGTTGTGTGTGGGTGTGTTTTCGTTCGTGCTGTGTGCGCGTGGGGATGCATGTGTTCTCTATGATTAGATTGTGGTTGTGCGTGTTGTGTGCAGTGTGCTATGTGTGTTGCACGCGTTTCGTCAGTTTTGTGTGCATTTGTATGTGTTGTGTCAGTTTTGTGTGTGTGGTTGTGTTTTGTGTGTTGTGTGAGAGAGGCTGTGTGTGTGTTTGGCTGTTGGAGTTATGCACATGATGTAAGATGTGTTGACTGTGTGTGGCTGTGCTTGTTTTGTACATCTCTTGCATACAGTATGTGGTCTGTGCAATGGTTTTCGTGTGCATTGTGAGCAGTACTTATGTGCCTTCAAGGGTGTGGTGTGTTTATTGTGTCTGTTGTGTTGCGTGTTTCTGTGTTGCGTGTGTGTAGTGCGTTGTGCTCCTGTGTGAGGATGTATGTGTGGTGCGTCTGTGCGTGATTGTGTGTGCAGTGGGTAGTGTGTGAAATGTGTGCTACTTGTCTTTGTTGGTTATATGTGTTTTGCCTATGGATTTGGGAGTGTTGTGTGTGTTATGAGTTTTGATACTTTCTGTGCGGGATGCTTGTGTGTGTCGTGTGATGTGTGGTTCTGTGAGTTGTGTTTGTGTTGTGTGTATTCTACTCTGTGTGTTCTGTGGTCTGTGTGTTTTGCTTGTTGAGTGAGACACTGTGTGTTAGGACTGATATCTTTGTGTATATGTTGTGTGTTTGGCATTGTGCATTCTGTGAGGCTGTGTGTGCTGTCTGTTTTATGTGTGTTTGGAGTGATGTGTGTAGTGTGTGAAATGTGTGTTGCATAATTTTTGTGTTCTTTCTGTTGTCGACGGTGTGTGTTTTGCATGTTGGTTTCTATGTTCGCGGTTGTGTTTGACAGGTTGTGTGTGTGGCTGGCTCTTTGAGTAAGGAGTGTAATTTGTGATGTGTGTACTGTGTGTGGTCAAGCTTGGTCAGTGTGCCTCACTGGGTGTGTTGTGTTCACTCTGAGAACCGTGGTTCATGTGTATGGTGGGCAGTTATGTTCTCGGTGTGATGTGCTGTGTGTTGAGGGACTTCTGCATTCAAGTGCACAGAAGACAGCCTCTCGTTGTTGGCGGTTTTCTCCACAGGTTTGTAATACTCCAGGAGGGCCTTGTTTCCTGAGGGCGCAGAGAGCCACCTCATCTCTTCACTAGCAAGGCCCTGAAGACGCCTTTGTTGTAAAGTGTCAGAAACTGCTGCAGGAGAGCCTCATGACAAACTCTGCCGCAGAAACAATCCACCATGCACTGAGGAGACACTCCATGAGGGAATACGAGGCTGCTTTCATTTTGCACGCAATTTGCTCCTATGTGATAAGGAAAACAGCAAACATTGCAGTAGAACGCGGTCTTCTCTGTAAGCCCTCTATCTCAAAGATGTGGGTGGGCTGCGAATAGGCCTTTGCTCTGGCGACACTGGAAGTTGCAGAAGATGATGCATTGTAGTGACAGCAGTGGAGGCAAGTCAGCTTTGGATTCAGCTTATGTGACTGAAAGAAAGCACTGCAGGATGGCCCACTCAAGGAATCATTGAAGCCCTGGCAGTGGAGGCTGAAACAGGGCTTTCAATGTGCTTTCAACCATGTCTGTGTGGCCATGAACGTGAGGCTTTGCTGAGGAAGCCTGGCCGTCTGGCACTATGCCCGCATACAACGAATTTAGCTCGCAATGTGGTTTCCGTGTCTGTCCTGTGTGCCTGCACTCTAAGCACCTGGAAGAGGTTTTGCCCTGCAGAGCTCTCTTTAGCTGAGTGTTGTGTGCTCATTTGGGTGACCATTAACGTGAGGCTTTGTTGAGGAAGCCTGGCCATCAGGAAAATGACCGCATACAACGAATTCAGCTCGCAATGTGGTTTCCGTGTCTGTAATGTGTGCCTGCTGTCTAAGCGCCTGAAAGTGGTCTGCCGTGTGGAGCTCTCCTTTGCTGAGTGTCGGGTGCTCATTTGTGTTGCCACTAACGTGAAGTGCTACTGAGGAAGACTGGTCATCAGGAAAATACCCGCATACAAAGAATTTAGCTCGCAATGTAGTTACCGTGTCTGTCCTGTGTGACTGCACACTAAGTGCATGAGTGAAGTCTGCTCGGTGTAGATGTCTTTTGCTGAGAGCCGGGTGCTCATTTGTGTGTCCAGAAACGTGAGGCCTTGCTGAGGAAGCCTGGCCGTCAGGAAAATAACCGCATACACCGAATTCAGCTCGCAATGTGGTTTCCGTGTCTGTCCTGTGTGACTGCACTCTAAGTGCATGAGTGAAGTCTGCTCTGTAGAGATGTCTTTTGCTCAGTGTCGGGTGCTCATTTTTGTGGCCATTCACGTGAGGTTTTGCTGAGGAATCCTGGCCATCAGGAAAATACCCGCATACAACGAATTGAACTTGCAATGTGGTTTCCGTGTCTGTCCTGTGTGCCTGCACTCTAAGCACCTGAAAGAGGATTTCTGTGTAGAGCTCTCTTTTGCTGAGTGTCGTGTGCTCATTTAGGTGAACATTAACGTGAGGCTTTGTTGACGAAGCCTGGCCATCAGGAAAATGCCCGCATACAACGAATTCAGCTCGCATTGTGGTTTCTGTGTCTGTAATGTGTGCCTGCTCTCTAAGCGCCGGAAAGAGGATTTCTGTGTACAGCTCTCTTTTGCTGAGTGTCGTGTGCTCATTTAGGTGAACATTAACGTGAGGCTTTGTTGACGAAGCCTGGCCATCAGGAAAATGCCCGCATACACCGAATTCAGCTCGCAATGTGGTTTCCGTGTCTGGAATGTGTGCCCGCTCTCTAAGCGCCTGAAAGAGGTCTGCTGCGTAGAGCTCTCTTTTGCTAGGTGTTGGGTGCTCATTTGTGTGGCCATTAACGTGAGGTTTTGCTGAGGAAGACTGGCCATCAGGAAAATACCCGCATACAACGATTTCAGCAGGCAATGTGTTTTCCGTGTCAGTCCTGTGTGACTGCACTCTAAGCGCATGAGTGAAGTCTGCTCTGTAGAGATATCTTTTGCTGAGTGTCGGGAGCTCATTTGTGAGGCCATTAACGTGAGGTTTTGCTGAGGAAGCCTGGCTGTCAGGAAAATACCCGCATACAACGAATTCAGCTCGCAATGTGGTTTCCGAGTCTTATAAATTCTCTTGTTTGTTGTTATGTGCTGTGTTCTGGGTGGTGTGAGTGCTGCCTTTAGGCTTTCTGCGTGTGACATACTGGGTAGATGTGGCGTGGGCTGTGTCATTTCAGCATTGTGTGTAATGATGGGTTCGCCTTGTGTTGGGTGTGTTGTGTGCATGTGTATGTTGTGTGTGGGTGTGTTTTCGTTCGTGCTGTGTGCGCGTGGGGATGCATGTGTTCTCTATGATTAGATTGTGGTTGTGCGTGTTGTGTGCAGTGTGCTATGTGTGTTGCACGCGTTTCGTCAGTTTTGTGTGCATTTGTATGTGTTGTGTCAGTTTTGTGTGTGTGGTTGTGTTTTGTGTGTTGTGTGAGAGAGGCTGTGTGTGTGTTTGGCTGTTGGAGTTATGCACATGATGTAAGATGTGTTGACTGTGTGTGGCTGTGCTTGTTTTGTACATCTCTTGCATACAGTATGTGGTCTGTGCAATGGTTTTCGTGTGCATTGTGAGCAGTACTTATGTGCCTTCAAGGGTGTGGTGTGTTTATTGTGTCTGTTGTGTTGCGTGTTTCTGTGTTGCGTGTGTGTAGTGCGTTGTGCTCCTGTGTGAGGATGTATGTGTGGTGCGTCTGTGCGTGATTGTGTGTGCAGTGGGTAGTGTGTGAAATGTGTGCTACTTGTCTTTGTTGGTTATATGTGTTTTGCCTATGGATTTGGGAGTGTTGTGTGTGTTATGAGTTGTGATACTTTCTGTGCGGGATGCTTGTGTGTGTCGTGTGATGTGTGGTTCTGTGAGTTGTGTTTGTGTTGTGTGTATTCTACTCTGTGTGTTCTGTGGTCTGTGTGTTTTGCTTGTTGAGTGAGACACTGTGTGTTAGGACTGATATCTTTGTGTATATGTTGTGTGTTTGGCATTGTGCATTCTGTGAGGCTGTGTGTGCTGTCTGTTTTATGTGTGTTTGGAGTGATGTGTGTAGTGTGTGAAATGTGTGTTGCATAATTTTTGTGTTCTTTCTGTTGTCGACGGTGTGTGTTTTGCATGTTGGTTTCTATGTTCGCGGTTGTGTTTGACAGGTTGTGTGTGTGGCTGGCTCTTTGAGTAAGGAGTGTAATTTGTGATGTGTGTACTGTGTGTGGTCAAGCTTGGTCAGTGTGCCTCACTGGGTGTGTTGTGTTCACTCTGAGAACCGTGGTTCATGTGTATGGTGGGCAGTTATGTTCTCGGTGTGATGTGCTGTGTGTTGAGGGACTTCTGCATTCAAGTGCACAGAAGACAGCCTCTCGTTGTTGGCGGTTTTCTCCACAGGTTTGTAATACTCCAGGAGGGCCTTGTTTCCTGAGGGCGCAGAGAGCCACCTCATCTCTTCACTAGCAAGGCCCTGAAGACGCCTTTGTTGTAAAGTGTCAGAAACTGCTGCAGGAGAGCCTCATGACAAACTCTGCCGCAGAAACAATCCACCATGCACTGAGGAGACACTCCATGAGGGAATACGAGGCTGCTTTCATTTTGCACGCAATTTGCTCCTATGTGATAAGGAAAACAGCAAACATTGCAGTAGAACGCGGTCTTCTCTGTAAGCCCTCTATCTCAAAGATGTGGGTGGGCTGCGAATAGGCCTTTGCTCTAGCGACACTGGAAGTTGCAGAAGATGATGCATTGTAGTGACAGCAGTGGAGGCAAGTCAGCTTTGGATTCAGCTTATGTGACTGAAAGAAAGCACTGCAGGATGGCCCACTCAAGGAATCATTGAAGCCCTGGCAGTGGAGGCTGAAACAGGGCTTTCAATGTGCTTTCAACCATGTCTGTGTGGCCATGAACGTGAGGCTTTGCTGAGGAAGCCTGGCCATCAGGAAAATACCCGCATACAACGAATTGAACTTGCAATGTGGTTTCCGTGTCTGTCCTGTGTGCCTGCACTCTAAGCACCTGAAAGAGGATTTCTGTGTAGAGCTCTCTTTTGCTGAGTGTCGTGTGCTCATTTAGGTGAACATTAACGTGAGGCTTTGTTGACGAAGCCTGGCCATCAGGAAAATGCCCGCATACAACGAATTCAGCTCGCATTGTGGTTTCTGTGTCTGTAATGTGTGCCTGCTCTCTAAGCGCCGGAAAGAGGATTTCTGTGTACAGCTCTCTTTTGCTGAGTGTCGTGTGCTCATTTAGGTGAACATTAACGTGAGGCTTTGTTGACGAAGCCTGGCCATCAGGAAAATGCCCGCATACACCGAATTCAGCTCGCAATGTGGTTTCCGTGTCTGGAATGTGTGCCCGCTCTCTAAGCGCCTGAAAGAGGTCTGCTGCGTAGAGCTCTCTTTTGCTAGGTGTTGGGTGCTCATTTGTGTGGCCATTAACGTGAGGTTTTGCTGAGGAAGACTGGCCATCAGGAAAATACCCGCATACAACGATTTCAGCAGGCAATGTGTTTTCCGTGTCAGTCCTGTGTGACTGCACTCTAAGCGCATGAGTGAAGTCTGCTCTGTAGAGATATCTTTTGCTGAGTGTCGGGAGCTCATTTGTGAGGCCATTAACGTGAGGTTTTGCTGAGGAAGCCTGGCTGTCAGGAAAATACCCGCATACAACGAATTCAGCTCGCAATGTGGTTTCCGAGTCTTATAAATTCTCTTGTTTGTTGTTATGTGCTGTGTTCTGGGTGGTGTGAGTGCTGCCTTTAGGCTTTCTGCGTGTGACATACTGGGTAGATGTGGCGTGGGCTGTGTCATTTCAGCATTGTGTGTAATGATGGGTTCGCCTTGTGTTGGGTGTGTTGTGTGCATGTGTATGTTGTGTGTGGGTGTGTTTTCGTTCGTGCTGTGTGCGCGTGGGGATGCATGTGTTCTCTATGATTAGATTGTGGTTGTGCGTGTTGTGTGCAGTGTGCTATGTGTGTTGCACGCGTTTCGTCAGTTTTGTGTGCATTTGTATGTGTTGTGTCAGTTTTGTGTGTGTGGTTGTGTTTTGTGTGTTGTGTGAGAGAGGCTGTGTGTGTGTTTGGCTGTTTGAGTTATGCACATGATGTAAGATGTGTTGACTGTGTGTGGCTGTGCTTGTTTTGTACATCTCTTGCATACAGTATGTGGTCTGTGCAATGGTTTTCGTGTGCATTGTGAGCAGTACTTATGTGCCTTCAAGGGTGTGGTGTGTTTATTGTGTCTGTTGTGTTGCGTGTTTCTGTGTTGCGTGTGTGTAGTGCGTTGTGCTCCTGTGTGAGGATGTATGTGTGGTGTGTCTGTGCGTGATTGTGTGTGCAGTGGGTAGTGTGTGAAATGTGTGCTACTTGTCTTTGTTGGTTATATGTGTTTTGCCTATGGATTTGGGAGTGTTGTGTGTGTTATGAGTTGTGATACTTTCTGTGCGGGATGCTTGTGTGTGTCGTGTGATGTGTGGTTCTGTGAGTTGTGTTTGTGTTGTGTGTATTCTACTCTGTGTGTTCTGTGGTCTGTGTGTTTTGCTTGTTGAGTGAGACACTGTGTGTTAGGACTGATATCTTTGTGTATATGTTGTGTGTTTGGCATTGTGCATTCTGTGAGGCTGTGTGTGCTGTCTGTTTTATGTGTGTTTGGAGTGATGTGTGTAGTGTGTGAAATGTGTGTTGCATAATTTTTGTGTTCTTTCTGTTGTCGACGGTGTGTGTTTTGCATGTTGGTTTCTATGTTCGCGGTTGTGTTTGACAGGTTGTGTGTGTGGCTGGCTCTTTGAGTAAGGAGTGTAATTTGTGATGTGTGTACTGTGTGTGGTCAAGCTTGGTCAGTGTGCCTCACTGGGTGTGTTGTGTTCACTCTGAGAACCGTGGTTCATGTGTATGGTGGGCAGTTATGTTCTCGGTGTGATGTGCTGTGTGTTGAGGGACTTCTGCATTCAAGTGCACAGAAGACAGCCTCTCGTTGTTGGCGGTTTTCTCCACAGGTTTGTAATACTCCAGGAGGGCCTTGTTTCCTGAGGGCGCAGAGAGCCACCTCATCTCTTCACTAGCAAGGCCCTGAAGACGCCTTTGTTGTAAAGTGTCAGAAACTGCTGCAGGAGAGCCTCATGACAAACTCTGCCGCAGAAACAATCCACCATGCACTGAGGAGACACTCCATGAGGGAATACGAGGCTGCTTTCATTTTGCACGCAATTTGCTCCTATGTGATAAGGAAAACAGCAAACATTGCAGTAGAACGCGGTCTTCTCTGTAAGCCCTCTATCTCAAAGATGTGGGTGGGCTGCGAATAGGCCTTTGCTCTAGCGACACTGGAAGTTGCAGAAGATGATGCATTGTAGTGACAGCAGTGGAGGCAAGTCAGCTTTGGATTCAGCTTATGTGACTGAAAGAAAGCACTGCAGGATGGCCCACTCAAGGAATCATTGAAGCCCTGGCAGTGGAGGCTGAAACAGGGCTTTCAATGTGCTTTCAACCATGTCTGTGTGGCCATGAACGTGAGGCTTTGCTGAGGAAGCCTGGCCATCAGGAAAATACCCGCATACAACGAATTGAACTTGCAATGTGGTTTCCGTGTCTGTCCTGTGTGCCTGCACTCTAAGCACCTGAAAGAGGATTTCTGTGTAGAGCTCTCTTTTGCTGAGTGTCGTGTGCTCATTTAGGTGAACATTAACGTGAGGCTTTGTTGACGAAGCCTGGCCATCAGGAAAATGCCCGCATACAACGAATTCAGCTCGCATTGTGGTTTCTGTGTCTGTAATGTGTGCCTGCTCTCTAAGCGCCGGAAAGAGGATTTCTGTGTACAGCTCTCTTTTGCTGAGTGTCGTGTGCTCATTTAGGTGAACATTAACGTGAGGCTTTGTTGACGAAGCCTGGCCATCAGGAAAATGCCCGCATACACCGAATTCAGCTCGCAATGTGGTTTCCGTGTCTGGAATGTGTGCCCGCTCTCTAAGCGCCTGAAAGAGGTCTGCTGCGTAGAGCTCTCTTTTGCTAGGTGTTGGGTGCTCATTTGTGTGGCCATTAACGTGAGGTTTTGCTGAGGAAGACTGGCCATCAGGAAAATACCCGCATACAACGATTTCAGCAGGCAATGTGTTTTCCGTGTCAGTCCTGTGTGACTGCACTCTAAGCGCATGAGTGAAGTCTGCTCTGTAGAGATATCTTTTGCTGAGTGTCGGGAGCTCATTTGTGAGGCCATTAACGTGAGGTTTTGCTGAGGAAGCCTGGCTGTCAGGAAAATACCCGCATACAACGAATTCAGCTCGCAATGTGGTTTCCGAGTCTTATAAATTCTCTTGTTTGTTGTTATGTGCTGTGTTCTGGGTGGTGTGAGTGCTGCCTTTAGGCTTTCTGCGTGTGACATACTGGGTAGATGTGGCGTGGGCTGTGTCATTTCAGCATTGTGTGTAATGATGGGTTCGCCTTGTGTTGGGTGTGTTGTGTGCATGTGTATGTTGTGTGTGGGTGTGTTTTCGTTCGTGCTGTGTGCGCGTGGGGATGCATGTGTTCTCTATGATTAGATTGTGGTTGTGCGTGTTGTGTGCAGTGTGCTATGTGTGTTGCACGCGTTTCGTCAGTTTTGTGTGCATTTGTATGTGTTGTGTCAGTTTTGTGTGTGTGGTTGTGTTTTGTGTGTTGTGTGAGAGAGGCTGTGTGTGTGTTTGGCTGTTTGAGTTATGCACATGATGTAAGATGTGTTGACTGTGTGTGGCTGTGCTTGTTTTGTACATCTCTTGCATACAGTATGTGGTCTGTGCAATGGTTTTCGTGTGCATTGTGAGCAGTACTTATGTGCCTTCAAGGGTGTGGTGTGTTTATTGTGTCTGTTGTGTTGCGTGTTTCTGTGTTGCGTGTGTGTAGTGCGTTGTGCTCCTGTGTGAGGATGTATGTGTGGTGTGTCTGTGCGTGATTGTGTGTGCAGTGGGTAGTGTGTGAAATGTGTGCTACTTGTCTTTGTTGGTTATATGTGTTTTGCCTATGGATTTGGGAGTGTTGTGTGTGTTATGAGTTGTGATACTTTCTGTGCGGGATGCTTGTGTGTGTCGTGTGATGTGTGGTTCTGTGAGTTGTGTTTGTGTTGTGTGTATTCTACTCTGTGTGTTCTGTGGTCTGTGTGTTTTGCTTGTTGAGTGAGACACTGTGTGTTAGGACTGATATCTTTGTGTATATGTTGTGTGTTTGGCATTGTGCATTCTGTGAGGCTGTGTGTGCTGTCTGTTTTATGTGTGTTTGGAGTGATGTGTGTAGTGTGTGAAATGTGTGTTGCATAATTTTTGTGTTCTTTCTGTTGTCGACGGTGTGTGTTTTGCATGTTGGTTTCTATGTTCGCGGTTGTGTTTGACAGGTTGTGTGTGTGGCTGGCTCTTTGAGTAAGGAGTGTAATTTGTGATGTGTGTACTGTGTGTGGTCAAGCTTGGTCAGTGTGCCTCACTGGGTGTGTTGTGTTCACTCTGAGAACCGTGGTTCATGTGTATGGTGGGCAGTTATGTTCTCGGTGTGATGTGCTGTGTGTTGAGGGACTTCTGCATTCAAGTGCACAGAAGACAGCCTCTCGTTGTTGGCGGTTTTCTCCACAGGTTTGTAATACTCCAGGAGGGCCTTGTTTCCTGAGGGCGCAGAGAGCCACCTCATCTCTTCACTAGCAAGGCCCTGAAGACGCCTTTGTTGTAAAGTGTCAGAAACTGCTGCAGGAGAGCCTCATGACAAACTCTGCCGCAGAAACAATCCACCATGCACTGAGGAGACACTCCATGAGGGAATACGAGGCTGCTTTCATTTTGCACGCAATTTGCTCCTATGTGATAAGGAAAACAGCAAACATTGCAGTAGAACGCGGTCTTCTCTGTAAGCCCTCTATCTCAAAGATGTGGGTGGGCTGCGAATAGGCCTTTGCTCTAGCGACACTGGAAGTTGCAGAAGATGATGCATTGTAGTGACAGCAGTGGAGGCAAGTCAGCTTTGGATTCAGCTTATGTGACTGAAAGAAAGCACTGCAGGATGGCCCACTCAAGGAATCATTGAAGCCCTGGCAGTGGAGGCTGAAACAGGGCTTTCAATGTGCTTTCAACCATGTCTGTGTGGCCATGAACGTGAGGCTTTGCTGAGGAAGCCTGGCCATCAGGAAAATACCCGCATACAACGAATTGAACTTGCAATGTGGTTTCCGTGTCTGTCCTGTGTGCCTGCACTCTAAGCACCTGAAAGAGGATTTCTGTGTAGAGCTCTCTTTTGCTGAGTGTCGTGTGCTCATTTAGGTGAACATTAACGTGAGGCTTTGTTGACGAAGCCTGGCCATCAGGAAAATGCCCGCATACAACGAATTCAGCTCGCATTGTGGTTTCTGTGTCTGTAATGTGTGCCTGCTCTCTAAGCGCCGGAAAGAGGATTTCTGTGTACAGCTCTCTTTTGCTGAGTGTCGTGTGCTCATTTAGGTGAACATTAACGTGAGGCTTTGTTGACGAAGCCTGGCCATCAGGAAAATGCCCGCATACACCGAATTCAGCTCGCAATGTGGTTTCCGTGTCTGGAATGTGTGCCCGCTCTCTAAGCGCCTGAAAGAGGTCTGCTGCGTAGAGCTCTCTTTTGCTAGGTGTTGGGTGCTCATTTGTGTGGCCATTAACGTGAGGTTTTGCTGAGGAAGACTGGCCATCAGGAAAATACCCGCATACAACGATTTCAGCAGGCAATGTGTTTTCCGTGTCAGTCCTGTGTGACTGCACTCTAAGCGCATGAGTGAAGTCTGCTCTGTAGAGATATCTTTTGCTGAGTGTCGGGAGCTCATTTGTGAGGCCATTAACGTGAGGTTTTGCTGAGGAAGCCTGGCTGTCAGGAAAATACCCGCATACAACGAATTCAGCTCGCAATGTGGTTTCCGAGTCTTATAAATTCTCTTGTTTGTTGTTATGTGCTGTGTTCTGGGTGGTGTGAGTGCTGCCTTTAGGCTTTCTGCGTGTGACATACTGGGTAGATGTGGCGTGGGCTGTGTCATTTCAGCATTGTGTGTAATGATGGGTTCGCCTTGTGTTGGGTGTGTTGTGTGCATGTGTATGTTGTGTGTGGGTGTGTTTTCGTTCGTGCTGTGTGCGCGTGGGGATGCATGTGTTCTCTATGATTAGATTGTGGTTGTGCGTGTTGTGTGCAGTGTGCTATGTGTGTTGCACGCGTTTCGTCAGTTTTGTGTGCATTTGTATGTGTTGTGTCAGTTTTGTGTGTGTGGTTGTGTTTTGTGTGTTGTGTGAGAGAGGCTGTGTGTGTGTTTGGCTGTTTGAGTTATGCACATGATGTAAGATGTGTTGACTGTGTGTGGCTGTGCTTGTTTTGTACATCTCTTGCATACAGTATGTGGTCTGTGCAATGGTTTTCGTGTGCATTGTGAGCAGTACTTATGTGCCTTCAAGGGTGTGGTGTGTTTATTGTGTCTGTTGTGTTGCGTGTTTCTGTGTTGCGTGTGTGTAGTGCGTTGTGCTCCTGTGTGAGGATGTATGTGTGGTGTGTCTGTGCGTGATTGTGTGTGCAGTGGGTAGTGTGTGAAATGTGTGCTACTTGTCTTTGTTGGTTATATGTGTTTTGCCTATGGATTTGGGAGTGTTGTGTGTGTTATGAGTTGTGATACTTTCTGTGCCGGATGCTTGTGTGTGTCGTGTGATGTGTGGTTCTGTGAGTTGTGTTTGTGTTGTGTGTATTCTACTCTGTGTTCTGTGGTCTGTGTGTTTTGCTTGTTGAGTGAGACACTGTGTGTTAGGACTGATATCTTTGTGTATATGTTGTGTGTTTGGCATTGTGCATTCTGTGAGGCTGTGTGTGCTGTCTGTTTTATGTGTGTTTGGAGTGATGTGTGTAGTGTGTGAAATGTGTGTTGCATAATTTTTGTGTTCTTTCTGTTGTCGACGGTGTGTGTTTTGCATGTTGGTTTCTATGTTCGCGGTTGTGTTTGACAGGTTGTGTGTGTGGCTGGCTCTTTGAGTAAGGAGTGTAATTTGTGATGTGTGTACTGTGTGTGGTCAAGCTTGGTCAGTGTGCCTCACTGGGTGTGTTGTGTTCACTCTGAGAACCGTGGTTCATGTGTATGGTGGGCAGTTATGTTCTCGGTGTGATGTGCTGTGTGTTGAGGGACTTCTGCATTCAAGTGCACAGAAGACAGCCTCTCGTTGTTGGCGGTTTTCTCCACAGGTTTGTAATACTCCAGGAGGGCCTTGTTTCCTGAGGGCGCAGAGAGCCACCTCATCTCTTCACTAGCAAGGCCCTGAAGACGCCTTTGTTGTAAAGTGTCAGAAACTGCTGCAGGAGAGCCTCATGACAAACTCTGCCGCAGAAACAATCCACCATGCACTGAGGAGACACTCCATGAGGGAATACGAGGCTGCTTTCATTTTGCACGCAATTTGCTCCTATGTGATAAGGAAAACAGCAAACATTGCAGTAGAACGCGGTCTTCTCTGTAAGCCCTCTATCTCAAAGATGTGGGTGGGCTGCGAATAGGCCTTTGCTCTAGCGACACTGGAAGTTGCAGAAGATGATGCATTGTAGTGACAGCAGTGGAGGCAAGTCAGCTTTGGATTCAGCTTATGTGACTGAAAGAAAGCACTGCAGGATGGCCCACTCAAGGAATCATTGAAGCCCTGGCAGTGGAGGCTGAAACAGGGCTTTCAATGTGCTTTCAACCATGTCTGTGTGGCCATGAACGTGAGGCTTTGCTGAGGAAGCCTGGCCATCAGGAAAATACCCGCATACAACGAATTGAACTTGCAATGTGGTTTCCGTGTCTGTCCTGTGTGCCTGCACTCTAAGCACCTGAAAGAGGATTTCTGTGTAGAGCTCTCTTTTGCTGAGTGTCGTGTGCTCATTTAGGTGAACATTAACGTGAGGCTTTGTTGACGAAGCCTGGCCATCAGGAAAATGCCCGCATACAACGAATTCAGCTCGCATTGTGGTTTCTGTGTCTGTAATGTGTGCCTGCTCTCTAAGCGCCGGAAAGAGGATTTCTGTGTACAGCTCTCTTTTGCTGAGTGTCGTGTGCTCATTTAGGTGAACATTAACGTGAGGCTTTGTTGACGAAGCCTGGCCATCAGGAAAATGCCCGCATACACCGAATTCAGCTCGCAATGTGGTTTCCGTGTCTGGAATGTGTGCCCGCTCTCTAAGCGCCTGAAAGAGGTCTGCTGCGTAGAGCTCTCTTTTGCTAGGTGTTGGGTGCTCATTTGTGTGGCCATTAACGTGAGGTTTTGCTGAGGAAGACTGGCCATCAGGAAAATACCCGCATACAACGATTTCAGCAGGCAATGTGTTTTCCGTGTCAGTCCTGTGTGACTGCACTCTAAGCGCATGAGTGAAGTCTGCTCTGTAGAGATATCTTTTGCTGAGTGTCGGGAGCTCATTTGTGAGGCCATTAACGTGAGGTTTTGCTGAGGAAGCCTGGCTGTCAGGAAAATACCCGCATACAACAAATTCAGCTCGCAATGTGGTTTCCGAGTCTTATAAATTCTCTTGTTTGTTGTTATGTGCTGTGTTCTGGGTGGTGTGAGTGCTGCCTTTAGGCTTTCTGCGTGTGACATACTGGGTAGATGTGGCGTGGGCTGTGTCATTTCAGCATTGTGTGTAATGATGGGTTCGCCTTGTGTTGGGTGTGTTGTGTGCATGTGTATGTTGTGTGTGGGTGTGTTTTCGTTCGTGCTGTGTGCGCGTGGGGATGCATGTGTTCTCTATGATTAGATTGTGGTTGTGCGTGTTGTGTGCAGTGTGCTATGTGTGTTGCACGCGTTTCGTCAGTTTTGTGTGCATTTGTATGTGTTGTGTCAGTTTTGTGTGTGTGGTTGTGTTTTGTGTGTTGTGTGAGAGAGGCTGTGTGTGTGTTTGGCTGTTGGAGTTATGCACATGATGTAAGATGTGTTGACTGTGTTTGGCTGTGCTTGTTTTGTACATCTCTTGCATACAGTATGTGGTCTGTGCAATGGTTTTCGTGTGCATTGTGAGCAGTACTTATGTGCCTTCAAGGGTGTTTTGTGTTTATTGTGTCTGTTGTGTTGCGTGTTTCTGTGTTGCGTGTGTGTAGTGCGTTGTGCTCCTGTGTGAGGATGTATGTGTGGTGCGTCTGTGCGTGATTGTGTGTGCAGTGGGTAGTGTGTGAAATGTGTGCTACTTGTCTTTGTTGGTTATATGTGTTTTGCCTATGGATTTGGGAGTGTTGTGTGTGTTATGAGTTGTGATACTTTCTGTGCGGGATGCTTGTGTGTGTCGTGTGATGTGTGGTTCTGTGAGTTGTGTTTGTGTTGTGTGTATTCTACTCTGTGTGTTCTGTGGTCTGTGTGTTTTGCTTGTTGAGTGAGACACTGTGTGTTAGGACTGATATCTTTGTGTATATGTTGTGTGTTTGGCATTGTGCATTCTGTGAGGCTGTGTGTGCTGTCTGTTTTATGTGTGTTTGGAGTGATGTGTGTAGTGTGTGAAATGTGTGTTGCATAATTTTTGTGTTCTTTCTGTTGTCGACGGTGTGTGTTTTGCATGTTGGTTTCTATGTTCGCGGTTGTGTTTGACAGGTTGTGTGTGTGGCTGGCTCTTTGAGTAAGGAGTGTAATTTGTGATGTGTGTACTGTGTGTGGTCAAGCTTGGTCAGTGTGCCTCACTGGGTGTGTTGTGTTCACTCTGAGAACCGTGGTTCATGTGTATGGTGGGGAGTTATGTTCTGGGTGTGATGTGCTGTGTGTTGAGGGACTTCTGCATTCAAGTGCACAGAAGACAGCCTCTCGTTGTTGGCGGTTTTCTCCACAGGTTTGTAATACTCCAGGAGGGCCTTGTTTCCTGAGGGCGCAGAGAGCCACCTCATCTCTTCACTAGCAAGGCCCTGAAGACGCCTTTGTTGTAAAGTGTCAGAAACTGCTGCAGGAGAGCCTCATGACAAACTCTGCCGCAGAAACAATCCACCATGCACTGAGGAGACACTCCATGAGGGAATACGAGGCTGCTTTCATTTTGCACGCAATTTGCTCCTATGTGATAAGGAAAACAGCAAACATTGCAGTAGAACGCGGTCTTCTCTGTAAGCCCTCTATCTCAAAGATGTGGGTGGGCTGCGAATAGGCCTTTGCTCTAGCGACACTGGAAGTTGCAGAAGATGATGCATTGTAGTGACAGCAGTGGAGGCAAGTCAGCTTTGGATTCAGCTTATGTGACTGAAAGAAAGCACTGCAGGATGGCCCACTCAAGGAATCATTGAAGCCCTGGCAGTGGAGGCTGAAACAGGGCTTTCAATGTGCTTTCAACCATGTCTGTGTGGCCATGAACGTGAGGCTTTGCTGAGGAAGCCTGGCCATCAGGAAAATACCCGCATACAACGAATTGAACTTGCAATGTGGTTTCCGTGTCTGTCCTGTGTGCCTGTACTCTAAGCACCTGAAAGAGGATTTCTGTGTAGAGCTCTCTTTTGCTGAGTGTCGTGTGCTCATTTAGGTGAACATTAACGTGAGGCTTTGTTGACGAAGCCTGGCCATCAGGAAAATGCCCGCATACAACGAATTCAGCTCGCATTGTGGTTTCTGTGTCTGTAATGTGTGCCTGCTCTCTAAGCGCCGGAAAGAGGATTTCTGTGTACAGCTCTCTTTTGCTGAGTGTCGTGTGCTCATTTAGGTGAACATTAACGTGAGGCTTTGTTGACGAAGCCTGGCCATCAGGAAAATGCCCGCATACACCGAATTCAGCTCGCAATGTGGTTTCCGTGTCTGGAATGTGTGCCCGCTCTCTAAGCGCCTGAAAGAGGTCTGCTGCGTAGAGCTCTCTTTTGCTAGGTGTTGGGTGCTCATTTGTGTGGCCATTAACGTGAGGTTTTGCTGAGGAAGACTGGCCATCAGGAAAATACCCGCATACAACGATTTCAGCAGGCAATGTGTTTTCCGTGTCAGTCCTGTGTGACTGCACTCTAAGCGCATGAGTGAAGTCTGCTCTGTAGAGATATCTTTTGCTGAGTGTCGGGAGCTCATTTGTGAGGCCATTAACGTGAGGTTTTGCTGAGGAAGCCTGGCTGTCAGGAAAATACCCGCATACAACAAATTCAGCTCGCAATGTGGTTTCCGAGTCTTATAAATTCTCTTGTTTGTTGTTATGTGCTGTGTTCTGGGTGGTGTGAGTGCTGCCTTTAGGCTTTCTGCGTGTGACATACTGGGTAGATGTGGCGTGGGCTGTGTCATTTCAGCATTGTGTGTAATGATGGGTTCGCCTTGTGTCGGGTGTGTTGTGTGCATGTGTATGTTGTGTGTGGGTGTGTTTTCGTTCGTGCTGTGTGCGCGTGGGGATGCATGTGTTCTCTATGATTAGATTGTGGTTGTGCGTGTTGTGTGCAGTGTGCTATGTGTGTTGCACGCGTTTCGTCAGTTTTGTGTGCATTTGTATGTGTTGTGTCAGTTTTGTGTGTGTGGTTGTGTTTTGTGTGTTGTGTGAGAGAGGCTGTGTGTGTGTTTGGCTGTTGGAGTTATGCACATGATGTAAGATGTGTTGACTGTGTGTGGCTGTGCTTGTTTTGTACATCTCTTGCATACAGTATGTGGTCTGTGCAATGGTTTTCGTGTGCATTGTGAGCAGTACTTATGTGCCTTCAAGGGTGTGGTGTGTTTATTGTGTCTGTTGTGTTGCGTGTTTCTGTGTTGCGTGTGTGTAGTGCGTTGTGCTCCTGTGTGAGGATGTATGTGTGGTGTGTCTGTGCGTGATTGTGTGTGCAGTGGGTAGTGTGTGAAATGTGTGCTACTTGTCTTTGTTGGTTATATGTGTTTTGCCTATGGATTTGGGAGTGTTGTGTGTGTTATGAGTTGTGATACTTTCTGTGCCGGATGCTTGTGTGTGTCGTGTGATGTGTGGTTCTGTGAGTTGTGTTTGTGTTGTGTGTATTCTACTCTGTGTTCTGTGGTCTGTGTGTTTTGCTTGTTGAGTGAGACACTGTGTGTTAGGACTGATATCTTTGTGTATATGTTGTGTGTTTGGCATTGTGCATTCTGTGAGGCTGTGTGTGCTGTCTGTTTTATGTGTGTTTGGAGTGATGTGTGTAGTGTGTGAAATGTGTGTTGCATAATTTTTGTGTTCTTTCTGTTGTCGACGGTGTGTGTTTTGCATGTTGGTTTCTATGTTCGCGGTTGTGTTTGACAGGTTGTGTGTGTGGCTGGCTCTTTGAGTAAGGAGTGTAATTTGTGATGTGTGTACTGTGTGTGGTCAAGCTTGGTCAGTGTGCCTCACTGGGTGTGTTGTGTTCACTCTGAGAACCGTGGTTCATGTGTATGGTGGGCAGTTATGTTCTCGGTGTGATGTGCTGTGTGTTGAGGGACTTCTGCATTCAAGTGCACAGAAGACAGCCTCTCGTTGTTGGCGGTTTTCTCCACAGGTTTGTAATACTCCAGGAGGGCCTTGTTTCCTGAGGGCGCAGAGAGCCACCTCATCTCTTCACTAGCAAGGCCCTGAAGACGCCTTTGTTGTAAAGTGTCAGAAACTGCTGCAGGAGAGCCTCATGACAAACTCTGCCGCAGAAACAATCCACCATGCACTGAGGAGACACTCCATGAGGGAATACGAGACTGCTTTCATTTTGCACGCAATTTGCTCCTATGTGATAAGGAAAACAGCAAACATTGCAGTAGAACGCGGTCTTCTCTGTAAGCCCTCTATCTCAAAGATGTGGGTGGGCTGCGAATAGGCCTTTGCTCTAGCGACACTGGAAGTTGCAGAAGATGATGCATTGTAGTGACAGCAGTGGAGGCAAGTCAGCTTTGGATTCAGCTTATGTGACTGAAAGAAAGCACTGCAGGATGGCCCACTCAAGGAATCATTGAAGCCCTGGCAGTGGAGGCTGAAACAGAGCTTTCAATGTGCTTTCAACCATGTCTGTGTGGCCATGAACGTGAGGCTTTGCTGAGGAAGCCTGGCCGTCTGGCACTATGCCCGCATACAACGAATTTAGCTCGCAATGTGGTTTCCGTGTCTGTCCTGTGTGCCTGCACTCTAAGCACCTGGAAGAGGTTTTGCCCTGCAGAGCTCTCTTTAGCTGAGTGTTGTGTGCTCATTTGGGTGACCATTAACGTGAGGCTTTGTTGAGGAAGCCTGGCCATCAGGAAAATGACCGCATACAACGAATTCAGCTCGCAATGTGGTTTCCGTGTCTGGAATGTGTGCCTGCTCTCTAAGCGCCTGAAAGAGGTCTGCTGCGTAGAGCTCTCTTTTGCTAGGTGTTGGGTGCTCATTTGTGTGGCCATTAACGTGAGGTTTTGCTGAGGAAGACTGGCCATCAGGAAAATACCCGCATACAACGATTTCAGCAGGCAATGTGTTTTCCGTGTCAGTCCTGTGTGACTGCACTCTAAGCGCATGAGTGAAGTCTGCTCTGTAGAGATATCTTTTGCTGAGTGTCGGGAGCTCATTTGTGAGGCCATTAACGTGAGGTTTTGCTGAGGAAGCCTGGCTGTCAGGAAAATACCCGCATACAACAAATTCAGCTCGCAATGTGGTTTCCGAGTCTTATAAATTCTCTTGTTTGTTGTTATGTGCTGTGTTCTGGGTGGTGTGAGTGCTGCCTTTAGGCTTTCTGCGTGTGACATACTGGGTAGATGTGGCGTGGGCTGTGTCATTTCAGCATTGTGTGTAATGATGGGTTCGCCTTGTGTTGGGTGTGTTGTGTGCATGTGTATGTTGTGTGTGGGTGTGTTTTCGTTCGTGCTGTGTGCGCGTGGGGATGCATGTGTTCTCTATGATTAGATTGTGGTTGTGCTTGTTGTGTGCAGTGTGCTATGTGTGTTGCACGCGTTTCGTCAGTTTTGTGTGCATTTGTATGTGTTGTGTCAGTTTTGTGTGTGTGGTTGTGTTTTGTGTGTTGTGTGAGAGAGGCTGTGTGTGTGTTTGGCTGTTTGAGTTATGCACATGATGTAAGATGTGTTGACTGTGTGTGGCTGTGCTTGTTTTGTACATCTCTTGCATACAGTATGTGGTCTGTGCAATGGTTTTCGTGTGCATTGTGAGCAGTATTTATGTGCCTTCAAGGGTGTGGTGTGTTTATTGTGTCTGTTGTGTTGCGTGTTTCTGTGTTGCGTGTGTGTAGTGCGTTGTGCTCCTGTGTGAGGATGTATGTGTGGTGCGTCTGTGCGTGATTGTGTGTGCAGTGGGTAGTGTGTGAAATGTGTGCTACTTGTCTTTGTTGGTTATATGTGTTTTGCCGATGGATTTGGGAGTGTTGTGTGTGTTATGAGTTGTGATACTTTCTGTGCGGGATGCTTGTGTGTGTCGTGTGATGTGTGGTTCTGTGAGTTGTGTTTGTGTTGTGTGTATTCTACTCTGTGTGTTCTGTGGTCTGTGTGTTTTGCTTGTTGAGTGAGACACTGTGTGTTAGGACTGATATCTTTGTGTATATGTTGTGTGTTTGGCATTGTGCATTCTGTGAGGCTGTGTGTGCTGTCTGTTTTATGTGTGTTTGGAGTGATGTGTGTAGTGTGTGAAATATGTGTTGCATAATTTTTGTGTTCTTTCTGTTGTCGACGGTGTGTGTTTTGCATGTTGGTTTCTATGTTTGCGGTTGTGTTTGACAGGTTGTGTGTGTGGCTGGCTCTTTGAGTAAGGAGTGTAATTTGTGATGTGTGTACTGTGTGTGGTCAAGCTTGGTCAGTGTGCCTCACTGGGTGTGTTGTGTTCACTCTGAGAACCGTGGTTCATGTGTATGGTGGGCAGTTATGTTCTCGGTGTGATGTGCTGTGTGTTGAGGGACTTCTGCATTCAAGTGCACAGAAGACAGCCTCTCGTTGTTGGCGGTTTTCTCCACAGGTTTGTAATACTCCAGGAGGGCCTTGTTTCCTGAGGGCGCAGAGAGCCACCTCATCTCTTCACTAGCAAGGCCCTGAAGACGCCTTTGTTGTAAAGTGTCAGAAACTGCTGCAGGAGAGCCTCATGACAAACTCTGCCGCAGAAACAATCCACCATGCACTGAGGAGACACTCCATGAGGGAATACGAGGCTGCTTTCATTTTGCACGCAATTTGCTCCTATGTGATAAGGAAAACAGCAAACATTGCAGTAGAACGCGGTCTTCTCTGTAAGCCCTCTGTCTCAAAGATGTGGGTGGGCTGCGAATAGGCCTTTGCTCTAGCGACACTGGAAGTTGCAGAAGATGATGCATTGTAGTGACAGCAGTGGAGGCAAGTCAGCTTTGGATTCAGCTTATGTGACTGAAAGAAAGCACTGCAGGATGGCCCACTCAAGGAATCATTGAAGCCCTGGCAGTGGAGGCTGAAACAGGGCTTTCAATGTGCTTTCAACCATGTCTGTGTGGCCATGAACGTGAGGCTTTGCTGAGGAAGCCTGGCCATCAGGAAAATACCCGCATACAACGAATTGAACTTGCAATGTGGTTTCCGTGTCTGTCCTGTGTGCCTGCACTCTAAGCACCTGAAAGAGGATTTCTGTGTAGAGCTCTCTTTTGCTGAGTGTCGTGTGCTCATTTAGGTGAACATTAACGTGAGGCTTTGTTGACGAAGCCTGGCCATCAGGAAAATGCCCGCATACAACGAATTCAGCTCGCATTGTGGTTTCTGTGTCTGTAATGTGTGCCTGCTCTCTAAGCGCCGGAAAGAGGATTTCTGTGTACAGCTCTCTTTTGCTGAGTGTCGTGTGCTCATTTAGGTGAACATTAACGTGAGGCTTTGTTGACGAAGCCTGGCCATCAGGAAAATGCCCGCATACACCGAATTCAGCTCGCAATGTGGTTTCCGTGTCTGGAATGTGTGCCCGCTCTCTAAGCGCCTGAAAGAGGTCTGCTGCGTAGAGCTCTCTTTTGCTAGGTGTTGGGTGCTCATTTGTGTGGCCATTAACGTGAGGTTTTGCTGAGGAAGACTGGCCATCAGGAAAATACCCGCATACAACGATTTCAGCAGGCAATGTGTTTTCCGTGTCAGTCCTGTGTGACTGCACTCTAAGCGCATGAGTGAAGTCTGCTCTGTAGAGATATCTTTTGCTGAGTGTCGGGAGCTCATTTGTGAGGCCATTAACGTGAGGTTTTGCTGAGGAAGCCTGGCTGTCAGGAAAATACCCGCATACAACAAATTCAGCTCGCAATGTGGTTTCCGAGTCTTATAAATTCTCTTGTTTGTTGTTATGTGCTGTGTTCTGGGTGGTGTGAGTGCTGCCTTTAGGCTTTCTGCGTGTGACATACTGGGTAGATGTGGCGTGGGCTGTGTCATTTCAGCATTGTGTGTAATGATGGGTTCGCCTTGTGTTGGGTGTGTTGTGTGCATGTGTATGTTGTGTGTGGGTGTGTTTTCGTTCGTGCTGTGTGCGCGTGGGGATGCATGTGTTCTCTATGATTAGATTGTGGTTGTGCGTGTTGTGTGCAGTGTGCTATGTGTGTTGCACGCGTTTCGTCAGTTTTGTGTGCATTTGTATGTGTTGTGTCAGTTTTGTGTGTGTGGTTGTGTTTTGTGTGTTGTGTGAGAGAGGCTGTGTGTGTGTTTGGCTGTTGGAGTTATGCACATGATGTAAGATGTGTTGACTGTGTGTGGCTGTGCTTGTTTTGTACATCTCTTGCATACAGTATGTGGTCTGTGCAATGGTTTTCGTGTGCATTGTGAGCAGTACTTATGTGCCTTCAAGGGTGTGGTGTGTTTATTGTGTCTGTTGTGTTGCGTGTTTCTGTGTTGCGTGTGTGTAGTGCGTTGTGCTCCTGTGTGAGGATGTATGTGTGGTGCGTCTGTGCGTGATTGTGTGTGCAGTGGGTAGTGTGTGAAATGTGTGCTACTTGTCTTTGTTGGTTATATGTGTTTTGCCTATGGATTTGGGAGTGTTGTGTGTGTTATGAGTTGTGATACTTTCTGTGCGGGATGCTTGTGTGTGTCGTGTGATGTGTGGTTCTGTGAGTTGTGTTTGTGTTGTGTGTATTCTACTCTGTGTGTTCTGTGGTCTGTGTGTTTTGCTTGTTGAGTGAGACACTGTGTGTTAGGACTGATATCTTTGTGTATATGTTGTGTGTTTGGCATTGTGCATTCTGTGAGGCTGTGTGTGCTGTCTGTTTTATGTGTGTTTGGAGTGATGTGTGTAGTGTGTGAAATGTGTGTTGCATAATTTTTGTGTTCTTTCTGTTGTCGACGGTGTGTGTTTTGCATGTTGGTTTCTATGTTCGCGGTTGTGTTTGACAGGTTGTGTGTGTGGCTGGCTCTTTGAGTAAGGAGTGTAATTTGTGATGTGTGTACTGTGTGTGGTCAAGCTTGGTCAGTGTGCCTCACTGGGTGTGTTGTGTTCACTCTGAGAACCGTGGTTCATGTGTATGGTGGGCAGTTATGTTCTCGGTGTGATGTGCTGTGTGTTGAGGGACTTCTGCATTCAAGTGCACAGAAGACAGCCTCTCGTTGTTGGCGGTTTTCTCCACAGGTTTGTAATACTCCAGGAGGGCCTTGTTTCCTGAGGGCGCAGAGAGCCACCTCATCTCTTCACTAGCAAGGCCCTGAAGACGCCTTTGTTGTAAAGTGTCAGAAACTGCTGCAGGAGAGCCTCATGACAAACTCTGCCGCAGAAACAATCCACCATGCACTGAGGAGACACTCCATGAGGGAATACGAGGCTGCTTTCATTTTGCACGCAATTTGCTCCTATGTGATAAGGAAAACAGCAAACATTGCAGTAGAACGCGGTCTTCTCTGTAAGCCCTCTATCTCAAAGATGTGGGTGGGCTGCGAATAGGCCTTTGCTCTAGCGACACTGGAAGTTGCAGAAGATGATGCATTGTAGTGACAGCAGTGGAGGCAAGTCAGCTTTGGATTCAGCTTATGTGACTGAAAGAAAGCACTGCAGGATGGCCCACTCAAGGAATCATTGAAGCCCTGGCAGTGGAGGCTGAAACAGGGCTTTCAATGTGCTTTCAACCATGTCTGTGTGGCCATGAACGTGAGGCTTTGCTGAGGAAGCCTGGCCATCAGGAAAATACCCGCATACAACGAATTGAACTTGCAATGTGGTTTCCGTGTCTGTCCTGTGTGCCTGCACTCTAAGCACCTGAAAGAGGATTTCTGTGTAGAGCTCTCTTTTGCTGAGTGTCGTGTGCTCATTTAGGTGAACATTAACGTGAGGCTTTGTTGACGAAGCCTGGCCATCAGGAAAATGCCCGCATACAACGAATTCAGCTCGCATTGTGGTTTCTGTGTCTGTAATGTGTGCCTGCTCTCTAAGCGCCGGAAAGAGGATTTCTGTGTACAGCTCTCTTTTGCTGAGTGTCGTGTGCTCATTTAGGTGAACATTAACGTGAGGCTTTGTTGACGAAGCCTGGCCATCAGGAAAATGCCCGCATACACCGAATTCAGCTCGCAATGTGGTTTCCGTGTCTGGAATGTGTGCCCGCTCTCTAAGCGCCTGAAAGAGGTCTGCTGCGTAGAGCTCTCTTTTGCTAGGTGTTGGGTGCTCATTTGTGTGGCCATTAACGTGAGGTTTTGCTGAGGAAGACTGGCCATCAGGAAAATACCCGCATACAACGATTTCAGCAGGCAATGTGTTTTCCGTGTCAGTCCTGTGTGACTGCACTCTAAGCGCATGAGTGAAGTCTGCTCTGTAGAGATATCTTTTGCTGAGTGTCGGGAGCTCATTTGTGAGGCCATTAACGTGAGGTTTTGCTGAGGAAGCCTGGCTGTCAGGAAAATACCCGCATACAACGAATTCAGCTCGCAATGTGGTTTCCGAGTCTTATAAATTCTCTTGTTTGTTGTTATGTGCTGTGTTCTGGGTGGTGTGAGTGCTGCCTTTAGGCTTTCTGCGTGTGACATACTGGGTAGATGTGGCGTGGGCTGTGTCATTTCAGCATTGTGTGTAATGATGGGTTCGCCTTGTGTTGGGTGTGTTGTGTGCATGTGTATGTTGTGTGTGGGTGTGTTTTCGTTCGTGCTGTGTGCGCGTGGGGATGCATGTGTTCTCTATGATTAGATTGTGGTTGTGCGTGTTGTGTGCAGTGTGCTATGTGTGTTGCACGCGTTTCGTCAGTTTTGTGTGCATTTGTATGTGTTGTGTCAGTTTTGTGTGTGTGGTTGTGTTTTGTGTGTTGTGTGAGAGAGGCTGTGTGTGTGTTTGGCTGTTGGAGTTATGCACATGATGTAAGATGTGTTGACTGTGTGTGGCTGTGCTTGTTTTGTACATCTCTTGCATACAGTATGTGGTCTGTGCAATGGTTTTCGTGTGCATTGTGAGCAGTACTTATGTGCCTTCAAGGGTGTGGTGTGTTTATTGTGTCTGTTGTGTTGCGTGTTTCTGTGTTGCGTGTGTGTAGTGCGTTGTGCTCCTGTGTGAGGATGTATGTGTGGTGTGTCTGTGCGTGATTGTGTGTGCAGTGGGTAGTGTGTGAAATGTGTGCTACTTGTCTTTGTTGGTTATATGTGTTTTGCCTATGGATTTGGGAGTGTTGTGTGTGTTATGAGTTGTGATACTTTCTGTGCGGGATGCTTGTGTGTGTCGTGTGATGTGTGGTTCTGTGAGTTGTGTTTGTGTTGTGTGTATTCTACTCTGTGTGTTCTGTGGTCTGTGTGTTTTGCTTGTTGAGTGAGACACTGTGTGTTAGGACTGATATCTTTGTGTATATGTTGTGTGTTTGGCATTGTGCATTCTGTGAGGCTGTGTGTGCTGTCTGTTTTATGTGTGTTTGGAGTGATGTGTGTAGTGTGTGAAATGTGTGTTGCATAATTTTTGTGTTCTTTCTGTTGTCGACGGTGTGTGTTTTGCATGTTGGTTTCTATGTTCGCGGTTGTGTTTGACAGGTTGTGTGTGTGGCTGGCTCTTTGAGTAAGGAGTGTAATTTGTGATGTGTGTACTGTGTGTGGTCAAGCTTGGTCAGTGTGCCTCACTGGGTGTGTTGTGTTCACTCTGAGAACCGTGGTTCATGTGTATGGTGGGCAGTTATGTTCTCGGTGTGATGTGCTGTGTGTTGAGGGACTTCTGCATTCAAGTGCACAGAAGACAGCCTCTCGTTGTTGGCGGTTTTCTCCACAGGTTTGTAATACTCCAGGAGGGCCTTGTTTCCTGAGGGCGCAGAGAGCCACCTCATCTCTTCACTAGCAAGGCCCTGAAGACGCCTTTGTTGTAAAGTGTCAGAAACTGCTGCAGGAGAGCCTCATGACAAACTCTGCCGCAGAAACAATCCACCATGCACTGAGGAGACACTCCATGAGGGAATACGAGGCTGCTTTCATTTTGCACGCAATTTGCTCCTATGTGATAAGGAAAACAGCAAACATTGCAGTAGAACGCGGTCTTCTCTGTAAGCCCTCTATCTCAAAGATGTGGGTGGGCTGCGAATAGGCCTTTGCTCTAGCGACACTGGAAGTTGCAGAAGATGATGCATTGTAGTGACAGCAGTGGAGGCAAGTCAGCTTTGGATTCAGCTTATGTGACTGAAAGAAAGCACTGCAGGATGGCCCACTCAAGGAATCATTGAAGCCCTGGCAGTGGAGGCTGAAACAGGGCTTTCAATGTGCTTTCAACCATGTCTGTGTGGCCATGAACGTGAGGCTTTGCTGAGGAAGCCTGGCCATCAGGAAAATACCCGCATACAACGAATTGAACTTGCAATGTGGTTTCCGTGTCTGTCCTGTGTGCCTGCACTCTAAGCACCTGAAAGAGGATTTCTGTGTAGAGCTCTCTTTTGCTGAGTGTCGTGTGCTCATTTAGGTGAACATTAACGTGAGGCTTTGTTGACGAAGCCTGGCCATCAGGAAAATGCCCGCATACAACGAATTCAGCTCGCATTGTGGTTTCTGTGTCTGTAATGTGTGCCTGCTCTCTAAGCGCCGGAAAGAGGATTTCTGTGTACAGCTCTCTTTTGCTGAGTGTCGTGTGCTCATTTAGGTGAACATTAACGTGAGGCTTTGTTGACGAAGCCTGGCCATCAGGAAAATGCCCGCATACACCGAATTCAGCTCGCAATGTGGTTTCCGTGTCTGGAATGTGTGCCCGCTCTCTAAGCGCCTGAAAGAGGTCTGCTGCGTAGAGCTCTCTTTTGCTAGGTGTTGGGTGCTCATTTGTGTGGCCATTAACGTGAGGTTTTGCTGAGGAAGACTGGCCATCAGGAAAATACCCGCATACAACGATTTCAGCAGGCAATGTGTTTTCCGTGTCAGTCCTGTGTGACTGCACTCTAAGCGCATGAGTGAAGTCTGCTCTGTAGAGATATCTTTTGCTGAGTGTCGGGAGCTCATTTGTGAGGCCATTAACGTGAGGTTTTGCTGAGGAAGCCTGGCTGTCAGGAAAATACCCGCATACAACGAATTCAGCTCGCAATGTGGTTTCCGAGTCTTATAAATTCTCTTGTTTGTTGTTATGTGCTGTGTTCTGGGTGGTGTGAGTGCTGCCTTTAGGCTTTCTGCGTGTGACATACTGGGTAGATGTGGCGTGGGCTGTGTCATTTCAGCATTGTGTGTAATGATGGGTTCGCCTTGTGTTGGGTGTGTTGTGTGCATGTGTATGTTGTGTGTGGGTGTGTTTTCGTTCGTGCTGTGTGCGCGTGGGGATGCATGTGTTCTCTATGATTAGATTGTGGTTGTGCGTGTTGTGTGCAGTGTGCTATGTGTGTTGCACGCGTTTCGTCAGTTTTGTGTGCATTTGTATGTGTTGTGTCAGTTTTGTGTGTGTGGTTGTGTTTTGTGTGTTGTGTGAGAGAGGCTGTGTGTGTGTTTGGCTGTTGGAGTTATGCACATGATGTAAGATGTGTTGACTGTGTGTGGCTGTGCTTGTTTTGTACATCTCTTGCATACAGTATGTGGTCTGTGCAATGGTTTTCGTGTGCATTGTGAGCAGTACTTATGTGCCTTCAAGGGTGTGGTGTGTTTATTGTGTCTGTTGTGTTGCGTGTTTCTGTGTTGCGTGTGTGTAGTGCGTTGTGCTCCTGTGTGAGGATGTATGTGTGGTGCGTCTGTGCGTGATTGTGTGTGCAGTGGGTAGTGTGTGAAATGTGTGCTACTTGTCTTTGTTGGTTATATGTGTTTTGCCTATGGATTTGGGAGTGTTGTGTGTGTTATGAGTTGTGATACTTTCTGTGCGGGATGCTTGTGTGTGTCGTGTGATGTGTGGTTCTGTGAGTTGTGTTTGTGTTGTGTGTATTCTACTCTGTGTGTTCTGTGGTCTGTGTGTTTTGCTTGTTGAGTGAGACACTGTGTGTTAGGACTGATATCTTTGTGTATATGTTGTGTGTTTGGCATTGTGCATTCTGTGAGGCTGTGTGTGCTGTCTGTTTTATGTGTGTTTGGAGTGATGTGTGTAGTGTGTGAAATGTGTGTTGCATAATTTTTGTGTTCTTTCTGTTGTCGACGGTGTGTGTTTTGCATGTTGGTTTCTATGTTCGCGGTTGTGTTTGACAGGTTGTGTGTGTGGCTGGCTCTTTGAGTAAGGAGTGTAATTTGTGATGTGTGTACTGTGTGTGGTCAAGCTTGGTCAGTGTGCCTCACTGGGTGTGTTGTGTTCACTCTGAGAACCGTGGTTCATGTGTATGGTGGGCAGTTATGTTCTCGGTGTGATGTGCTGTGTGTTGAGGGACTTCTGCATTCAAGTGCACAGAAGACAGCCTCTCGTTGTTGGCGGTTTTCTCCACAGGTTTGTAATACTCCAGGAGGGCCTTGTTTCCTGAGGGCGCAGAGAGCCACCTCATCTCTTCACTAGCAAGGCCCTGAAGACGCCTTTGTTGTAAAGTGTCAGAAACTGCTGCAGGAGAGCCTCATGACAAACTCTGCCGCAGAAACAATCCACCATGCACTGAGGAGACACTCCATGAGGGAATACGAGGCTGCTTTCATTTTGCACGCAATTTGCTCCTATGTGATAAGGAAAACAGCAAACATTGCAGTAGAACGCGGTCTTCTCTGTAAGCCCTCTATCTCAAAGATGTGGGTGGGCTGCGAATAGGCCTTTGCTCTAGCGACACTGGAAGTTGCAGAAGATGATGCATTGTAGTGACAGCAGTGGAGGCAAGTCAGCTTTGGATTCAGCTTATGTGACTGAAAGAAAGCACTGCAGGATGGCCCACTCAAGGAATCATTGAAGCCCTGGCAGTGGAGGCTGAAACAGGGCTTTCAATGTGCTTTCAACCATGTCTGTGTGGCCATGAACGTGAGGCTTTGCTGAGGAAGCCTGGCCATCAGGAAAATACCCGCATACAACGAATTGAACTTGCAATGTGGTTTCCGTGTCTGTCCTGTGTGCCTGCACTCTAAGCACCTGAAAGAGGATTTCTGTGTAGAGCTCTCTTTTGCTGAGTGTCGTGTGCTCATTTAGGTGAACATTAACGTGAGGCTTTGTTGACGAAGCCTGGCCATCAGGAAAATGCCCGCATACAACGAATTCAGCTCGCATTGTGGTTTCTGTGTCTGTAATGTGTGCCTGCTCTCTAAGCGCCGGAAAGAGGATTTCTGTGTACAGCTCTCTTTTGCTGAGTGTCGTGTGCTCATTTAGGTGAACATTAACGTGAGGCTTTGTTGACGAAGCCTGGCCATCAGGAAAATGCCCGCATACACCGAATTCAGCTCGCAATGTGGTTTCCGTGTCTGGAATGTGTGCCCGCTCTCTAAGCGCCTGAAAGAGGTCTGCTGCGTAGAGCTCTCTTTTGCTAGGTGTTGGGTGCTCATTTGTGTGGCCATTAACGTGAGGTTTTGCTGAGGAAGACTGGCCATCAGGAAAATACCCGCATACAACGATTTCAGCAGGCAATGTGTTTTCCGTGTCAGTCCTGTGTGACTGCACTCTAAGCGCATGAGTGAAGTCTGCTCTGTAGAGATATCTTTTGCTGAGTGTCGGGAGCTCATTTGTGAGGCCATTAACGTGAGGTTTTGCTGAGGAAGCCTGGCTGTCAGGAAAATACCCGCATACAACAAATTCAGCTCGCAATGTGGTTTCCGAGTCTTATAAATTCTCTTGTTTGTTGTTATGTGCTGTGTTCTGGGTGGTGTGAGTGCTGCCTTTAGGCTTTCTGCGTGTGACATACTGGGTAGATGTGGCGTGGGCTGTGTCATTTCAGCATTGTGTGTAATGATGGGTTCGCCTTGTGTTGGGTGTGTTGTGTGCATGTGTATGTTGTGTGTGGGTGTGTTTTCGTTCGTGCTGTGTGCGCGTGGGGATGCATGTGTTCTCTATGATTAGATTGTGGTTGTGCGTGTTGTGTGCAGTGTGCTATGTGTGTTGCACGCGTTTCGTCAGTTTTGTGTGCATTTGTATGTGTTGTGTCAGTTTTGTGTGTGTGGTTGTGTTTTGTGTGTTGTGTGAGAGAGGCTGTGTGTGTGTTTGGCTGTTGGAGTTATGCACATGATGTAAGATGTGTTGACTGTGTGTGGCTGTGCTTGTTTTGTACATCTCTTGCATACAGTATGTGGTCTGTGCAATGGTTTTCGTGTGCATTGTGAGCAGTACTTATGTGCCTTCAAGGGTGTGGTGTGTTTATTGTGTCTGTTGTGTTGCGTGTTTCTGTGTTGCGTGTGTGTAGTGCGTTGTGCTCCTGTGTGAGGATGTATGTGTGGTGCGTCTGTGCGTGATTGTGTGTGCAGTGGGTAGTGTGTGAAATGTGTGCTACTTGTCTTTGTTGGTTATATGTGTTTTGCCTATGGATTTGGGAGTGTTGTGTGTGTTATGAGTTGTGATACTTTCTGTGCGGGATGCTTGTGTGTGTCGTGTGATGTGTGGTTCTGTGAGTTGTGTTTGTGTTGTGTGTATTCTACTCTGTGTGTTCTGTGGTCTGTGTGTTTTGCTTGTTGAGTGAGACACTGTGTGTTAGGACTGATATCTTTGTGTATATGTTGTGTGTTTGGCATTGTGCATTCTGTGAGGCTGTGTGTGCTGTCTGTTTTATGTGTGTTTGGAGTGATGTGTGTAGTGTGTGAAATGTGTGTTGCATAATTTTTGTGTTCTTTCTGTTGTCGACGGTGTGTGTTTTGCATGTTGGTTTCTATGTTCGCGGTTGTGTTTGACAGGTTGTGTGTGTGGCTGGCTCTTTGAGTAAGGAGTGTAATTTGTGATGTGTGTACTGTGTGTGGTCAAGCTTGGTCAGTGTGCCTCACTGGGTGTGTTGTGTTCACTCTGAGAACCGTGGTTCATGTGTATGGTGGGCAGTTATGTTCTCGGTGTGATGTGCTGTGTGTTGAGGGACTTCTGCATTCAAGTGCACAGAAGACAGCCTCTCGTTGTTGGCGGTTTTCTCCACAGGTTTGTAATACTCCAGGAGGGCCTTGTTTCCTGAGGGCGCAGAGAGCCACCTCATCTCTTCACTAGCAAGGCCCTGAAGACGCCTTTGTTGTAAAGTGTCAGAAACTGCTGCAGGAGAGCCTCATGACAAACTCTGCCGCAGAAACAATCCACCATGCACTGAGGAGACACTCCATGAGGGAATACGAGGCTGCTTTCATTTTGCACGCAATTTGCTCCTATGTGATAAGGAAAACAGCAAACATTGCAGTAGAACGCGGTCTTCTCTGTAAGCCCTCTATCTCAAAGATGTGGGTGGGCTGCGAATAGGCCTTTGCTCTGGCGACACTGGAAGTTGCAGAAGATGATGCATTGTAGTGACAGCAGTGGAGGCAAGTCAGCTTTGGATTCAGCTTATGTGACTGAAAGAAAGCACTGCAGGATGGCCCACTCAAGGAATCATTGAAGCCCTGGCAGTGGAGGCTGAAACAGGGCTTTCAATGTGCTTTCAACCATGTCTGTGTGGCCATGAACGTGAGGCTTTGCTGAGGAAGCCTGGCCGTCTGGCACTATGCCCGCATACAACGAATTTAGCTCGCAATGTGGTTTCCGTGTCTGTCCTGTGTGCCTGCACTCTAAGCACCTGGAAGAGGTTTTGCCCTGCAGAGCTCTCTTTAGCTGAGTGTTGTGTGCTCATTTGGGTGACCATTAACGTGAGGCTTTGTTGAGGAAGCCTGGCCATCAGGAAAATGACCGCATACAACGAATTCAGCTCGCAATGTGGTTTCCGTGTCTGTAATGTGTGCCTGCTGTCTAAGCGCCTGAAAGTGGTCTGCCGTGTGGAGCTCTCCTTTGCTGAGTGTCGGGTGCTCATTTGTGTTGCCACTAACGTGAAGTGCTACTGAGGAAGACTGGTCATCAGGAAAATACCCGCATACAAAGAATTTAGCTCGCAATGTAGTTACCGTGTCTGTCCTGTGTGACTGCACACTAAGTGCATGAGTGAAGTCTGCTCGGTGTAGATGTCTTTTGCTGAGAGCCGGGTGCTCATTTGTGTGTCCAGAAACGTGAGGCCTTGCTGAGGAAGCCTGGCCGTCAGGAAAATAACCGCATACACCGAATTCAGCTCGCAATGTGGTTTCCGTGTCTGTCCTGTGTGACTGCACTCTAAGTGCATGAGTGAAGTCTGCTCTGTAGAGATGTCTTTTGCTCAGTGTCGGGTGCTCATTTTTGTGGCCATTCACGTGAGGTTTTGCTGAGGAATCCTGGCCATCAGGAAAATACCCGCATACAACGAATTGAACTTGCAATGTGGTTTCCGTGTCTGTCCTGTGTGCCTGCACTCTAAGCACCTGAAAGAGGATTTCTGTGTAGAGCTCTCTTTTGCTGAGTGTCGTGTGCTCATTTAGGTGAACATTAACGTGAGGCTTTGTTGACGAAGCCTGGCCATCAGGAAAATGCCCGCATACAACGAATTCAGCTCGCATTGTGGTTTCTGTGTCTGTAATGTGTGCCTGCTCTCTAAGCGCCGGAAAGAGGATTTCTGTGTACAGCTCTCTTTTGCTGAGTGTCGTGTGCTCATTTAGGTGAACATTAACGTGAGGCTTTGTTGACGAAGCCTGGCCATCAGGAAAATGCCCGCATACACCGAATTCAGCTCGCAATGTGGTTTCCGTGTCTGGAATGTGTGCCCGCTCTCTAAGCGCCTGAAAGAGGTCTGCTGCGTAGAGCTCTCTTTTGCTAGGTGTTGGGTGCTCATTTGTGTGGCCATTAACGTGAGGTTTTGCTGAGGAAGACTGGCCATCAGGAAAATACCCGCATACAACGATTTCAGCAGGCAATGTGTTTTCCGTGTCAGTCCTGTGTGACTGCACTCTAAGCGCATGAGTGAAGTCTGCTCTGTAGAGATATCTTTTGCTGAGTGTCGGGAGCTCATTTGTGAGGCCATTAACGTGAGGTTTTGCTGAGGAAGCCTGGCTGTCAGGAAAATACCCGCATACAACGAATTCAGCTCGCAATGTGGTTTCCGAGTCTTATAAATTCTCTTGTTTGTTGTTATGTGCTGTGTTCTGGGTGGTGTGAGTGCTGCCTTTAGGCTTTCTGCGTGTGACATACTGGGTAGATGTGGCGTGGGCTGTGTCATTTCAGCATTGTGTGTAATGATGGGTTCGCCTTGTGTTGGGTGTGTTGTGTGCATGTGTATGTTGTGTGTGGGTGTGTTTTCGTTCGTGCTGTGTGCGCGTGGGGATGCATGTGTTCTCTATGATTAGATTGTGGTTGTGCGTGTTGTGTGCAGTGTGCTATGTGTGTTGCACGCGTTTCGTCAGTTTTGTGTGCATTTGTATGTGTTGTGTCAGTTTTGTGTGTGTGGTTGTGTTTTGTGTGTTGTGTGAGAGAGGCTGTGTGTGTGTTTGGCTGTTGGAGTTATGCACATGATGTAAGATGTGTTGACTGTGTGTGGCTGTGCTTGTTTTGTACATCTCTTGCATACAGTATGTGGTCTGTGCAATGGTTTTCGTGTGCATTGTGAGCAGTACTTATGTGCCTTCAAGGGTGTGGTGTGTTTATTGTGTCTGTTGTGTTGCGTGTTTCTGTGTTGCGTGTGTGTAGTGCGTTGTGCTCCTGTGTGAGGATGTATGTGTGGTGCGTCTGTGCGTGATTGTGTGTGCAGTGGGTAGTGTGTGAAATGTGTGCTACTTGTCTTTGTTGGTTATATGTGTTTTGCCTATGGATTTGGGAGTGTTGTGTGTGTTATGAGTTGTGATACTTTCTGTGCGGGATGCTTGTGTGTGTCGTGTGATGTGTGGTTCTGTGAGTTGTGTTTGTGTTGTGTGTATTCTACTCTGTGTGTTCTGTGGTCTGTGTGTTTTGCTTGTTGAGTGAGACACTGTGTGTTAGGACTGATATCTTTGTGTATATGTTGTGTGTTTGGCATTGTGCATTCTGTGAGGCTGTGTGTGCTGTCTGTTTTATGTGTGTTTGGAGTGATGTGTGTAGTGTGTGAAATGTGTGTTGCATAATTTTTGTGTTCTTTCTGTTGTCGACGGTGTGTGTTTTGCATGTTGGTTTCTATGTTCGCGGTTGTGTTTGACAGGTTGTGTGTGTGGCTGGCTCTTTGAGTAAGGAGTGTAATTTGTGATGTGTGTACTGTGTGTGGTCAAGCTTGGTCAGTGTGCCTCACTGGGTGTGTTGTGTTCACTCTGAGAACCGTGGTTCATGTGTATGGTGGGCAGTTATGTTCTCGGTGTGATGTGCTGTGTGTTGAGGGACTTCTGCATTCAAGTGCACAGAAGACAGCCTCTCGTTGTTGGCGGTTTTCTCCACAGGTTTGTAATACTCCAGGAGGGCCTTGTTTCCTGAGGGCGCAGAGAGCCACCTCATCTCTTCACTAGCAAGGCCCTGAAGACGCCTTTGTTGTAAAGTGTCAGAAACTGCTGCAGGAGAGCCTCATGACAAACTCTGCCGCAGAAACAATCCACCATGCACTGAGGAGACACTCCATGAGGGAATACGAGGCTGCTTTCATTTTGCACGCAATTTGCTCCTATGTGATAAGGAAAACAGCAAACATTGCAGTAGAACGCGGTCTTCTCTGTAAGCCCTCTATCTCAAAGATGTGGGTGGGCTGCGAATAGGCCTTTGCTCTAGCGACACTGGAAGTTGCAGAAGATGATGCATTGTAGTGACAGCAGTGGAGGCAAGTCAGCTTTGGATTCAGCTTATGTGACTGAAAGAAAGCACTGCAGGATGGCCCACTCAAGGAATCATTGAAGCCCTGGCAGTGGAGGCTGAAACAGGGCTTTCAATGTGCTTTCAACCATGTCTGTGTGGCCATGAACGTGAGGCTTTGCTGAGGAAGCCTGGCCATCAGGAAAATACCCGCATACAACGAATTGAACTTGCAATGTGGTTTCCGTGTCTGTCCTGTGTGCCTGCACTCTAAGCACCTGAAAGAGGATTTCTGTGTAGAGCTCTCTTTTGCTGAGTGTCGTGTGCTCATTTAGGTGAACATTAACGTGAGGCTTTGTTGACGAAGCCTGGCCATCAGGAAAATGCCCGCATACAACGAATTCAGCTCGCATTGTGGTTTCTGTGTCTGTAATGTGTGCCTGCTCTCTAAGCGCCGGAAAGAGGATTTCTGTGTACAGCTCTCTTTTGCTGAGTGTCGTGTGCTCATTTAGGTGAACATTAACGTGAGGCTTTGTTGACGAAGCCTGGCCATCAGGAAAATGCCCGCATACACCGAATTCAGCTCGCAATGTGGTTTCCGTGTCTGGAATGTGTGCCCGCTCTCTAAGCGCCTGAAAGAGGTCTGCTGCGTAGAGCTCTCTTTTGCTAGGTGTTGGGTGCTCATTTGTGTGGCCATTAACGTGAGGTTTTGCTGAGGAAGACTGGCCATCAGGAAAATACCCGCATACAACGATTTCAGCAGGCAATGTGTTTTCCGTGTCAGTCCTGTGTGACTGCACTCTAAGCGCATGAGTGAAGTCTGCTCTGTAGAGATATCTTTTGCTGAGTGTCGGGAGCTCATTTGTGAGGCCATTAACGTGAGGTTTTGCTGAGGAAGCCTGGCTGTCAGGAAAATACCCGCATACAACGAATTCAGCTCGCAATGTGGTTTCCGAGTCTTATAAATTCTCTTGTTTGTTGTTATGTGCTGTGTTCTGGGTGGTGTGAGTGCTGCCTTTAGGCTTTCTGCGTGTGACATACTGGGTAGATGTGGCGTGGGCTGTGTCATTTCAGCATTGTGTGTAATGATGGGTTCGCCTTGTGTTGGGTGTGTTGTGTGCATGTGTATGTTGTGTGTGGGTGTGTTTTCGTTCGTGCTGTGTGCGCGTGGGGATGCATGTGTTCTCTATGATTAGATTGTGGTTGTGCGTGTTGTGTGCAGTGTGCTATGTGTGTTGCACGCGTTTCGTCAGTTTTGTGTGCATTTGTATGTGTTGTGTCAGTTTTGTGTGTGTGGTTGTGTTTTGTGTGTTGTGTGAGAGAGGCTGTGTGTGTGTTTGGCTGTTGGAGTTATGCACATGATGTAAGATGTGTTGACTGTGTGTGGCTGTGCTTGTTTTGTACATCTCTTGCATACAGTATGTGGTCTGTGCAATGGTTTTCGTGTGCATTGTGAGCAGTACTTATGTGCCTTCAAGGGTGTGGTGTGTTTATTGTGTCTGTTGTGTTGCGTGTTTCTGTGTTGCGTGTGTGTAGTGCGTTGTGCTCCTGTGTGAGGATGTATGTGTGGTGCGTCTGTGCGTGATTGTGTGTGCAGTGGGTAGTGTGTGAAATGTGTGCTACTTGTCTTTGTTGGTTATATGTGTTTTGCCTATGGATTTGGGAGTGTTGTGTGTGTTATGAGTTGTGATACTTTCTGTGCGGGATGCTTGTGTGTGTCGTGTGATGTGTGGTTCTGTGAGTTGTGTTTGTGTTGTGTGTATTCTACTCTGTGTGTTCTGTGGTCTGTGTGTTTTGCTTGTTGAGTGAGACACTGTGTGTTAGGACTGATATCTTTGTGTATATGTTGTGTGTTTGGCATTGTGCATTCTGTGAGGCTGTGTGTGCTGTCTGTTTTATGTGTGTTTGGAGTGATGTGTGTAGTGTGTGAAATGTGTGTTGCATAATTTTTGTGTTCTTTCTGTTGTCGACGGTGTGTGTTTTGCATGTTGGTTTCTATGTTCGCGGTTGTGTTTGACAGGTTGTGTGTGTGGCTGGCTCTTTGAGTAAGGAGTGTAATTTGTGATGTGTGTACTGTGTGTGGTCAAGCTTGGTCAGTGTGCCTCACTGGGTGTGTTGTGTTCACTCTGAGAACCGTGGTTCATGTGTATGGTGGGCAGTTATGTTCTCGGTGTGATGTGCTGTGTGTTGAGGGACTTCTGCATTCAAGTGCACAGAAGACAGCCTCTCGTTGTTGGCGGTTTTCTCCACAGGTTTGTAATACTCCAGGAGGGCCTTGTTTCCTGAGGGCGCAGAGAGCCACCTCATCTCTTCACTAGCAAGGCCCTGAAGACGCCTTTGTTGTAAAGTGTCAGAAACTGCTGCAGGAGAGCCTCATGACAAACTCTGCCGCAGAAACAATCCACCATGCACTGAGGAGACACTCCATGAGGGAATACGAGGCTGCTTTCATTTTGCACGCAATTTGCTCCTATGTGATAAGGAAAACAGCAAACATTGCAGTAGAACGCGGTCTTCTCTGTAAGCCCTCTATCTCAAAGATGTGGGTGGGCTGCGAATAGGCCTTTGCTCTAGCGACACTGGAAGTTGCAGAAGATGATGCATTGTAGTGACAGCAGTGGAGGCAAGTCAGCTTTGGATTCAGCTTATGTGACTGAAAGAAAGCACTGCAGGATGGCCCACTCAAGGAATCATTGAAGCCCTGGCAGTGGAGGCTGAAACAGGGCTTTCAATGTGCTTTCAACCATGTCTGTGTGGCCATGAACGTGAGGCTTTGCTGAGGAAGCCTGGCCATCAGGAAAATACCCGCATACAACGAATTGAACTTGCAATGTGGTTTCCGTGTCTGTCCTGTGTGCCTGCACTCTAAGCACCTGAAAGAGGATTTCTGTGTAGAGCTCTCTTTTGCTGAGTGTCGTGTGCTCATTTAGGTGAACATTAACGTGAGGCTTTGTTGACGAAGCCTGGCCATCAGGAAAATGCCCGCATACAACGAATTCAGCTCGCATTGTGGTTTCTGTGTCTGTAATGTGTGCCTGCTCTCTAAGCGCCGGAAAGAGGATTTCTGTGTACAGCTCTCTTTTGCTGAGTGTCGTGTGCTCATTTAGGTGAACATTAACGTGAGGCTTTGTTGACGAAGCCTGGCCATCAGGAAAATGCCCGCATACACCGAATTCAGCTCGCAATGTGGTTTCCGTGTCTGGAATGTGTGCCCGCTCTCTAAGCGCCTGAAAGAGGTCTGCTGCGTAGAGCTCTCTTTTGCTAGGTGTTGGGTGCTCATTTGTGTGGCCATTAACGTGAGGTTTTGCTGAGGAAGACTGGCCATCAGGAAAATACCCGCATACAACGATTTCAGCAGGCAATGTGTTTTCCGTGTCAGTCCTGTGTGACTGCACTCTAAGCGCATGAGTGAAGTCTGCTCTGTAGAGATATCTTTTGCTGAGTGTCGGGAGCTCATTTGTGAGGCCATTAACGTGAGGTTTTGCTGAGGAAGCCTGGCTGTCAGGAAAATACCCGCATACAACGAATTCAGCTCGCAATGTGGTTTCCGAGTCTTATAAATTCTCTTGTTTGTTGTTATGTGCTGTGTTCTGGGTGGTGTGAGTGCTGCCTTTAGGCTTTCTGCGTGTGACATACTGGGTAGATGTGGCGTGGGCTGTGTCATTTCAGCATTGTGTGTAATGATGGGTTCGCCTTGTGTTGGGTGTGTTGTGTGCATGTGTATGTTGTGTGTGGGTGTGTTTTCGTTCGTGCTGTGTGCGCGTGGGGATGCATGTGTTCTCTATGATTAGATTGTGGTTGTGCGTGTTGTGTGCAGTGTGCTATGTGTGTTGCACGCGTTTCGTCAGTTTTGTGTGCATTTGTATGTGTTGTGTCAGTTTTGTGTGTGTGGTTGTGTTTTGTGTGTTGTGTGAGAGAGGCTGTGTGTGTGTTTGGCTGTTGGAGTTATGCACATGATGTAAGATGTGTTGACTGTGTGTGGCTGTGCTTGTTTTGTACATCTCTTGCATACAGTATGTGGTCTGTGCAATGGTTTTCGTGTGCATTGTGAGCAGTACTTATGTGCCTTCAAGGGTGTGGTGTGTTTATTGTGTCTGTTGTGTTGCGTGTTTCTGTGTTGCGTGTGTGTAGTGCGTTGTGCTCCTGTGTGAGGATGTATGTGTGGTGCGTCTGTGCGTGATTGTGTGTGCAGTGGGTAGTGTGTGAAATGTGTGCTACTTGTCTTTGTTGGTTATATGTGTTTTGCCTATGGATTTGGGAGTGTTGTGTGTGTTATGAGTTGTGATACTTTCTGTGCGGGATGCTTGTGTGTGTCGTGTGATGTGTGGTTCTGTGAGTTGTGTTTGTGTTGTGTGTATTCTACTCTGTGTGTTCTGTGGTCTGTGTGTTTTGCTTGTTGAGTGAGACACTGTGTGTTAGGACTGATATCTTTGTGTATATGTTGTGTGTTTGGCATTGTGCATTCTGTGAGGCTGTGTGTGCTGTCTGTTTTATGTGTGTTTGGAGTGATGTGTGTAGTGTGTGAAATGTGTGTTGCATAATTTTTGTGTTCTTTCTGTTGTCGACGGTGTGTGTTTTGCATGTTGGTTTCTATGTTCGCGGTTGTGTTTGACAGGTTGTGTGTGTGGCTGGCTCTTTGAGTAAGGAGTGTAATTTGTGATGTGTGTACTGTGTGTGGTCAAGCTTGGTCAGTGTGCCTCACTGGGTGTGTTGTGTTCACTCTGAGAACCGTGGTTCATGTGTATGGTGGGCAGTTATGTTCTCGGTGTGATGTGCTGTGTGTTGAGGGACTTCTGCATTCAAGTGCACAGAAGACAGCCTCTCGTTGTTGGCGGTTTTCTCCACAGGTTTGTAATACTCCAGGAGGGCCTTGTTTCCTGAGGGCGCAGAGAGCCACCTCATCTCTTCACTAGCAAGGCCCTGAAGACGCCTTTGTTGTAAAGTGTCAGAAACTGCTGCAGGAGAGCCTCATGACAAACTCTGCCGCAGAAACAATCCACCATGCACTGAGGAGACACTCCATGAGGGAATACGAGGCTGCTTTCATTTTGCACGCAATTTGCTCCTATGTGATAAGGAAAACAGCAAACATTGCAGTAGAACGCGGTCTTCTCTGTAAGCCCTCTATCTCAAAGATGTGGGTGGGCTGCGAATAGGCCTTTGCTCTAGCGACACTGGAAGTTGCAGAAGATGATGCATTGTAGTGACAGCAGTGGAGGCAAGTCAGCTTTGGATTCAGCTTATGTGACTGAAAGAAAGCACTGCAGGATGGCCCACTCAAGGAATCATTGAAGCCCTGGCAGTGGAGGCTGAAACAGGGCTTTCAATGTGCTTTCAACCATGTCTGTGTGGCCATGAACGTGAGGCTTTGCTGAGGAAGCCTGGCCATCAGGAAAATACCCGCATACAACGAATTGAACTTGCAATGTGGTTTCCGTGTCTGTCCTGTGTGCCTGCACTCTAAGCACCTGAAAGAGGATTTCTGTGTAGAGCTCTCTTTTGCTGAGTGTCGTGTGCTCATTTAGGTGAACATTAACGTGAGGCTTTGTTGACGAAGCCTGGCCATCAGGAAAATGCCCGCATACAACGAATTCAGCTCGCATTGTGGTTTCTGTGTCTGTAATGTGTGCCTGCTCTCTAAGCGCCGGAAAGAGGATTTCTGTGTACAGCTCTCTTTTGCTGAGTGTCGTGTGCTCATTTAGGTGAACATTAACGTGAGGCTTTGTTGACGAAGCCTGGCCATCAGGAAAATGCCCGCATACACCGAATTCAGCTCGCAATGTGGTTTCCGTGTCTGGAATGTGTGCCCGCTCTCTAAGCGCCTGAAAGAGGTCTGCTGCGTAGAGCTCTCTTTTGCTAGGTGTTGGGTGCTCATTTGTGTGGCCATTAACGTGAGGTTTTGCTGAGGAAGACTGGCCATCAGGAAAATACCCGCATACAACGATTTCAGCAGGCAATGTGTTTTCCGTGTCAGTCCTGTGTGACTGCACTCTAAGCGCATGAGTGAAGTCTGCTCTGTAGAGATATCTTTTGCTGAGTGTCGGGAGCTCATTTGTGAGGCCATTAACGTGAGGTTTTGCTGAGGAAGCCTGGCTGTCAGGAAAATACCCGCATACAACAAATTCAGCTCGCAATGTGGTTTCCGAGTCTTATAAATTCTCTTGTTTGTTGTTATGTGCTGTGTTCTGGGTGGTGTGAGTGCTGCCTTTAGGCTTTCTGCGTGTGACATACTGGGTAGATGTGGCGTGGGCTGTGTCATTTCAGCATTGTGTGTAATGATGGGTTCGCCTTGTGTTGGGTGTGTTGTGTGCATGTGTATGTTGTGTGTGGGTGTGTTTTCGTTCGTGCTGTGTGCGCGTGGGGATGCATGTGTTCTCTATGATTAGATTGTGGTTGTGCGTGTTGTGTGCAGTGTGCTATGTGTGTTGCACGCGTTTCGTCAGTTTTGTGTGCATTTGTATGTGTTGTGTCAGTTTTGTGTGTGTGGTTGTGTTTTGTGTGTTGTGTGAGAGAGGCTGTGTGTGTGTTTGGCTGTTGGAGTTATGCACATGATGTAAGATGTGTTGACTGTGTGTGGCTGTGCTTGTTTTGTACATCTCTTGCATACAGTATGTGGTCTGTGCAATGGTTTTCGTGTGCATTGTGAGCAGTACTTATGTGCCTTCAAGGGTGTGGTGTGTTTATTGTGTCTGTTGTGTTGCGTGTTTCTGTGTTGCGTGTGTGTAGTGCGTTGTGCTCCTGTGTGAGGATGTATGTGTGGTGCGTCTGTGCGTGATTGTGTGTGCAGTGGGTAGTGTGTGAAATGTGTGCTACTTGTCTTTGTTGGTTATATGTGTTTTGCCTATGGATTTGGGAGTGTTGTGTGTGTTATGAGTTGTGATACTTTCTGTGCGGGATGCTTGTGTGTGTCGTGTGATGTGTGGTTCTGTGAGTTGTGTTTGTGTTGTGTGTATTCTACTCTGTGTGTTCTGTGGTCTGTGTGTTTTGCTTGTTGAGTGAGACACTGTGTGTTAGGACTGATATCTTTGTGTATATGTTGTGTGTTTGGCATTGTGCATTCTGTGAGGCTGTGTGTGCTGTCTGTTTTATGTGTGTTTGGAGTGATGTGTGTAGTGTGTGAAATGTGTGTTGCAAAATTTTTGTGTTCTTTCTGTTGTCGACGGTGTGTGTTTTGCATGTTGGTTTCTATGTTCGCGGTTGTGTTTGACAGGTTGTGTGTGTGGCTGGCTCTTTGAGTAAGGAGTGTAATTTGTGATGTGTGTACTGTGTGTGGTCAAGCTTGGTCAGTGTGCCTCACTGGGTGTGTTGTGTTCACTCTGAGAACCGTGGTTCATGTGTATGGTGGGCAGTTATGTTCTCGGTGTGATGTGCTGTGTGTTGAGGGACTTCTGCATTCAAGTGCACAGAAGACAGCCTCTCGTTGTTGGCGGTTTTCTCCACAGGTTTGTAATACTCCAGGAGGGCCTTGTTTCCTGAGGGCGCAGAGAGCCACCTCATCTCTTCACTAGCAAGGCCCTGAAGACGCCTTTGTTGTAAAGTGTCAGAAACTGCTGCAGGAGAGCCTCATGACAAACTCTGCCGCAGAAACAATCCACCATGCACTGAGGAGACACTCCATGAGGGAATACGAGGCTGCTTTCATTTTGCACGCAATTTGCTCCTATGTGATAAGGAAAACAGCAAACATTGCAGTAGAACGCGGTCTTCTCTGTAAGCCCTCTATCTCAAAGATGTGGGTGGGCTGCGAATAGGCCTTTGCTCTGGCGACACTGGAAGTTGCAGAAGATGATGCATTGTAGTGACAGCAGTGGAGGCAAGTCAGCTTTGGATTCAGCTTATGTGACTGAAAGAAAGCACTGCAGGATGGCCCACTCAAGGAATCATTGAAGCCCTGGCAGTGGAGGCTGAAACAGGGCTTTCAATGTGCTTTCAACCATGTCTGTGTGGCCATGAACGTGAGGCTTTGCTGAGGAAGCCTGGCCGTCTGGCACTATGCCCGCATACAACGAATTTAGCTCGCAATGTGGTTTCCGTGTCTGTCCTGTGTGCCTGCACTCTAAGCACCTGGAAGAGGTTTTGCCCTGCAGAGCTCTCTTTAGCTGAGTGTTGTGTGCTCATTTGGGTGACCATTAACGTGAGGCTTTGTTGAGGAAGCCTGGCCATCAGGAAAATGACCGCATACAACGAATTCAGCTCGCAATGTGGTTTCCGTGTCTGTAATGTGTGCCTGCTGTCTAAGCGCCTGAAAGTGGTCTGCCGTGTGGAGCTCTCCTTTGCTGAGTGTCGGGTGCTCATTTGTGTTGCCACTAACGTGAAGTGCTACTGAGGAAGACTGGTCATCAGGAAAATACCCGCATACAAAGAATTTAGCTCGCAATGTAGTTACCGTGTCTGTCCTGTGTGACTGCACACTAAGTGCATGAGTGAAGTCTGCTCGGTGTAGATGTCTTTTGCTGAGAGCCGGGTGCTCATTTGTGTGTCCAGAAACGTGAGGCCTTGCTGAGGAAGCCTGGCCGTCAGGAAAATAACCGCATACACCGAATTCAGCTCGCAATGTGGTTTCCGTGTCTGTCCTGTGTGACTGCACTCTAAGTGCATGAGTGAAGTCTGCTCTGTAGAGATGTCTTTTGCTCAGTGTCGGGTGCTCATTTTTGTGGCCATTCACGTGAGGTTTTGCTGAGGAATCCTGGCCATCAGGAAAATACCCGCATACAACGAATTGAACTTGCAATGTGGTTTCCGTGTCTGTCCTGTGTGCCTGCACTCTAAGCACCTGAAAGAGGATTTCTGTGTAGAGCTCTCTTTTGCTGAGTGTCGTGTGCTCATTTAGGTGAACATTAACGTGAGGCTTTGTTGACGAAGCCTGGCCATCAGGAAAATGCCCGCATACAACGAATTCAGCTCGCATTGTGGTTTCTGTGTCTGTAATGTGTGCCTGCTCTCTAAGCGCCGGAAAGAGGATTTCTGTGTACAGCTCTCTTTTGCTGAGTGTCGTGTGCTCATTTAGGTGAACATTAACGTGAGGCTTTGTTGACGAAGCCTGGCCATCAGGAAAATGCCCGCATACACCGAATTCAGCTCGCAATGTGGTTTCCGTGTCTGGAATGTGTGCCCGCTCTCTAAGCGCCTGAAAGAGGTCTGCTGCGTAGAGCTCTCTTTTGCTAGGTGTTGGGTGCTCATTTGTGTGGCCATTAACGTGAGGTTTTGCTGAGGAAGACTGGCCATCAGGAAAATACCCGCATACAACGATTTCAGCAGGCAATGTGTTTTCCGTGTCAGTCCTGTGTGACTGCACTCTAAGCGCATGAGTGAAGTCTGCTCTGTAGAGATATCTTTTGCTGAGTGTCGGGAGCTCATTTGTGAGGCCATTAACGTGAGGTTTTGCTGAGGAAGCCTGGCTGTCAGGAAAATACCCGCATACAACGAATTCAGCTCGCAATGTGGTTTCCGAGTCTTATAAATTCTCTTGTTTGTTGTTATGTGCTGTGTTCTGGGTGGTGTGAGTGCTGCCTTTAGGCTTTCTGCGTGTGACATACTGGGTAGATGTGGCGTGGGCTGTGTCATTTCAGCATTGTGTGTAATGATGGGTTCGCCTTGTGTTGGGTGTGTTGTGTGCATGTGTATGTTGTGTGTGGGTGTGTTTTCGTTCGTGCTGTGTGCGCGTGGGGATGCATGTGTTCTCTATGATTAGATTGTGGTTGTGCGTGTTGTGTGCAGTGTGCTATGTGTGTTGCACGCGTTTCGTCAGTTTTGTGTGCATTTGTATGTGTTGTGTCAGTTTTGTGTGTGTGGTTGTGTTTTGTGTGTTGTGTGAGAGAGGCTGTGTGTGTGTTTGGCTGTTGGAGTTATGCACATGATGTAAGATGTGTTGACTGTGTGTGGCTGTGCTTGTTTTGTACATCTCTTGCATACAGTATGTGGTCTGTGCAATGGTTTTCGTGTGCATTGTGAGCAGTACTTATGTGCCTTCAAGGGTGTGGTGTGTTTATTGTGTCTGTTGTGTTGCGTGTTTCTGTGTTGCGTGTGTGTAGTGCGTTGTGCTCCTGTGTGAGGATGTATGTGTGGTGCGTCTGTGCGTGATTGTGTGTGCAGTGGGTAGTGTGTGAAATGTGTGCTACTTGTCTTTGTTGGTTATATGTGTTTTGCCTATGGATTTGGGAGTGTTGTGTGTGTTATGAGTTGTGATACTTTCTGTGCGGGATGCTTGTGTGTGTCGTGTGATGTGTGGTTCTGTGAGTTGTGTTTGTGTTGTGTGTATTCTACTCTGTGTGTTCTGTGGTCTGTGTGTTTTGCTTGTTGAGTGAGACACTGTGTGTTAGGACTGATATCTTTGTGTATATGTTGTGTGTTTGGCATTGTGCATTCTGTGAGGCTGTGTGTGCTGTCTGTTTTATGTGTGTTTGGAGTGATGTGTGTAGTGTGTGAAATGTGTGTTGCATAATTTTTGTGTTCTTTCTGTTGTCGACGGTGTGTGTTTTGCATGTTGGTTTCTATGTTCGCGGTTGTGTTTGACAGGTTGTGTGTGTGGCTGGCTCTTTGAGTAAGGAGTGTAATTTGTGATGTGTGTACTGTGTGTGGTCAAGCTTGGTCAGTGTGCCTCACTGGGTGTGTTGTGTTCACTCTGAGAACCGTGGTTCATGTGTATGGTGGGCAGTTATGTTCTCGGTGTGATGTGCTGTGTGTTGAGGGACTTCTGCATTCAAGTGCACAGAAGACAGCCTCTCGTTGTTGGCGGTTTTCTCCACAGGTTTGTAATACTCCAGGAGGGCCTTGTTTCCTGAGGGCGCAGAGAGCCACCTCATCTCTTCACTAGCAAGGCCCTGAAGACGCCTTTGTTGTAAAGTGTCAGAAACTGCTGCAGGAGAGCCTCATGACAAACTCTGCCGCAGAAACAATCCACCATGCACTGAGGAGACACTCCATGAGGGAATACGAGGCTGCTTTCATTTTGCACGCAATTTGCTCCTATGTGATAAGGAAAACAGCAAACATTGCAGTAGAACGCGGTCTTCTCTGTAAGCCCTCTATCTCAAAGATGTGGGTGGGCTGCGAATAGGCCTTTGCTCTAGCGACACTGGAAGTTGCAGAAGATGATGCATTGTAGTGACAGCAGTGGAGGCAAGTCAGCTTTGGATTCAGCTTATGTGACTGAAAGAAAGCACTGCAGGATGGCCCACTCAAGGAATCATTGAAGCCCTGGCAGTGGAGGCTGAAACAGGGCTTTCAATGTGCTTTCAACCATGTCTGTGTGGCCATGAACGTGAGGCTTTGCTGAGGAAGCCTGGCCATCAGGAAAATACCCGCATACAACGAATTGAACTTGCAATGTGGTTTCCGTGTCTGTCCTGTGTGCCTGCTCTCTAAGCGCCGGAAAGAGGATTTCTGTGTACAGCTCTCTTTTGCTGAGTGTCGTGTGCTCATTTAGGTGAACATTAACGTGAGGCTTTGTTGACGAAGCCTGGCCATCAGGAAAATGCCCGCATACACCGAATTCAGCTCGCAATGTGGTTTCCGTGTCTGGAATGTGTGCCCGCTCTCTAAGCGCCTGAAAGAGGTCTGCTGCGTAGAGCTCTCTTTTGCTAGGTGTTGGGTGCTCATTTGTGTGGCCATTAACGTGAGGTTTTGCTGAGGAAGACTGGCCATCAGGAAAATACCCGCATACAACGATTTCAGCAGGCAATGTGTTTTCCGTGTCAGTCCTGTGTGACTGCACTCTAAGCGCATGAGTGAAGTCTGCTCTGTAGAGATATCTTTTGCTGAGTGTCGGGAGCTCATTTGTGAGGCCATTAACGTGAGGTTTTGCTGAGGAAGCCTGGCTGTCAGGAAAATACCCGCATACAACGAATTCAGCTCGCAATGTGGTTTCCGAGTCTTATAAATTCTCTTGTTTGTTGTTATGTGCTGTGTTCTGGGTGGTGTGAGTGCTGCCTTTAGGCTTTCTGCGTGTGACATACTGGGTAGATGTGGCGTGGGCTGTGTCATTTCAGCATTGTGTGTAATGATGGGTTCGCCTTGTGTTGGGTGTGTTGTGTGCATGTGTATGTTGTGTGTGGGTGTGTTTTCGTTCGTGCTGTGTGCGCGTGGGGATGCATGTGTTCTCTATGATTAGATTGTGGTTGTGCGTGTTGTGTGCAGTGTGCTATGTGTGTTGCACGCGTTTCGTCAGTTTTGTGTGCATTTGTATGTGTTGTGTCAGTTTTGTGTGTGTGGTTGTGTTTTGTGTGTTGTGTGAGAGAGGCTGTGTGTGTGTTTGGCTGTTGGAGTTATGCACATGATGTAAGATGTGTTGACTGTGTGTGGCTGTGCTTGTTTTGTACATCTCTTGCATACAGTATGTGGTCTGTGCAATGGTTTTCGTGTGCATTGTGAGCAGTACTTATGTGCCTTCAAGGGTGTGGTGTGTTTATTGTGTCTGTTGTGTTGCGTGTTTCTGTGTTGCGTGTGTGTAGTGCGTTGTGCTCCTGTGTGAGGATGTATGTGTGGTGCGTCTGTGCGTGATTGTGTGTGCAGTGGGTAGTGTGTGAAATGTGTGCTACTTGTCTTTGTTGGTTATATGTGTTTTGCCTATGGATTTGGGAGTGTTGTGTGTGTTATGAGTTGTGATACTTTCTGTGCGGGATGCTTGTGTGTGTCGTGTGATGTGTGGTTCTGTGAGTTGTGTTTGTGTTGTGTGTATTCTACTCTGTGTGTTCTGTGGTCTGTGTGTTTTGCTTGTTGAGTGAGACACTGTGTGTTAGGACTGATATCTTTGTGTATATGTTGTGTGTTTGGCATTGTGCATTCTGTGAGGCTGTGTGTGCTGTCTGTTTTATGTGTGTTTGGAGTGATGTGTGTAGTGTGTGAAATGTGTGTTGCATAATTTTTGTGTTCTTTCTGTTGTCGACGGTGTGTGTTTTGCATGTTGGTTTCTATGTTCGCGGTTGTGTTTGACAGGTTGTGTGTGTGGCTGGCTCTTTGAGTAAGGAGTGTAATTTGTGATGTGTGTACTGTGTGTGGTCAAGCTTGGTCAGTGTGCCTCACTGGGTGTGTTGTGTTCACTCTGAGAACCGTGGTTCATGTGTATGGTGGGCAGTTATGTTCTCGGTGTGATGTGCTGTGTGTTGAGGGACTTCTGCATTCAAGTGCACAGAAGACAGCCTCTCGTTGTTGGCGGTTTTCTCCACAGGTTTGTAATACTCCAGGAGGGCCTTGTTTCCTGAGGGCGCAGAGAGCCACCTCATCTCTTCACTAGCAAGGCCCTGAAGACGCCTTTGTTGTAAAGTGTCAGAAACTGCTGCAGGAGAGCCTCATGACAAACTCTGCCGCAGAAACAATCCACCATGCACTGAGGAGACACTCCATGAGGGAATACGAGGCTGCTTTCATTTTGCACGCAATTTGCTCCTATGTGATAAGGAAAACAGCAAACATTGCAGTAGAACGCGGTCTTCTCTGTAAGCCCTCTATCTCAAAGATGTGGGTGGGCTGCGAATAGGCCTTTGCTCTAGCGACACTGGAAGTTGCAGAAGATGATGCATTGTAGTGACAGCAGTGGAGGCAAGTCAGCTTTGGATTCAGCTTATGTGACTGAAAGAAAGCACTGCAGGATGGCCCACTCAAGGAATCATTGAAGCCCTGGCAGTGGAGGCTGAAACAGGGCTTTCAATGTGCTTTCAACCATGTCTGTGTGGCCATGAACGTGAGGCTTTGCTGAGGAAGCCTGGCCATCAGGAAAATACCCGCATACAACGAATTGAACTTGCAATGTGGTTTCCGTGTCTGTCCTGTGTGCCTGCACTCTAAGCACCTGAAAGAGGATTTCTGTGTAGAGCTCTCTTTTGCTGAGTGTCGTGTGCTCATTTAGGTGAACATTAACGTGAGGCTTTGTTGACGAAGCCTGGCCATCAGGAAAATGCCCGCATACAACGAATTCAGCTCGCATTGTGGTTTCTGTGTCTGTAATGTGTGCCTGCTCTCTAAGCGCCGGAAAGAGGATTTCTGTGTACAGCTCTCTTTTGCTGAGTGTCGTGTGCTCATTTAGGTGAACATTAACGTGAGGCTTTGTTGACGAAGCCTGGCCATCAGGAAAATGCCCGCATACACCGAATTCAGCTCGCAATGTGGTTTCCGTGTCTGGAATGTGTGCCCGCTCTCTAAGCGCCTGAAAGAGGTCTGCTGCGTAGAGCTCTCTTTTGCTAGGTGTTGGGTGCTCATTTGTGTGGCCATTAACGTGAGGTTTTGCTGAGGAAGACTGGCCATCAGGAAAATACCCGCATACAACGATTTCAGCAGGCAATGTGTTTTCCGTGTCAGTCCTGTGTGACTGCACTCTAAGCGCATGAGTGAAGTCTGCTCTGTAGAGATATCTTTTGCTGAGTGTCGGGAGCTCATTTGTGAGGCCATTAACGTGAGGTTTTGCTGAGGAAGCCTGGCTGTCAGGAAAATACCCGCATACAACGAATTCAGCTCGCAATGTGGTTTCCGAGTCTTATAAATTCTCTTGTTTGTTGTTATGTGCTGTGTTCTGGGTGGTGTGAGTGCTGCCTTTAGGCTTTCTGCGTGTGACATACTGGGTAGATGTGGCGTGGGCTGTGTCATTTCAGCATTGTGTGTAATGATGGGTTCGCCTTGTGTTGGGTGTGTTGTGTGCATGTGTATGTTGTGTGTGGGTGTGTTTTCGTTCGTGCTGTGTGCGCGTGGGGATGCATGTGTTCTCTATGATTAGATTGTGGTTGTGCGTGTTGTGTGCAGTGTGCTATGTGTGTTGCACGCGTTTCGTCAGTTTTGTGTGCATTTGTATGTGTTGTGTCAGTTTTGTGTGTGTGGTTGTGTTTTGTGTGTTGTGTGAGAGAGGCTGTGTGTGTGTTTGGCTGTTTGAGTTATGCACATGATGTAAGATGTGTTGACTGTGTGTGGCTGTGCTTGTTTTGTACATCTCTTGCATACAGTATGTGGTCTGTGCAATGGTTTTCGTGTGCATTGTGAGCAGTACTTATGTGCCTTCAAGGGTGTGGTGTGTTTATTGTGTCTGTTGTGTTGCGTGTTTCTGTGTTGCGTGTGTGTAGTGCGTTGTGCTCCTGTGTGAGGATGTATGTGTGGTGTGTCTGTGCGTGATTGTGTGTGCAGTGGGTAGTGTGTGAAATGTGTGCTACTTGTCTTTGTTGGTTATATGTGTTTTGCCTATGGATTTGGGAGTGTTGTGTGTGTTATGAGTTGTGATACTTTCTGTGCCGGATGCTTGTGTGTGTCGTGTGATGTGTGGTTCTGTGAGTTGTGTTTGTTTTGTGTGTATTCTACTCTGTGTGTTCTGTGGTCTGTGTGTTTTGCTTGTTGAGTGAGACACTGTGTGTTAGGACTGATATCTTTGTGTATATGTTGTGTGTTTGGCATTGTGCATTCTGTGAGGCTGTGTGTGCTGTCTGTTTTATGTGTGTTTGGAGTGATGTGTGTAGTGTGTGAAATGTGTGTTGCATAATTTTTGTGTTCTTTCTGTTGTCGACGGTGTGTGTTTTGCATGTTGGTTTCTATGTTCGCGGTTGTGTTTGACAGGTTGTGTGTGTGGCTGGCTCTTTGAGTAAGGAGTGTAATTTGTGATGTGTGTACTGTGTGTGGTCAAGCTTGGTCAGTGTGCCTCACTGGGTGTGTTGTGTTCACTCTGAGAACCGTGGTTCATGTGTATGGTGGGCAGTTATGTTCTCGGTGTGATGTGCTGTGTGTTGAGGGACTTCTGCATTCAAGTGCACAGAAGACAGCCTCTCGTTGTTGGCGGTTTTCTCCACAGGTTTGTAATACTCCAGGAGGGCCTTGTTTCCTGAGGGCGCAGAGAGCCACCTCATCTCTTCACTAGCAAGGCCCTGAAGACGCCTTTGTTGTAAAGTGTCAGAAACTGCTGCAGGAGAGCCTCATGACAAACTCTGCCGCAGAAACAATCCACCATGCACTGAGGAGACACTCCATGAGGGAATACGAGGCTGCTTTCATTTTGCACGCAATTTGCTCCTATGTGATAAGGAAAACAGCAAACATTGCAGTAGAACGCGGTCTTCTCTGTAAGCCCTCTATCTCAAAGATGTGGGTGGGCTGCGAATAGGCCTTTGCTCTAGCGACACTGGAAGTTGCAGAAGATGATGCATTGTAGTGACAGCAGTGGAGGCAAGTCAGCTTTGGATTCAGCTTATGTGACTGAAAGAAAGCACTGCAGGATGGCCCACTCAAGGAATCATTGAAGCCCTGGCAGTGGAGGCTGAAACAGGGCTTTCAATGTGCTTTCAACCATGTCTGTGTGGCCATGAACGTGAGGCTTTGCTGAGGAAGCCTGGCCATCAGGAAAATACCCGCATACAACGAATTGAACTTGCAATGTGGTTTCCGTGTCTGTCCTGTGTGCCTGCACTCTAAGCACCTGAAAGAGGATTTCTGTGTAGAGCTCTCTTTTGCTGAGTGTCGTGTGCTCATTTAGGTGAACATTAACGTGAGGCTTTGTTGACGAAGCCTGGCCATCAGGAAAATGCCCGCATACAACGAATTCAGCTCGCATTGTGGTTTCTGTGTCTGTAATGTGTGCCTGCTCTCTAAGCGCCGGAAAGAGGATTTCTGTGTACAGCTCTCTTTTGCTGAGTGTCGTGTGCTCATTTAGGTGAACATTAACGTGAGGCTTTGTTGACGAAGCCTGGCCATCAGGAAAATGCCCGCATACACCGAATTCAGCTCGCAATGTGGTTTCCGTGTCTGGAATGTGTGCCCGCTCTCTAAGCGCCTGAAAGAGGTCTGCTGCGTAGAGCTCTCTTTTGCTAGGTGTTGGGTGCTCATTTGTGTGGCCATTAACGTGAGGTTTTGCTGAGGAAGACTGGCCATCAGGAAAATACCCGCATACAACGATTTCAGCAGGCAATGTGTTTTCCGTGTCAGTCCTGTGTGACTGCACTCTAAGCGCATGAGTGAAGTCTGCTCTGTAGAGATATCTTTTGCTGAGTGTCGGGAGCTCATTTGTGAGGCCATTAACGTGAGGTTTTGCTGAGGAAGCCTGGCTGTCAGGAAAATACCCGCATACAACGAATTCAGCTCGCAATGTGGTTTCCGAGTCTTATAAATTCTCTTGTTTGTTGTTATGTGCTGTGTTCTGGGTGGTGTGAGTGCTGCCTTTAGGCTTTCTGCGTGTGACATACTGGGTAGATGTGGCGTGGGCTGTGTCATTTCAGCATTGTGTGTAATGATGGGTTCGCCTTGTGTTGGGTGTGTTGTGTGCATGTGTATGTTGTGTGTGGGTGTGTTTTCGTTCGTGCTGTGTGCGCGTGGGGATGCATGTGTTCTCTATGATTAGATTGTGGTTGTGCGTGTTGTGTGCAGTGTGCTATGTGTGTTGCACGCGTTTCGTCAGTTTTGTGTGCATTTGTATGTGTTGTGTCAGTTTTGTGTGTGTGGTTGTGTTTTGTGTGTTGTGTGAGAGAGGCTGTGTGTGTGTTTGGCTGTTTGAGTTATGCACATGATGTAAGATGTGTTGACTGTGTGTGGCTGTGCTTGTTTTGTACATCTCTTGCATACAGTATGTGGTCTGTGCAATGGTTTTCGTGTGCATTGTGAGCAGTACTTATGTGCCTTCAAGGGTGTGGTGTGTTTATTGTGTCTGTTGTGTTGCGTGTTTCTGTGTTGCGTGTGTGTAGTGCGTTGTGCTCCTGTGTGAGGATGTATGTGTGGTGCGTCTGTGCGTGATTGTGTGTGCAGTGGGTAGTGTGTGAAATGTGTGCTACTTGTCTTTGTTGGTTATATGTGTTTTGCCTATGGATTTGGGAGTGTTGTGTGTGTTATGAGTTGTGATACTTTCTGTGCGGGATGCTTGTGTGTGTCGTGTGATGTGTGGTTCTGTGAGTTGTGTTTGTGTTGTGTGTATTCTACTCTGTGTGTTCTGTGGTCTGTGTGTTTTGCTTGTTGAGTGAGACACTGTGTGTTAGGACTGATATCTTTGTGTATATGTTGTGTGTTTGGCATTGTGCATTCTGTGAGGCTGTGTGTGCTGTCTGTTTTATGTGTGTTTGGAGTGATGTGTGTAGTGTGTGAAATGTGTGTTGCATAATTTTTGTGTTCTTTCTGTTGTCGACGGTGTGTGTTTTGCATGTTGGTTTCTATGTTCGCGGTTGTGTTTGACAGGTTGTGTGTGTGGCTGGCTCTTTGAGTAAGGAGTGTAATTTGTGATGTGTGTACTGTGTGTGGTCAAGCTTGGTCAGTGTGCCTCACTGGGTGTGTTGTGTTCACTCTGAGAACCGTGGTTCATGTGTATGGTGGGCAGTTATGTTCTCGGTGTGATGTGCTGTGTGTTGAGGGACTTCTGCATTCAAGTGCACAGAAGACAGCCTCTCGTTGTTGGCGGTTTTCTCCACAGGTTTGTAATACTCCAGGAGGGCCTTGTTTCCTGAGGGCGCAGAGAGCCACCTCATCTCTTCACTAGCAAGGCCCTGAAGACGCCTTTGTTGTAAAGTGTCAGAAACTGCTGCAGGAGAGCCTCATGACAAACTCTGCCGCAGAAACAATCCACCATGCACTGAGGAGACACTCCATGAGGGAATACGAGGCTGCTTTCATTTTGCACGCAATTTGCTCCTATGTGATAAGGAAAACAGCAAACATTGCAGTAGAACGCGGTCTTCTCTGTAAGCCCTCTATCTCAAAGATGTGGGTGGGCTGCGAATAGGCCTTTGCTCTAGCGACACTGGAAGTTGCAGAAGATGATGCATTGTAGTGACAGCAGTGGAGGCAAGTCAGCTTTGGATTCAGCTTATGTGACTGAAAGAAAGCACTGCAGGATGGCCCACTCAAGGAATCATTGAAGCCCTGGCAGTGGAGGCTGAAACAGGGCTTTCAATGTGCTTTCAACCATGTCTGTGTGGCCATGAACGTGAGGCTTTGCTGAGGAAGCCTGGCCATCAGGAAAATACCCGCATACAACGAATTGAACTTGCAATGTGGTTTCCGTGTCTGTCCTGTGTGCCTGCACTCTAAGCACCTGAAAGAGGATTTCTGTGTAGAGCTCTCTTTTGCTGAGTGTCGTGTGCTCATTTAGGTGAACATTAACGTGAGGCTTTGTTGACGAAGCCTGGCCATCAGGAAAATGCCCGCATACAACGAATTCAGCTCGCATTGTGGTTTCTGTGTCTGTAATGTGTGCCTGCTCTCTAAGCGCCGGAAAGAGGATTTCTGTGTACAGCTCTCTTTTGCTGAGTGTCGTGTGCTCATTTAGGTGAACATTAACGTGAGGCTTTGTTGACGAAGCCTGGCCATCAGGAAAATGCCCGCATACACCGAATTCAGCTCGCAATGTGGTTTCCGTGTCTGGAATGTGTGCCCGCTCTCTAAGCGCCTGAAAGAGGTCTGCTGCGTAGAGCTCTCTTTTGCTAGGTGTTGGGTGCTCATTTGTGTGGCCATTAACGTGAGGTTTTGCTGAGGAAGACTGGCCATCAGGAAAATACCCGCATACAACGATTTCAGCAGGCAATGTGTTTTCCGTGTCAGTCCTGTGTGACTGCACTCTAAGCGCATGAGTGAAGTCTGCTCTGTAGAGATATCTTTTGCTGAGTGTCGGGAGCTCATTTGTGAGGCCATTAACGTGAGGTTTTGCTGAGGAAGCCTGGCTGTCAGGAAAATACCCGCATACAACAAATTCAGCTCGCAATGTGGTTTCCGAGTCTTATAAATTCTCTTGTTTGTTGTTATGTGCTGTGTTCTGGGTGGTGTGAGTGCTGCCTTTAGGCTTTCTGCGTGTGACATACTGGGTAGATGTGGCGTGGGCTGTGTCATTTCAGCATTGTGTGTAATGATGGGTTCGCCTTGTGTTGGGTGTGTTGTGTGCATGTGTATGTTGTGTGTGGGTGTGTTTTCGTTCGTGCTGTGTGCGCGTGGGGATGCATGTGTTCTCTATGATTAGATTGTGGTTGTGCGTGTTGTGTGCAGTGTGCTATGTGTGTTGCACGCGTTTCGTCAGTTTTGTGTGCATTTGTATGTGTTGTGTCAGTTTTGTGTGTGTGGTTGTGTTTTGTGTGTTGTGTGAGAGAGGCTGTGTGTGTGTTTGGCTGTTGGAGTTATGCACATGATGTAAGATGTGTTGACTGTGTGTGGCTGTGCTTGTTTTGTACATCTCTTGCATACAGTATGTGGTCTGTGCAATGGTTTTCGTGTGCATTGTGAGCAGTACTTATGTGCCTTCAAGGGTGTGGTGTGTTTATTGTGTCTGTTGTGTTGCGTGTTTCTGTGTTGCGTGTGTGTAGTGCGTTGTGCTCCTGTGTGAGGATGTATGTGTGGTGCGTCTGTGCGTGATTGTGTGTGCAGTGGGTAGTGTGTGAAATGTGTGCTACTTGTCTTTGTTGGTTATATGTGTTTTGCCTATGGATTTGGGAGTGTTGTGTGTGTTATGAGTTGTGATACTTTCTGTGCGGGATGCTTGTGTGTGTCGTGTGATGTGTGGTTCTGTGAGTTGTGTTTGTGTTGTGTGTATTCTACTCTGTGTGTTCTGTGGTCTGTGTGTTTTGCTTGTTGAGTGAGACACTGTGTGTTAGGACTGATATCTTTGTGTATATGTTGTGTGTTTGGCATTGTGCATTCTGTGAGGCTGTGTGTGCTGTCTGTTTTATGTGTGTTTGGAGTGATGTGTGTAGTGTGTGAAATGTGTGTTGCATAATTTTTGTGTTCTTTCTGTTGTCGACGGTGTGTGTTTTGCATGTTGGTTTCTATGTTCGCGGTTGTGTTTGACAGGTTGTGTGTGTGGCTGGCTCTTTGAGTAAGGAGTGTAATTTGTGATGTGTGTACTGTGTGTGGTCAAGCTTGGTCAGTGTGCCTCACTGGGTGTGTTGTGTTCACTCTGAGAACCGTGGTTCATGTGTATGGTGGGCAGTTATGTTCTCGGTGTGATGTGCTGTGTGTTGAGGGACTTCTGCATTCAAGTGCACAGAAGACAGCCTCTCGTTGTTGGCGGTTTTCTCCACAGGTTTGTAATACTCCAGGAGGGCCTTGTTTCCTGAGGGCGCAGAGAGCCACCTCATCTCTTCACTAGCAAGGCCCTGAAGACGCCTTTGTTGTAAAGTGTCAGAAACTGCTGCAGGAGAGCCTCATGACAAACTCTGCCGCAGAAACAATCCACCATGCACTGAGGAGACACTCCATGAGGGAATACGAGGCTGCTTTCATTTTGCACGCAATTTGCTCCTATGTGATAAGGAAAACAGCAAACATTGCAGTAGAACGCGGTCTTCTCTGTAAGCCCTCTATCTCAAAGATGTGGGTGGGCTGCGAATAGGCCTTTGCTCTAGCGACACTGGAAGTTGCAGAAGATGATGCATTGTAGTGACAGCAGTGGAGGCAAGTCAGCTTTGGATTCAGCTTATGTGACTGAAAGAAAGCACTGCAGGATGGCCCACTCAAGGAATCATTGAAGCCCTGGCAGTGGAGGCTGAAACAGGGCTTTCAATGTGCTTTCAACCATGTCTGTGTGGCCATGAACGTGAGGCTTTGCTGAGGAAGCCTGGCCGTCTGGCACTATGCCCGCATACAACGAATTTAGCTCGCAATGTGGTTTCCGTGTCTGTCCTGTGTGCCTGCACTCTAAGCACCTGGAAGAGGTTTTGCCCTGCAGAGCTCTCTTTAGCTGAGTGTTGTGTGCTCATTTGGGTGACCATTAACGTGAGGCTTTGTTGAGGAAGCCTGGCCATCAGGAAAATGACCGCATACAACGAATTCAGCTCGCAATGTGGTTTCCGTGTCTGTAATGTGTGCCTGCTGTCTAAGCGCCTGAAAGTGGTCTGCCGTGTGGAGCTCTCCTTTGCTGAGTGTCGGGTGCTCATTTGTGTTGCCACTAACGTGAAGTGCTACTGAGGAAGACTGGTCATCAGGAAAATACCCGCATACAAAGAATTTAGCTCGCAATGTAGTTACCGTGTCTGTCCTGTGTGACTGCACACTAAGTGCATGAGTGAAGTCTGCTCGGTGTAGATGTCTTTTGCTGAGAGCCGGGTGCTCATTTGTGTGTCCAGAAACGTGAGGCCTTGCTGAGGAAGCCTGGCCGTCAGGAAAATAACCGCATACACCGAATTCAGCTCGCAATGTGGTTTCCGTGTCTGTCCTGTGTGACTGCACTCTAAGTGCATGAGTGAAGTCTGCTCTGTAGAGATGTCTTTTGCTCAGTGTCGGGTGCTCATTTTTGTGGCCATTCACGTGAGGTTTTGCTGAGGAATCCTGGCCATCAGGAAAATACCCGCATACAACGAATTGAACTTGCAATGTGGTTTCCGTGTCTGTCCTGTGTGCCTGCACTCTAAGCACCTGAAAGAGGATTTCTGTGTAGAGCTCTCTTTTGCTGAGTGTCGTGTGCTCATTTAGGTGAACATTAACGTGAGGCTTTGTTGACGAAGCCTGGCCATCAGGAAAATGCCCGCATACAACGAATTCAGCTCGCATTGTGGTTTCTGTGTCTGTAATGTGTGCCTGCTCTCTAAGCGCCGGAAAGAGGATTTCTGTGTACAGCTCTCTTTTGCTGAGTGTCGTGTGCTCATTTAGGTGAACATTAACGTGAGGCTTTGTTGACGAAGCCTGGCCATCAGGAAAATGCCCGCATACACCGAATTCAGCTCGCAATGTGGTTTCCGTGTCTGGAATGTGTGCCCGCTCTCTAAGCGCCTGAAAGAGGTCTGCTGCGTAGAGCTCTCTTTTGCTAGGTGTTGGGTGCTCATTTGTGTGGCCATTAACGTGAGGTTTTGCTGAGGAAGACTGGCCATCAGGAAAATACCCGCATACAACGATTTCAGCAGGCAATGTGTTTTCCGTGTCAGTCCTGTGTGACTGCACTCTAAGCGCATGAGTGAAGTCTGCTCTGTAGAGATATCTTTTGCTGAGTGTCGGGAGCTCATTTGTGAGGCCATTAACGTGAGGTTTTGCTGAGGAAGCCTGGCTGTCAGGAAAATACCCGCATACAACGAATTCAGCTCGCAATGTGGTTTCCGAGTCTTATAAATTCTCTTGTTTGTTGTTATGTGCTGTGTTCTGGGTGGTGTGAGTGCTGCCTTTAGGCTTTCTGCGTGTGACATACTGGGTAGATGTGGCGTGGGCTGTGTCATTTCAGCATTGTGTGTAATGATGGGTTCGCCTTGTGTTGGGTGTGTTGTGTGCATGTGTATGTTGTGTGTGGGTGTGTTTTCGTTCGTGCTGTGTGCGCGTGGGGATGCATGTGTTCTCTATGATTAGATTGTGGTTGTGCGTGTTGTGTGCAGTGTGCTATGTGTGTTGCACGCGTTTCGTCAGTTTTGTGTGCATTTGTATGTGTTGTGTCAGTTTTGTGTGTGTGGTTGTGTTTTGTGTGTTGTGTGAGAGAGGCTGTGTGTGTGTTTGGCTGTTGGAGTTATGCACATGATGTAAGATGTGTTGACTGTGTGTGGCTGTGCTTGTTTTGTACATCTCTTGCATACAGTATGTGGTCTGTGCAATGGTTTTCGTGTGCATTGTGAGCAGTACTTATGTGCCTTCAAGGGTGTGGTGTGTTTATTGTGTCTGTTGTGTTGCGTGTTTCTGTGTTGCGTGTGTGTAGTGCGTTGTGCTCCTGTGTGAGGATGTATGTGTGGTGTGTCTGTGCGTGATTGTGTGTGCAGTGGGTAGTGTGTGAAATGTGTGCTACTTGTCTTTGTTGGTTATATGTGTTTTGCCTATGGATTTGGGAGTGTTGTGTGTGTTATGAGTTGTGATACTTTCTGTGCGGGATGCTTGTGTGTGTCGTGTGATGTGTGGTTCTGTGAGTTGTGTTTGTGTTGTGTGTATTCTACTCTGTGTGTTCTGTGGTCTGTGTGTTTTGCTTGTTGAGTGAGACACTGTGTGTTAGGACTGATATCTTTGTGTATATGTTGTGTGTTTGGCATTGTGCATTCTGTGAGGCTGTGTGTGCTGTCTGTTTTATGTGTGTTTGGAGTGATGTGTGTAGTGTGTGAAATGTGTGTTGCATAATTTTTGTGTTCTTTCTGTTGTCGACGGTGTGTGTTTTGCATGTTGGTTTCTATGTTCGCGGTTGTGTTTGACAGGTTGTGTGTGTGGCTGGCTCTTTGAGTAAGGAGTGTAATTTGTGATGTGTGTACTGTGTGTGGTCAAGCTTGGTCAGTGTGCCTCACTGGGTGTGTTGTGTTCACTCTGAGAACCGTGGTTCATGTGTATGGTGGGCAGTTATGTTCTCGGTGTGATGTGCTGTGTGTTGAGGGACTTCTGCATTCAAGTGCACAGAAGACAGCCTCTCGTTGTTGGCGGTTTTCTCCACAGGTTTGTAATACTCCAGGAGGGCCTTGTTTCCTGAGGGCGCAGAGAGCCACCTCATCTCTTCACTAGCAAGGCCCTGAAGACGCCTTTGTTGTAAAGTGTCAGAAACTGCTGCAGGAGAGCCTCATGACAAACTCTGCCGCAGAAACAATCCACCATGCACTGAGGAGACACTCCATGAGGGAATACGAGGCTGCTTTCATTTTGCACGCAATTTGCTCCTATGTGATAAGGAAAACAGCAAACATTGCAGTAGAACGCGGTCTTCTCTGTAAGCCCTCTATCTCAAAGATGTGGGTGGGCTGCGAATAGGCCTTTGCTCTAGCGACACTGGAAGTTGCAGAAGATGATGCATTGTAGTGACAGCAGTGGAGGCAAGTCAGCTTTGGATTCAGCTTATGTGACTGAAAGAAAGCACTGCAGGATGGCCCACTCAAGGAATCATTGAAGCCCTGGCAGTGGAGGCTGAAACAGGGCTTTCAATGTGCTTTCAACCATGTCTGTGTGGCCATGAACGTGAGGCTTTGCTGAGGAAGCCTGGCCATCAGGAAAATACCCGCATACAACGAATTGAACTTGCAATGTGGTTTCCGTGTCTGTCCTGTGTGCCTGCACTCTAAGCACCTGAAAGAGGATTTCTGTGTAGAGCTCTCTTTTGCTGAGTGTCGTGTGCTCATTTAGGTGAACATTAACGTGAGGCTTTGTTGACGAAGCCTGGCCATCAGGAAAATGCCCGCATACAACGAATTCAGCTCGCATTGTGGTTTCTGTGTCTGTAATGTGTGCCTGCTCTCTAAGCGCCGGAAAGAGGATTTCTGTGTACAGCTCTCTTTTGCTGAGTGTCGTGTGCTCATTTAGGTGAACATTAACGTGAGGCTTTGTTGACGAAGCCTGGCCATCAGGAAAATGCCCGCATACACCGAATTCAGCTCGCAATGTGGTTTCCGTGTCTGGAATGTGTGCCCGCTCTCTAAGCGCCTGAAAGAGGTCTGCTGCGTAGAGCTCTCTTTTGCTAGGTGTTGGGTGCTCATTTGTGTGGCCATTAACGTGAGGTTTTGCTGAGGAAGACTGGCCATCAGGAAAATACCCGCATACAACGATTTCAGCAGGCAATGTGTTTTCCGTGTCAGTCCTGTGTGACTGCACTCTAAGCGCATGAGTGAAGTCTGCTCTGTAGAGATATCTTTTGCTGAGTGTCGGGAGCTCATTTGTGAGGCCATTAACGTGAGGTTTTGCTGAGGAAGCCTGGCTGTCAGGAAAATACCCGCATACAACGAATTCAGCTCGCAATGTGGTTTCCGAGTCTTATAAATTCTCTTGTTTGTTGTTATGTGCTGTGTTCTGGGTGGTGTGAGTGCTGCCTTTAGGCTTTCTGCGTGTGACATACTGGGTAGATGTGGCGTGGGCTGTGTCATTTCAGCATTGTGTGTAATGATGGGTTCGCCTTGTGTTGGGTGTGTTGTGTGCATGTGTATGTTGTGTGTGGGTGTGTTTTCGTTCGTGCTGTGTGCGCGTGGGGATGCATGTGTTCTCTATGATTAGATTGTGGTTGTGCGTGTTGTGTGCAGTGTGCTATGTGTGTTGCACGCGTTTCGTCAGTTTTGTGTGCATTTGTATGTGTTGTGTCAGTTTTGTGTGTGTGGTTGTGTTTTGTGTGTTGTGTGAGAGAGGCTGTGTGTGTGTTTGGCTGTTGGAGTTATGCACATGATGTAAGATGTGTTGACTGTGTGTGGCTGTGCTTGTTTTGTACATCTCTTGCATACAGTATGTGGTCTGTGCAATGGTTTTCGTGTGCATTGTGAGCAGTACTTATGTGCCTTCAAGGGTGTGGTGTGTTTATTGTGTCTGTTGTGTTGCGTGTTTCTGTGTTGCGTGTGTGTAGTGCGTTGTGCTCCTGTGTGAGGATGTATGTGTGGTGCGTCTGTGCGTGATTGTGTGTGCAGTGGGTAGTGTGTGAAATGTGTGCTATTTGTCTTTGTTGGTTATATGTGTTTTGCCTATGGATTTGGGAGTGTTGTGTGTGTTATGATTTGTGATACTTTCTGTGCGGGATGCTTGTGTGTGTCGTGTGATTTGTGGTTTCTGTGAGTTGTGTTTGTGTTGTGTGTATTCTACTCTGTGTGTTCTGTGGTCTGTGTGTTTTGCTTGTTGAGTGAGACACTGTGTGTTAGGACTGATATCTTTGTGTATATGTTGTGTGTTTGGCATTGTGCATTCTGTGAGGCTGTGTGTGCTGTCTGTTTTATGTGTGTTTGGAGTGATGTGTGTAGTGTGTGAAATGTGTGTTGCATAATTTTTGTGTTCTTTCTGTTGTCGACGGTGTGTGTTTTGCATGTTGGTTTCTATGTTCGCGGTTGTGTTTGACAGGTTGTGTGTGTGGCTGGCTCTTTGAGTAAGGAGTGTAATTTGTGATGTGTGTACTGTGTGTGGTCAAGCTTGGTCAGTGTGCCTCACTGGGTGTGTTGTGTTCACTCTGAGAACCGTGGTTCATGTGTATGGTGGGCAGTTATGTTCTCGGTGTGATGTGCTGTGTGTTGAGGGACTTCTGCATTCAAGTGCACAGAAGACAGCCTCTCGTTGTTGGCGGTTTTCTCCACAGGTTTGTAATACTCCAGGAGGGCCTTGTTTCCTGAGGGCGCAGAGAGCCACCTCATCTCTTCACTAGCAAGGCCCTGAAGACGCCTTTGTTGTAAAGTGTCAGAAACTGCTGCAGGAGAGCCTCATGACAAACTCTGCCGCAGAAACAATCCACCATGCACTGAGGAGACACTCCATGAGGGAATACGAGGCTGCTTTCATTTTGCACGCAATTTGCTCCTATGTGATAAGGAAAACAGCAAACATTGCAGTAGAACGCGGTCTTCTCTGTAAGCCCTCTATCTCAAAGATGTGGGTGGGCTGCGAATAGGCCTTTGCTCTAGCGACACTGGAAGTTGCAGAAGATGATGCATTGTAGTGACAGCAGTGGAGGCAAGTCAGCTTTGGATTCAGCTTATGTGACTGAAAGAAAGCACTGCAGGATGGCCCACTCAAGGAATCATTGAAGCCCTGGCAGTGGAGGCTGAAACAGGGCTTTCAATGTGCTTTCAACCATGTCTGTGTGGCCATGAACGTGAGGCTTTGCTGAGGAAGCCTGGCCATCAGGAAAATACCCGCATACAACGAATTGAACTTGCAATGTGGTTTCCGTGTCTGTCCTGTGTGCCTGCACTCTAAGCACCTGAAAGAGGATTTCTGTGTAGAGCTCTCTTTTGCTGAGTGTCGTGTGCTCATTTAGGTGAACATTAACGTGAGGCTTTGTTGACGAAGCCTGGCCATCAGGAAAATGCCCGCATACAACGAATTCAGCTCGCATTGTGGTTTCTGTGTCTGTAATGTGTGCCTGCTCTCTAAGCGCCGGAAAGAGGATTTCTGTGTACAGCTCTCTTTTGCTGAGTGTCGTGTGCTCATTTAGGTGAACATTAACGTGAGGCTTTGTTGACGAAGCCTGGCCATCAGGAAAATGCCCGCATACACCGAATTCAGCTCGCAATGTGGTTTCCGTGTCTGGAATGTGTGCCCGCTCTCTAAGCGCCTGAAAGAGGTCTGCTGCGTAGAGCTCTCTTTTGCTAGGTGTTGGGTGCTCATTTGTGTGGCCATTAACGTGAGGTTTTGCTGAGGAAGACTGGCCATCAGGAAAATACCCGCATACAACGATTTCAGCAGGCAATGTGTTTTCCGTGTCAGTCCTGTGTGACTGCACTCTAAGCGCATGAGTGAAGTCTGCTCTGTAGAGATATCTTTTGCTGAGTGTCGGGAGCTCATTTGTGAGGCCATTAACGTGAGGTTTTGCTGAGGAAGCCTGGCTGTCAGGAAAATACCCGCATACAACGAATTCAGCTCGCAATGTGGTTTCCGAGTCTTATAAATTCTCTTGTTTGTTGTTATGTGCTGTGTTCTGGGTGGTGTGAGTGCTGCCTTTAGGCTTTCTGCGTGTGACATACTGGGTAGATGTGGCGTGGGCTGTGTCATTTCAGCATTGTGTGTAATGATGGGTTCGCCTTGTGTTGGGTGTGTTGTGTGCATGTGTATGTTGTGTGTGGGTGTGTTTTCGTTCGTGCTGTGTGCGCGTGGGGATGCATGTGTTCTCTATGATTAGATTGTGGTTGTGCGTGTTGTGTGCAGTGTGCTATGTGTGTTGCACGCGTTTCGTCAGTTTTGTGTGCATTTGTATGTGTTGTGTCAGTTTTGTGTGTGTGGTTGTGTTTTGTGTGTTGTGTGAGAGAGGCTGTGTGTGTGTTTGGCTGTTTGAGTTATGCACATGATGTAAGATGTGTTGACTGTGTGTGGCTGTGCTTGTTTTGTACATCTCTTGCATACAGTATGTGGTCTGTGCAATGGTTTTCGTGTGCATTGTGAGCAGTACTTATGTGCCTTCAAGGGTGTGGTGTGTTTATTGTGTCTGTTGTGTTGCGTGTTTCTGTGTTGCGTGTGTGTAGTGCGTTGTGCTCCTGTGTGAGGATGTATGTGTGGTGTGTCTGTGCGTGATTGTGTGTGCAGTGGGTAGTGTGTGAAATGTGTGCTACTTGTCTTTGTTGGTTATATGTGTTTTGCCTATGGATTTGGGAGTGTTGTGTGTGTTATGAGTTGTGATACTTTCTGTGCGGGATGCTTGTGTGTGTCGTGTGATGTGTGGTTCTGTGAGTTGTGTTTGTGTTGTGTGTATTCTACTCTGTGTGTTCTGTGGTCTGTGTGTTTTGCTTGTTGAGTGAGACACTGTGTGTTAGGACTGATATCTTTGTGTATATGTTGTGTGTTTGGCATTGTGCATTCTGTGAGGCTGTGTGTGCTGTCTGTTTTATGTGTGTTTGGAGTGATGTGTGTAGTGTGTGAAATGTGTGTTGCATAATTTTTGTGTTCTTTCTGTTGTCGACGGTGTGTGTTTTGCATGTTGGTTTCTATGTTCGCGGTTGTGTTTGACAGGTTGTGTGTGTGGCTGGCTCTTTGAGTAAGGAGTGTAATTTGTGATGTGTGTACTGTGTGTGGTCAAGCTTGGTCAGTGTGCCTCACTGGGTGTGTTGTGTTCACTCTGAGAACCGTGGTTCATGTGTATGGTGGGCAGTTATGTTCTCGGTGTGATGTGCTGTGTGTTGAGGGACTTCTGCATTCAAGTGCACAGAAGACAGCCTCTCGTTGTTGGCGGTTTTCTCCACAGGTTTGTAATACTCCAGGAGGGCCTTGTTTCCTGAGGGCGCAGAGAGCCACCTCATCTCTTCACTAGCAAGGCCCTGAAGACGCCTTTGTTGTAAAGTGTCAGAAACTGCTGCAGGAGAGCCTCATGACAAACTCTGCCGCAGAAACAATCCACCATGCACTGAGGAGACACTCCATGAGGGAATACGAGGCTGCTTTCATTTTGCACGCAATTTGCTCCTATGTGATAAGGAAAACAGCAAACATTGCAGTAGAACGCGGTCTTCTCTGTAAGCCCTCTATCTCAAAGATGTGGGTGGGCTGCGAATAGGCCTTTGCTCTAGCGACACTGGAAGTTGCAGAAGATGATGCATTGTAGTGACAGCAGTGGAGGCAAGTCAGCTTTGGATTCAGCTTATGTGACTGAAAGAAAGCACTGCAGGATGGCCCACTCAAGGAATCATTGAAGCCCTGGCAGTGGAGGCTGAAACAGGGCTTTCAATGTGCTTTCAACCATGTCTGTGTGGCCATGAACGTGAGGCTTTGCTGAGGAAGCCTGGCCATCAGGAAAATACCCGCATACAACGAATTGAACTTGCAATGTGGTTTCCGTGTCTGTCCTGTGTGCCTGCACTCTAAGCACCTGAAAGAGGATTTCTGTGTAGAGCTCTCTTTTGCTGAGTGTCGTGTGCTCATTTAGGTGAACATTAACGTGAGGCTTTGTTGACGAAGCCTGGCCATCAGGAAAATGCCCGCATACAACGAATTCAGCTCGCATTGTGGTTTCTGTGTCTGTAATGTGTGCCTGCTCTCTAAGCGCCGGAAAGAGGATTTCTGTGTACAGCTCTCTTTTGCTGAGTGTCGTGTGCTCATTTAGGTGAACATTAACGTGAGGCTTTGTTGACGAAGCCTGGCCATCAGGAAAATGCCCGCATACACCGAATTCAGCTCGCAATGTGGTTTCCGTGTCTGGAATGTGTGCCCGCTCTCTAAGCGCCTGAAAGAGGTCTGCTGCGTAGAGCTCTCTTTTGCTAGGTGTTGGGTGCTCATTTGTGTGGCCATTAACGTGAGGTTTTGCTGAGGAAGACTGGCCATCAGGAAAATACCCGCATACAACGATTTCAGCAGGCAATGTGTTTTCCGTGTCAGTCCTGTGTGACTGCACTCTAAGCGCATGAGTGAAGTCTGCTCTGTAGAGATATCTTTTGCTGAGTGTCGGGAGCTCATTTGTGAGGCCATTAACGTGAGGTTTTGCTGAGGAAGCCTGGCTGTCAGGAAAATACCCGCATACAACGAATTCAGCTCGCAATGTGGTTTCCGAGTCTTATAAATTCTCTTGTTTGTTGTTATGTGCTGTGTTCTGGGTGGTGTGAGTGCTGCCTTTAGGCTTTCTGCGTGTGACATACTGGGTAGATGTGGCGTGGGCTGTGTCATTTCAGCATTGTGTGTAATGATGGGTTCGCCTTGTGTTGGGTGTGTTGTGTGCATGTGTATGTTGTGTGTGGGTGTGTTTTCGTTCGTGCTGTGTGCGCGTGGGGATGCATGTGTTCTCTATGATTAGATTGTGGTTGTGCGTGTTGTGTGCAGTGTGCTATGTGTGTTGCACGCGTTTCGTCAGTTTTGTGTGCATTTGTATGTGTTGTGTCAGTTTTGTGTGTGTGGTTGTGTTTTGTGTGTTGTGTGAGAGAGGCTGTGTGTGTGTTTGGCTGTTTGAGTTATGCACATGATGTAAGATGTGTTGACTGTGTGTGGCTGTGCTTGTTTTGTACATCTCTTGCATACAGTATGTGGTCTGTGCAATGGTTTTCGTGTGCATTGTGAGCAGTACTTATGTGCCTTCAAGGGTGTGGTGTGTTTATTGTGTCTGTTGTGTTGCGTGTTTCTGTGTTGCGTGTGTGTAGTGCGTTGTGCTCCTGTGTGAGGATGTATGTGTGGTGTGTCTGTGCGTGATTGTGTGTGCAGTGGGTAGTGTGTGAAATGTGTGCTACTTGTCTTTGTTGGTTATATGTGTTTTGCCTATGGATTTGGGAGTGTTGTGTGTGTTATGAGTTGTGATACTTTCTGTGCCGGATGCTTGTGTGTGTCGTGTGATGTGTGGTTCTGTGAGTTGTGTTTGTGTTGTGTGTATTCTACTCTGTGTGTTCTGTGGTCTGTGTGTTTTGCTTGTTGAGTGAGACACTGTGTGTTAGGACTGATATCTTTGTGTATATGTTGTGTGTTTGGCATTGTGCATTCTGTGAGGCTGTGTGTGCTGTCTGTTTTATGTGTGTTTGGAGTGATGTGTGTAGTGTGTGAAATGTGTGTTGCATAATTTTTGTGTTCTTTCTGTTGTCGACGGTGTGTGTTTTGCATGTTGGTTTCTATGTTCGCGGTTGTGTTTGACAGGTTGTGTGTGTGGCTGTCTCTTTGAGTAAGGAGTGTAATTTGTGATGTGTGTACTGTGTGTGGTCAAGCTTGGTCAGTGTGCCTCACTGGGTGTGTTGTGTTCACTCTGAGAACCGTGGTTCATGTGTATGGTGGGCAGTTATGTTCTCGGTGTGATGTGCTGTGTGTTGAGGGACTTCTGCATTCAAGTGCACAGAAGACAGCCTCTCGTTGTTGGCGGTTTTCTCCACAGGTTTGTAATACTCCAGGAGGGCCTTGTTTCCTGAGGGCGCAGAGAGCCACCTCATCTCTTCACTAGCAAGGCCCTGAAGACGCCTTTGTTGTAAAGTGTCAGAAACTGCTGCAGGAGAGCCTCATGACAAACTCTGCCGCAGAAACAATCCACCATGCACTGAGGAGACACTCCATGAGGGAATACGAGGCTGCTTTCATTTTGCACGCAATTTGCTCCTATGTGATAAGGAAAACAGCAAACATTGCAGTAGAACGCGGTCTTCTCTGTAAGCCCTCTATCTCAAAGATGTGGGTGGGCTGCGAATAGGCCTTTGCTCTAGCGACACTGGAAGTTGCAGAAGATGATGCATTGTAGTGACAGCAGTGGAGGCAAGTCAGCTTTGGATTCAGCTTATGTGACTGAAAGAAAGCACTGCAGGATGGCCCACTCAAGGAATCATTGAAGCCCTGGCAGTGGAGGCTGAAACAGGGCTTTCAATGTGCTTTCAAACCATGTCTGTGTGGCCATGAACGTGAGGCTTTGCTGAGGAAGCCTGGCCATCAGGAAAATACCCGCATACAACGAATTGAACTTGCAATGTGGTTTCCGTGTCTGTCCTGTGTGCCTGCACTCTAAGCACCTGAAAGAGGATTTCTGTGTAGAGCTCTCTTTTGCTGAGTGTCGTGTGCTCATTTAGGTGAACATTAACGTGAGGCTTTGTTGACGAAGCCTGGCCATCAGGAAAATGCCCGCATACAACGAATTCAGCTCGCATTGTGGTTTCTGTGTCTGTAATGTGTGCCTGCTCTCTAAGCGCCGGAAAGAGGATTTCTGTGTACAGCTCTCTTTTGCTGAGTGTCGTGTGCTCATTTAGGTGAACATTAACGTGAGGCTTTGTTGACGAAGCCTGGCCATCAGGAAAATGCCCGCATACACCGAATTCAGCTCGCAATGTGGTTTCCGTGTCTGGAATGTGTGCCCGCTCTCTAAGCGCCTGAAAGAGGTCTGCTGCGTAGAGCTCTCTTTTGCTAGGTGTTGGGTGCTCATTTGTGTGGCCATTAACGTGAGGTTTTGCTGAGGAAGACTGGCCATCAGGAAAATACCCGCATACAACGATTTCAGCAGGCAATGTGTTTTCCGTGTCAGTCCTGTGTGACTGCACTCTAAGCGCATGAGTGAAGTCTGCTCTGTAGAGATATCTTTTGCTGAGTGTCGGGAGCTCATTTGTGAGGCCATTAACGTGAGGTTTTGCTGAGGAAGCCTGGCTGTCAGGAAAATACCCGCATACAACGAATTCAGCTCGCAATGTGGTTTCCGAGTCTTATAAATTCTCTTGTTTGTTGTTATGTGCTGTGTTCTGGGTGGTGTGAGTGCTGCCTTTAGGCTTTCTGCGTGTGACATTGTGGGTAGGTGTGGCGGGGGCTGTGTTTTTTCAGCATTGTGTGTAATGATGGGTTCGCCTTGTGTGGGGTGTGTTGTGTGCATGTGTATGTTGTGTGTGGGTGTGTTTTCGTTCGTGCTGTGTGCGCGTGGGGATGCATGTGTTCTCTATGATTAGATTGTGGTTGTGCGTGTTGTGTGCAGTGTGCTATGTGTGTTGCACGCGTTTCGTCAGTTTTGTGTGCATTTGTATGTGTTGTGTCAGTTTTGTGTGTGTGGTTGTGTTTTGTGTGTTGTGTGAGAGAGGCTGTGTGTGTGTTTGGCTGTTTGAGTTATGCACATGATGTAAGATGTGTTGACTGTGTGTGGCTGTGCTTGTTTTGTACATCTCTTGCATACAGTATGTGGTCTGTGCAATGGTTTTCGTGTGCATTGTGAGCAGTACTTATGTGCCTTCAAGGGTGTGGTGTGTTTATTGTGTCTGTTGTGTTGCGTGTTTCTGTGTTGCGTGTGTGTAGTGCGTTGTGCTCCTGTGTGAGGATGTATGTGTGGTGCGTCTGTGCGTGATTGTGTGTGCAGTGGGTAGTGTGTGAAATGTGTGCTACTTGTCTTTGTTGGTTATATGTGTTTTGCCTATGGATTTGGGAGTGTTGTGTGTGTTATGAGTTGTGATACTTTCTGTGCGGGATGCTTGTGTGTGTCGTGTGATGTGTGGTTCTGTGAGTTGTGTTTGTGTTGTGTGTATTCTACTCTGTGTGTTCTGTGGTCTGTGTGTTTTGCTTGTTGAGTGAGACACTGTGTGTTAGGACTGATATCTTTGTGTATATGTTGTGTGTTTGGCATTGTGCATTCTGTGAGGCTGTGTGTGCTGTCTGTTTTATGTGTGTTTGGAGTGATGTGTGTAGTGTGTGAAATGTGTGTTGCATAATTTTTGTGTTCTTTCTGTTGTCGACGGTGTGTGTTTTGCATGTTGGTTTCTATGTTCGCGGTTGTGTTTGACAGGTTGTGTGTGTGGCTGGCTCTTTGAGTAAGGAGTGTAATTTGTGATGTGTGTACTGTGTGTGGTCAAGCTTGGTCAGTGTGCCTCACTGGGTGTGTTGTGTTCACTCTGAGAACCGTGGTTCATGTGTATGGTGGGCAGTTATGTTCTCGGTGTGATGTGCTGTGTGTTGAGGGACTTCTGCATTCAAGTGCACAGAAGACAGCCTCTCGTTGTTGGCGGTTTTCTCCACAGGTTTGTAATACTCCAGGAGGGCCTTGTTTCCTGAGGGCGCAGAGAGCCACCTCATCTCTTCACTAGCAAGGCCCTGAAGACGCCTTTGTTGTAAAGTGTCAGAAACTGCTGCAGGAGAGCCTCATGACAAACTCTGCCGCAGAAACAATCCACCATGCACTGAGGAGACACTCCATGAGGGAATACGAGGCTGCTTTCATTTTGCACGCAATTTGCTCCTATGTGATAAGGAAAACAGCAAACATTGCAGTAGAACGCGGTCTTCTCTGTAAGCCCTCTATCTCAAAGATGTGGGTGGGCTGCGAATAGGCCTTTGCTCTAGCGACACTGGAAGTTGCAGAAGATGATGCATTGTAGTGACAGCAGTGGAGGCAAGTCAGCTTTGGATTCAGCTTATGTGACTGAAAGAAAGCACTGCAGGATGGCCCACTCAAGGAATCATTGAAGCCCTGGCAGTGGAGGCTGAAACAGGGCTTTCAATGTGCTTTCAACCATGTCTGTGTGGCCATGAACGTGAGGCTTTGCTGAGGAAGCCTGGCCATCAGGAAAATACCCGCATACAACGAATTGAACTTGCAATGTGGTTTCCGTGTCTGTCCTGTGTGCCTGCACTCTAAGCACCTGAAAGAGGATTTCTGTGTAGAGCTCTCTTTTGCTGAGTGTCGTGTGCTCATTTAGGTGAACATTAACGTGAGGCTTTGTTGACGAAGCCTGGCCATCAGGAAAATGCCCGCATACAACGAATTCAGCTCGCATTGTGGTTTCTGTGTCTGTAATGTGTGCCTGCTCTCTAAGCGCCGGAAAGAGGATTTCTGTGTACAGCTCTCTTTTGCTGAGTGTCGTGTGCTCATTTAGGTGAACATTAACGTGAGGCTTTGTTGACGAAGCCTGGCCATCAGGAAAATGCCCGCATACACCGAATTCAGCTCGCAATGTGGTTTCCGTGTCTGGAATGTGTGCCCGCTCTCTAAGCGCCTGAAAGAGGTCTGCTGCGTAGAGCTCTCTTTTGCTAGGTGTTGGGTGCTCATTTGTGTGGCCATTAACGTGAGGTTTTGCTGAGGAAGACTGGCCATCAGGAAAATACCCGCATACAACGATTTCAGCAGGCAATGTGTTTTCCGTGTCAGTCCTGTGTGACTGCACTCTAAGCGCATGAGTGAAGTCTGCTCTGTAGAGATATCTTTTGCTGAGTGTCGGGAGCTCATTTGTGAGGCCATTAACGTGAGGTTTTGCTGAGGAAGCCTGGCTGTCAGGAAAATACCCGCATACAACGAATTCAGCTCGCAATGTGGTTTCCGAGTCTTATAAATTCTCTTGTTTGTTGTTATGTGCTGTGTTCTGGGTGGTGTGAGTGCTGCCTTTAGGCTTTCTGCGTGTGACATACTGGGTAGATGTGGCGTGGGCTGTGTCATTTCAGCATTGTGTGTAATGATGGGTTCGCCTTGTGTTGGGTGTGTTGTGTGCATGTGTATGTTGTGTGTGGGTGTGTTTTCGTTCGTGCTGTGTGCGCGTGGGGATGCATGTGTTCTCTATGATTAGATTGTGGTTGTGCGTGTTGTGTGCAGTGTGCTATGTGTGTTGCACGCGTTTCGTCAGTTTTGTGTGCATTTGTATGTGTTGTGTCAGTTTTGTGTGTGTGGTTGTGTTTTGTGTGTTGTGTGAGAGAGGCTGTGTGTGTGTTTGGCTGTTGGAGTTATGCACATGATGTAAGATGTGTTGACTGTGTGTGGCTGTGCTTGTTTTGTACATCTCTTGCATACAGTATGTGGTCTGTGCAATGGTTTTCGTGTGCATTGTGAGCAGTACTTATGTGCCTTCAAGGGTGTGGTGTGTTTATTGTGTCTGTTGTGTTGCGTGTTTCTGTGTTGCGTGTGTGTAGTGCGTTGTGCTCCTGTGTGAGGATGTATGTGTGGTGTGTCTGTGCGTGATTGTGTGTGCAGTGGGTAGTGTGTGAAATGTGTGCTACTTGTCTTTGTTGGTTATATGTGTTTTGCCTATGGATTTGGGAGTGTTGTGTGTGTTATGAGTTGTGATACTTTCTGTGCGGGATGCTTGTGTGTGTCGTGTGATGTGTGGTTCTGTGAGTTGTGTTTGTGTTGTGTGTATTCTACTCTGTGTGTTCTGTGGTCTGTGTGTTTTGCTTGTTGAGTGAGACACTGTGTGTTAGGACTGATATCTTTGTGTATATGTTGTGTGTTTGGCATTGTGCATTCTGTGAGGCTGTGTGTGCTGTCTGTTTTATGTGTGTTTGGAGTGATGTGTGTAGTGTGTGAAATGTGTGTTGCATAATTTTTGTGTTCTTTCTGTTGTCGACGGTGTGTGTTTTGCATGTTGGTTTCTATGTTCGCGGTTGTGTTTGACAGGTTGTGTGTGTGGCTGGCTCTTTGAGTAAGGAGTGTAATTTGTGATGTGTGTACTGTGTGTGGTCAAGCTTGGTCAGTGTGCCTCACTGGGTGTGTTGTGTTCACTCTGAGAACCGTGGTTCATGTGTATGGTGGGCAGTTATGTTCTCGGTGTGATGTGCTGTGTGTTGAGGGACTTCTGCATTCAAGTGCACAGAAGACAGCCTCTCGTTGTTGGCGGTTTTCTCCACAGGTTTGTAATACTCCAGGAGGGCCTTGTTTCCTGAGGGCGCAGAGAGCCACCTCATCTCTTCACTAGCAAGGCCCTGAAGACGCCTTTGTTGTAAAGTGTCAGAAACTGCTGCAGGAGAGCCTCATGACAAACTCTGCCGCAGAAACAATCCACCATGCACTGAGGAGACACTCCATGAGGGAATACGAGGCTGCTTTCATTTTGCACGCAATTTGCTCCTATGTGATAAGGAAAACAGCAAACATTGCAGTAGAACGCGGTCTTCTCTGTAAGCCCTCTATCTCAAAGATGTGGGTGGGCTGCGAATAGGCCTTTGCTCTAGCGACACTGGAAGTTGCAGAAGATGATGCATTGTAGTGACAGCAGTGGAGGCAAGTCAGCTTTGGATTCAGCTTATGTGACTGAAAGAAAGCACTGCAGGATGGCCCACTCAAGGAATCATTGAAGCCCTGGCAGTGGAGGCTGAAACAGGGCTTTCAATGTGCTTTCAACCATGTCTGTGTGGCCATGAACGTGAGGCTTTGCTGAGGAAGCCTGGCCATCAGGAAAATACCCGCATACAACGAATTGAACTTGCAATGTGGTTTCCGTGTCTGTCCTGTGTGCCTGCACTCTAAGCACCTGAAAGAGGATTTCTGTGTAGAGCTCTCTTTTGCTGAGTGTCGTGTGCTCATTTAGGTGAACATTAACGTGAGGCTTTGTTGACGAAGCCTGGCCATCAGGAAAATGCCCGCATACAACGAATTCAGCTCGCATTGTGGTTTCTGTGTCTGTAATGTGTGGCCTGCTCTCTAAGCGCCGGAAAGAGGATTTCTGTGTACAGCTCTCTTTTGCTGAGTGTCGTGTGCTCATTTAGGTGAACATTAACGTGAGGCTTTGTTGACGAAGCCTGGCCATCAGGAAAATGCCCGCATACACCGAATTCAGCTCGCAATGTGGTTTCCGTGTCTGGAATGTGTGCCCGCTCTCTAAGCGCCTGAAAGAGGTCTGCTGCGTAGAGCTCTCTTTTGCTAGGTGTTGGGTGCTCATTTGTGTGGCCATTAACGTGAGGTTTTGCTGAGGAAGACTGGCCATCAGGAAAATACCCGCATACAACGATTTCAGCAGGCAATGTGTTTTCCGTGTCAGTCCTGTGTGACTGCACTCTAAGCGCATGAGTGAAGTCTGCTCTGTAGAGATATCTTTTGCTGAGTGTCGGGAGCTCATTTGTGAGGCCATTAACGTGAGGTTTTGCTGAGGAAGCCTGGCTGTCAGGAAAATACCCGCATACAACGAATTCAGCTCGCAATGTGGTTTCCGAGTCTTATAAATTCTCTTGTTTGTTGTTATGTGCTGTGTTCTGGGTGGTGTGGGTGCTGCCTTTAGGCCTTCTGCGTGTGAGATAGTGGGTAGATGTGGCGTGGGCTGTGTCATTTCAGCATTGTGTGTAATGATGGGTTCGCTTTGTGTTGGGTGTGTTGTGTGCATGTGTATGTTGTGTGTGGGTGTGTTTTCGTTCGTGTTGTGTGCGCGTGGGGATGCATGTGTTCTTTATGATTAGATTGTGGTTGTGCGTTGTTGTGTGCAGTGTGCTATGTGTGTTGCACGCGTTTCGTCAGTTTTGTGTGCATTTGTATGTGTTGTGTCAGTTTTGTGTGTGTGGTTGTGTTTTGTGTGTTGTGTGTGAGAGGCTGTGTGTGTGTTTGTCTGTTGGAGTTATGCACATGATGTAAGATGTGTTGACTGTGTGTGGCTGTGCTTGTTTTGTACATCTCTTGCATACAGTATGTGGTCTGTGCAATGGTTTTCGTGTGCATTGTGAGCAGTACTTATGTGCCTTCAAGGGTGTGGTGTGTTTATTGTGTCTGTTGTGTTGCGTGTTTCTGTGTTGCGTGTGTGTAGTGCGTTGTGCTCCTGTGTGAGGATGTATGTGTGGTGTGTCTGTGCGTGATTGTGTGTGCAGTGGGTAGTGTGTGAAATGTGTGCTACTTGTCTTTGTTGGTTATATGTGTTTTGCCTATGGATTTGGGAGTGTTGTATGTGTTATGAGTTGTGATACTTTCTGTGCGGGATGCTTGTGTGTGTCGTGTGATGTGTGGTTCTGTGAGTTGTGTTTGTGTTGTGTGTATTCTACTCTGTGTGTTCTGTGGTCTGTGTGTTTTTTCCTTGTTGAGTGAGACACTGTGTGTTAGGACTGATATCTTTGTGTATATGTTGTGTGTTTGGCATTGTGCATTCTGTGAGGCTGTGTGTGCTGTCTGTTTTATGTGTGTTTGGAGTGATGTGTGTAGTGTGTGAAATGTGTGTTGCATAATTTTTGTGTTCTTTCTGTTGTCGACGGTGTGTGTTTTGCATGTTGGTTTCTATGTTCGCGGTTGTGTTTGACAGGTTGTGTGTGTGGCTGGCTCTTTGAGTAAGGAGTGTAATTTGTGATGTGTGTACTGTGTGTGGTCAAGCTTGGTCAGTGTGCCTCACTGGGTGTGTTGTGTTCACTCTGAGAACCGTGGTTCATGTGTATGGTGGGCAGTTATGTTCTCGGTGTGATGTGCTGTGTGTTGAGGGACTTCTGCATTCAAGTGCACAGAAGACAGCCTCTCGTTGTTGGCGGTTTTCTCCACAGGTTTGTAATACTCCAGGAGGGCCTTGTTTCCTGAGGGCGCAGAGAGCCACCTCATCTCTTCACTAGCAAGGCCCTGAAGACGCCTTTGTTGTAAAGTGTCAGAAACTGCTGCAGGAGAGCCTCATGACAAACTCTGCCGCAGAAACAATCCACCATGCACTGAGGAGACACTCCATGAGGGAATACGAGGCTGCTTTCATTTTGCACGCATTTTGCTCCTATGTGATAAGGAAAACAGCAAACATTGCAGTAGAACGCGGTCTTCTCTGTAAGCCCTCTATCTCAAAGATGTGGGTGGGCTGCGAATAGGCCTTTGCTCTAGCGACACTGGAAGTTGCAGAAGATGATGCATTGTAGTGACAGCAGTGGAGGCAAGTCAGCTTTGGATTCAGCTTATGTGACTGAAAGAAAGCACTGCAGGATGGCCCACTCAAGGAATCATTGAAGCCCTGGCAGTGGAGGCTGAAACAGGGCTTTCAATGTGCTTTCAACCATGTCTGTGTGGCCATGAACGTGAGGCTTTGCTGAGGAAGCCTGGCCATCAGGAAAATACCCGCATACAACGAATTGAACTTGCAATGTGGTTTCCGTGTCTGTCCTGTGTGCCTGCACTCTAAGCACCTGAAAGAGGATTTCTGTGTAGAGCTCTCTTTTGCTGAGTGTCGTGTGCTCATTTAGGTGAACATTAACGTGAGGCTTTGTTGTACGAAGCCTGGCCATCAGGAAAATGCCCGCATACAACGAATTCAGCTCGCATTGTGGTTTCTGTGTCTGTAATGTGTGCCTGCTCTCTAAGCGCCGGAAAGAGGATTTCTGTGTACAGCTCTCTTTTGCTGAGTGTCGTGTGCTCATTTAGGTGAACATTAACGTGAGGCTTTGTTGACGAAGCCTGGCCATCAGGAAAATGCCCGCATACACCGAATTCAGCTCGCAATGTGGTTTCCGTGTCTGGAATGTGTGCCCGCTCTCTAAGCGCCTGAAAGAGGTCTGCTGCGTAGAGCTCTCTTTTGCTAGGTGTTGGGTGCTCATTTGTGTGGCCATTAACGTGAGGTTTTGCTGAGGAAGACTGGCCATCAGGAAAATACCCGCATACAACGATTTCAGCAGGCAATGTGTTTTCCGTGTCAGTCCTGTGTGACTGCACTCTAAGCGCATGAGTGAAGTCTGCTCTGTAGAGATATCTTTTGCTGAGTGTCGGGAGCTCATTTGTGAGGCCATTAACGTGAGGTTTTGCTGAGGAAGCCTGGCTGTCAGGAAAATACCCGCATACAACAAATTCAGCTCGCAATGTGGTTTCCGAGTCTTATAAATTCTCTTGTTTGTTGTTATGTGCTGTGTTCTGGGTGGTGTGAGTGCTGCCTTTAGGCTTTCTGCGTGTGACATACTGGGTAGATGTGGCGTGGGCTGTGTCATTTCAGCATTGTGTGTAATGATGGGTTCGCCTTGTGTTGGGTGTGTTGTGTGCATGTGTATGTTGTGTGTGGGTGTGTTTTCGTTCGTGCTGTGTGCGCGTGGGGATGCATGTGTTCTCTATGATTAGATTGTGGTTGTGCGTGTTGTGTGCAGTGTGCTATGTGTGTTGCACGCGTTTCGTCAGTTTTGTGTGCATTTGTATGTGTTGTGTCAGTTTTGTGTGTGTGGTTGTGTTTTGTGTGTTGTGTGAGAGAGGCTGTGTGTGTGTTTGGCTGTTGGAGTTATGCACATGATGTAAGATGTGTTGACTGTGTTTGGCTGTGCTTGTTTTGTACATCTCTTGCATACAGTATGTGGTCTGTGCAATGGTTTTCGTGTGCATTGTGAGCAGTACTTATGTGCCTTCAAGGGTGTGGTGTGTTTATTGTGTCTGTTGTGTTGCGTGTTTCTGTGTTGCGTGTGTGTAGTGCGTTGTGCTCCTGTGTGAGGATGTATGTGTGGTGTGTCTGTGCGTGATTGTGTGTGCAGTGGGTAGTGTGTGAAATGTGTGCTACTTGTCTTTGTTGGTTATATGTGTTTTGCCTATGGATTTGGGAGTGTTGTGTGTGTTATGAGTTGTGATACTTTCTGTGCGGGATGCTTGTGTGTGTCGTGTGATGTGTGGTTCTGTGAGTTGTGTTTGTGTTGTGTGTATTCTACTCTGTGTGTTCTGTGGTCTGTGTGTTTTGCTTGTTGAGTGAGACACTGTGTGTTAGGACTGATATCTTTGTGTATATGTTGTGTGTTTGGCATTGTGCATTCTGTGAGGCTGTGTGTGCTGTCTGTTTTATGTGTGTTTGGAGTGATGTGTGTAGTGTGTGAAATGTGTGTTGCATAATTTTTGTGTTCTTTCTGTTGTCGACGGTGTGTGTTTTGCATGTTGGTTTCTATGTTCGCGGTTGTGTTTGACAGGTTGTGTGTGTGGCTGGCTCTTTGAGTAAGGAGTGTAATTTGTGATGTGTGTACTGTGTGTGGTCAAGCTTGGTCAGTGTGCCTCACTGGGTGTGTTGTGTTCACTCTGAGAACCGTGGTTCATGTGTATGGTGGGCAGTTATGTTCTCGGTGTGATGTGCTGTGTGTTGAGGGACTTCTGCATTCAAGTGCACAGAAGACAGCCTCTCGTTGTTGGCGGTTTTCTCCACAGGTTTGTAATACTCCAGGAGGGCCTTGTTTCCTGAGGGCGCAGAGAGCCACCTCATCTCTTCACTAGCAAGGCCCTGAAGACGCCTTTGTTGTAAAGTGTCAGAAACTGCTGCAGGAGAGCCTCATGACAAACTCTGCCGCAGAAACAATCCACCATGCACTGAGGAGACACTCCATGAGGGAATACGAGGCTGCTTTCATTTTGCACGCAATTTGCTCCTATGTGATAAGGAAAACAGCAAACATTGCAGTAGAACGCGGTCTTCTCTGTAAGCCCTCTATCTCAAAGATGTGGGTGGGCTGCGAATAGGCCTTTGCTCTAGCGACACTGGAAGTTGCAGAAGATGATGCATTGTAGTGACAGCAGTGGAGGCAAGTCAGCTTTGGATTCAGCTTATGTGACTGAAAGAAAGCACTGCAGGATGGCCCACTCAAGGAATCATTGAAGCCCTGGCAGTGGAGGCTGAAACAGGGCTTTCAATGTGCTTTCAACCATGTCTGTGTGGCCATGAACGTGAGGCTTTGCTGAGGAAGCCTGGCCATCAGGAAAATACCCGCATACAACGAATTGAACTTGCAATGTGGTTTCCGTGTCTGTCCTGTGTGCCTGTACTCTAAGCACCTGAAAGAGGATTTCTGTGTAGAGCTCTCTTTTGCTGAGTGTCGTGTGCTCATTTAGGTGAACATTAACGTGAGGCTTTGTTGACGAAGCCTGGCCATCAGGAAAATGCCCGCATACAACGAATTCAGCTCGCATTGTGGTTTCTGTGTCTGTAATGTGTGCCTGCTCTCTAAGCGCCGGAAAGAGGATTTCTGTGTACAGCTCTCTTTTGCTGAGTGTCGTGTGCTCATTTAGGTGAACATTAACGTGAGGCTTTGTTGACGAAGCCTGGCCATCAGGAAAATGCCCGCATACACCGAATTCAGCTCGCAATGTGGTTTCCGTGTCTGGAATGTGTGCCCGCTCTCTAAGCGCCTGAAAGAGGTCTGCTGCGTAGAGCTCTCTTTTGCTAGGTGTTGGGTGCTCATTTGTGTGGCCATTAACGTGAGGTTTTGCTGAGGAAGACTGGCCATCAGGAAAATACCCGCATACAACGATTTCAGCAGGCAATGTGTTTTCCGTGTCAGTCCTGTGTGACTGCACTCTAAGCGCATGAGTGAAGTCTGCTCTGTAGAGATATCTTTTGCTGAGTGTCGGGAGCTCATTTGTGAGGCCATTAACGTGAGGTTTTGCTGAGGAAGCCTGGCTGTCAGGAAAATACCCGCATACAACAAATTCAGCTCGCAATGTGGTTTCCGAGTCTTATAAATTCTCTTGTTTGTTGTTATGTGCTGTGTTCTGGGTGGTGTGAGTGCTGCCTTTAGGCTTTCTGCGTGTGACATACTGGGTAGATGTGGCGTGGGCTGTGTCATTTCAGCATTGTGTGTAATGATGGGTTCGCCTTGTGTCGGGTGTGTTGTGTGCATGTGTATGTTGTGTGTGGGTGTGTTTTCGTTCGTGCTGTGTGCGCGTGGGGATGCATGTGTTCTCTATGATTAGATTGTGGTTGTGCGTGTTGTGTGCAGTGTGCTATGTGTGTTGCACGCGTTTCGTCAGTTTTGTGTGCATTTGTATGTGTTGTGTCAGTTTTGTGTGTGTGGTTGTGTTTTGTGTGTTGTGTGAGAGAGGCTGTGTGTGTGTTTGGCTGTTGGAGTTATGCACATGATGTAAGATGTGTTGACTGTGTGTGGCTGTGCTTGTTTTGTACATCTCTTGCATACAGTATGTGGTCTGTGCAATGGTTTTCGTGTGCATTGTGAGCAGTACTTATGTGCCTTCAAGGGTGTGGTGTGTTTATTGTGTCTGTTGTGTTGCGTGTTTCTGTGTTGCGTGTGTGTAGTGCGTTGTGCTCCTGTGTGAGGATGTATGTGTGGTGTGTCTGTGCGTGATTGTGTGTGCAGTGGGTAGTGTGTGAAATGTGTGCTACTTGTCTTTGTTGGTTATATGTGTTTTGCCTATGGATTTGGGAGTGTTGTGTGTGTTATGAGTTGTGATACTTTCTGTGCCGGATGCTTGTGTGTGTCGTGTGATGTGTGGTTCTGTGAGTTGTGTTTGTGTTGTGTGTATTCTACTCTGTGTTCTGTGGTCTGTGTGTTTTGCTTGTTGAGTGAGACACTGTGTGTTAGGACTGATATCTTTGTGTATATGTTGTGTGTTTGGCATTGTGCATTCTGTGAGGCTGTGTGTGCTGTCTGTTTTATGTGTGTTTGGAGTGATGTGTGTAGTGTGTGAAATGTGTGTTGCATAATTTTTGTGTTCTTTCTGTTGTCGACGGTGTGTGTTTTGCATGTTGGTTTCTATGTTCGCGGTTGTGTTTGACAGGTTGTGTGTGTGGCTGGCTCTTTGAGTAAGGAGTGTAATTTGTGATGTGTGTACTGTGTGTGGTCAAGCTTGGTCAGTGTGCCTCACTGGGTGTGTTGTGTTCACTCTGAGAACCGTGGTTCATGTGTATGGTGGGCAGTTATGTTCTCGGTGTGATGTGCTGTGTGTTGAGGGACTTCTGCATTCAAGTGCACAGAAGACAGCCTCTCGTTGTTGGCGGTTTTCTCCACAGGTTTGTAATACTCCAGGAGGGCCTTGTTTCCTGAGGGCGCAGAGAGCCACCTCATCTCTTCACTAGCAAGGCCCTGAAGACGCCTTTGTTGTAAAGTGTCAGAAACTGCTGCAGGAGAGCCTCATGACAAACTCTGCCGCAGAAACAATCCACCATGCACTGAGGAGACACTCCATGAGGGAATACGAGGCTGCTTTCATTTTGCACGCAATTTGCTCCTATGTGATAAGGAAAACAGCAAACATTGCAGTAGAACGCGGTCTTCTCTGTAAGCCCTCTATCTCAAAGATGTGGGTGGGCTGCGAATAGGCCTTTGCTCTAGCGACACTGGAAGTTGCAGAAGATGATGCATTGTAGTGACAGCAGTGGAGGCAAGTCAGCTTTGGATTCAGCTTATGTGACTGAAAGAAAGCACTGCAGGATGGCCCACTCAAGGAATCATTGAAGCCCTGGCAGTGGAGGCTGAAACAGGGCTTTCAATGTGCTTTCAACCATGTCTGTGTGGCCATGAACGTGAGGCTTTGCTGAGGAAGCCTGGCCATCAGGAAAATACCCGCATACAACGAATTGAACTTGCAATGTGGTTTCCGTGTCTGTCCTGTGTGCCTGTACTCTAAGCACCTGAAAGAGGATTTCTGTGTAGAGCTCTCTTTTGCTGAGTGTCGTGTGCTCATTTAGGTGAACATTAACGTGAGGCTTTGTTGACGAAGCCTGGCCATCAGGAAAATGCCCGCATACAACGAATTCAGCTCGCATTGTGGTTTCTGTGTCTGTAATGTGTGCCTGCTCTCTAAGCGCCGGAAAGAGGATTTCTGTGTACAGCTCTCTTTTGCTGAGTGTCGTGTGCTCATTTAGGTGAACATTAACGTGAGGCTTTGTTGACGAAGCCTGGCCATCAGGAAAATGCCCGCATACACCGAATTCAGCTCGCAATGTGGTTTCCGTGTCTGGAATGTGTGCCCGCTCTCTAAGCGCCTGAAAGAGGTCTGCTGCGTAGAGCTCTCTTTTGCTAGGTGTTGGGTGCTCATTTGTGTGGCCATTAACGTGAGGTTTTGCTGAGGAAGACTGGCCATCAGGAAAATACCCGCATACAACGATTTCAGCAGGCAATGTGTTTTCCGTGTCAGTCCTGTGTGACTGCACTCTAAGCGCATGAGTGAAGTCTGCTCTGTAGAGATATCTTTTGCTGAGTGTCGGGAGCTCATTTGTGAGGCCATTAACGTGAGGTTTTGCTGAGGAAGCCTGGCTGTCAGGAAAATACCCGCATACAACAAATTCAGCTCGCAATGTGGTTTCCGAGTCTTATAAATTCTCTTGTTTGTTGTTATGTGCTGTGTTCTGGGTGGTGTGAGTGCTGCCTTTAGGCTTTCTGCGTGTGACATACTGGGTAGATGTGGCGTGGGCTGTGTCATTTCAGCATTGTGTGTAATGATGGGTTCGCCTTGTGTTGGGTGTGTTGTGTGCATGTGTATGTTGTGTGTGGGTGTGTTTTCGTTCGTGCTGTGTGCGCGTGGGGATGCATGTGTTCTCTATGATTAGATTGTGGTTGTGCTTGTTGTGTGCAGTGTGCTATGTGTGTTGCACGCGTTTCGTCAGTTTTGTGTGCATTTGTATGTGTTGTGTCAGTTTTGTGTGTGTGGTTGTGTTTTGTGTGTTGTGTGAGAGAGGCTGTGTGTGTGTTTGGCTGTTGGAGTTATGCACATGATGTAAGATGTGTTGACTGTGTGTGGCTGTGCTTGTTTTGTACATCTCTTGCATACAGTATGTGGTCTGTGCAATGGTTTTCGTGTGCATTGTGAGCAGTATTTATGTGCCTTCAAGGGTGTGGTGTGTTTATTGTGTCTGTTGTGTTGCGTGTTTCTGTGTTGCGTGTGTGTAGTGCGTTGTGCTCCTGTGTGAGGATGTATGTGTGGTGCGTCTGTGCGTGATTGTGTGTGCAGTGGGTAGTGTGTGAAATGTGTGCTACTTGTCTTTGTTGGTTATATGTGTTTTGCCGATGGATTTGGGAGTGTTGTGTGTGTTATGAGTTGTGATACTTTCTGTGCGGGATGCTTGTGTGTGTCGTGTGATGTGTGGTTCTGTGAGTTGTGTTTGTGTTGTGTGTATTCTACTCTGTGTGTTCTGTGGTCTGTGTGTTTTGCTTGTTGAGTGAGACACTGTGTGTTAGGACTGATATCTTTGTGTATATGTTGTGTGTTTGGCATTGTGCATTCTGTGAGGCTGTGTGTGCTGTCTGTTTTATGTGTGTTTGGAGTGATGTGTGTAGTGTGTGAAATGTGTGTTGCATAATTTTTGTGTTCTTTCTGTTGTCGACGGTGTGTGTTTTGCATGTTGGTTTCTATGTTCGCGGTTGTGTTTGACAGGTTGTGTGTGTGGCTGGCTCTTTGAGTAAGGAGTGTAATTTGTGATGTGTGTACTGTGTGTGGTCAAGCTTGGTCAGTGTGCCTCACTGGGTGTGTTGTGTTCACTCTGAGAACCGTGGTTCATGTGTATGGTGGGCAGTTATGTTCTCGGTGTGATGTGCTGTGTGTTGAGGGACTTCTGCATTCAAGTGCACAGAAGACAGCCTCTCGTTGTTGGCGGTTTTCTCCACAGGTTTGTAATACTCCAGGAGGGCCTTGTTTCCTGAGGGCGCAGAGAGCCACCTCATCTCTTCACTAGCAAGGCCCTGAAGACGCCTTTGTTGTAAAGTGTCAGAAACTGCTGCAGGAGAGCCTCATGACAAACTCTGCCGCAGAAACAATCCACCATGCACTGAGGAGACACTCCATGAGGGAATACGAGGCTGCTTTCATTTTGCACGCAATTTGCTCCTATGTGATAAGGAAAACAGCAAACATTGCAGTAGAACGCGGTCTTCTCTGTAAGCCCTCTATCTCAAAGATGTGGGTGGGCTGCGAATAGGCCTTTGCTCTAGCGACACTGGAAGTTGCAGAAGATGATGCATTGTAGTGACAGCAGTGGAGGCAAGTCAGCTTTGGATTCAGCTTATGTGACTGAAAGAAAGCACTGCAGGATGGCCCACTCAAGGAATCATTGAAGCCCTGGCAGTGGAGGCTGAAACAGGGCTTTCAATGTGCTTTCAACCATGTCTGTGTGGCCATGAACGTGAGGCTTTGCTGAGGAAGCCTGGCCATCAGGAAAATACCCGCATACAACGAATTGAACTTGCAATGTGGTTTCCGTGTCTGTCCTGTGTGCCTGCACTCTAAGCACCTGAAAGAGGATTTCTGTGTAGAGCTCTCTTTTGCTGAGTGTCGTGTGCTCATTTAGGTGAACATTAACGTGAGGCTTTGTTGACGAAGCCTGGCCATCAGGAAAATGCCCGCATACAACGAATTCAGCTCGCATTGTGGTTTCTGTGTCTGTAATGTGTGCCTGCTCTCTAAGCGCCGGAAAGAGGATTTCTGTGTACAGCTCTCTTTTGCTGAGTGTCGTGTGCTCATTTAGGTGAACATTAACGTGAGGCTTTGTTGACGAAGCCTGGCCATCAGGAAAATGCCCGCATACACCGAATTCAGCTCGCAATGTGGTTTCCGTGTCTGGAATGTGTGCCCGCTCTCTAAGCGCCTGAAAGAGGTCTGCTGCGTAGAGCTCTCTTTTGCTAGGTGTTGGGTGCTCATTTGTGTGGCCATTAACGTGAGGTTTTGCTGAGGAAGACTGGCCATCAGGAAAATACCCGCATACAACGATTTCAGCAGGCAATGTGTTTTCCGTGTCAGTCCTGTGTGACTGCACTCTAAGCGCATGAGTGAAGTCTGCTCTGTAGAGATATCTTTTGCTGAGTGTCGGGAGCTCATTTGTGAGGCCATTAACGTGAGGTTTTGCTGAGGAAGCCTGGCTGTCAGGAAAATACCCGCATACAACAAATTCAGCTCGCAATGTGGTTTCCGAGTCTTATAAATTCTCTTGTTTGTTGTTATGTGCTGTGTTCTGGGTGGTGTGAGTGCTGCCTTTAGGCTTTCTGCGTGTGACATACTGGGTAGATGTGGCGTGGGCTGTGTCATTTCAGCATTGTGTGTAATGATGGGTTCGCCTTGTGTTGGGTGTGTTGTGTGCATGTGTATGTTGTGTGTGGGTGTGTTTTCGTTCGTGCTGTGTGCGCGTGGGGATGCATGTGTTCTCTATGATTAGATTGTGGTTGTGCTTGTTGTGTGCAGTGTGCTATGTGTGTTGCACGCGTTTCGTCAGTTTTGTGTGCATTTGTATGTGTTGTGTCAGTTTTGTGTGTGTGGTTGTGTTTTGTGTGTTGTGTGAGAGAGGCTGTGTGTGTGTTTGGCTGTTGGAGTTATGCACATGATGTAAGATGTGTTGACTGTGTGTGGCTGTGCTTGTTTTGTACATCTCTTGCATACAGTATGTGGTCTGTGCAATGGTTTTCGTGTGCATTGTGAGCAGTATTTATGTGCCTTCAAGGGTGTGGTGTGTTTATTGTGTCTGTTGTGTTGCGTGTTTCTGTGTTGCGTGTGTGTAGTGCGTTGTGCTCCTGTGTGAGGATGTATGTGTGGTGCGTCTGTGCGTGATTGTGTGTGCAGTGGGTAGTGTGTGAAATGTGTGCTACTTGTCTTTGTTGGTTATATGTGTTTTGCCGATGGATTTGGGAGTGTTGTGTGTGTTATGAGTTGTGATACTTTCTGTGCGGGATGCTTGTGTGTGTCGTGTGATGTGTGGTTCTGTGAGTTGTGTTTGTGTTGTGTGTATTCTACTCTGTGTGTTCTGTGGTCTGTGTGTTTTGCTTGTTGAGTGAGACACTGTGTGTTAGGACTGATATCTTTGTGTATATGTTGTGTGTTTGGCATTGTGCATTCTGTGAGGCTGTGTGTGCTGTCTGTTTTATGTGTGTTTGGAGTGATGTGTGTAGTGTGTGAAATGTGTGTTGCATAATTTTTGTGTTCTTTCTGTTGTCGACGGTGTGTGTTTTGCATGTTGGTTTCTATGTTCGCGGTTGTGTTTGACAGGTTGTGTGTGTGGCTGGCTCTTTGAGTAAGGAGTGTAATTTGTGATGTGTGTACTGTGTGTGGTCAAGCTTGGTCAGTGTGCCTCACTGGGTGTGTTGTGTTCACTCTGAGAACCGTGGTTCATGTGTATGGTGGGCAGTTATGTTCTCGGTGTGATGTGCTGTGTGTTGAGGGACTTCTGCATTCAAGTGCACAGAAGACAGCCTCTCGTTGTTGGCGGTTTTCTCCACAGGTTTGTAATACTCCAGGAGGGCCTTGTTTCCTGAGGGCGCAGAGAGCCACCTCATCTCTTCACTAGCAAGGCCCTGAAGACGCCTTTGTTGTAAAGTGTCAGAAACTGCTGCAGGAGAGCCTCATGACAAACTCTGCCGCAGAAACAATCCACCATGCACTGAGGAGACACTCCATGAGGGAATACGAGGCTGCTTTCATTTTGCACGCAATTTGCTCCTATGTGATAAGGAAAACAGCAAACATTGCAGTAGAACGCGGTCTTCTCTGTAAGCCCTCTATCTCAAAGATGTGGGTGGGCTGCGAATAGGCCTTTGCTCTAGCGACACTGGAAGTTGCAGAAGATGATGCATTGTAGTGACAGCAGTGGAGGCAAGTCAGCTTTGGATTCAGCTTATGTGACTGAAAGAAAGCACTGCAGGATGGCCCACTCAAGGAATCATTGAAGCCCTGGCAGTGGAGGCTGAAACAGGGCTTTCAATGTGCTTTCAACCATGTCTGTGTGGCCATGAACGTGAGGCTTTGCTGAGGAAGCCTGGCCATCAGGAAAATACCCGCATACAACGAATTGAACTTGCAATGTGGTTTCCGTGTCTGTCCTGTGTGCCTGCACTCTAAGCACCTGAAAGAGGATTTCTGTGTAGAGCTCTCTTTTGCTGAGTGTCGTGTGCTCATTTAGGTGAACATTAACGTGAGGCTTTGTTGACGAAGCCTGGCCATCAGGAAAATGCCCGCATACAACGAATTCAGCTCGCATTGTGGTTTCTGTGTCTGTAATGTGTGCCTGCTCTCTAAGCGCCGGAAAGAGGATTTCTGTGTACAGCTCTCTTTTGCTGAGTGTCGTGTGCTCATTTAGGTGAACATTAACGTGAGGCTTTGTTGACGAAGCCTGGCCATCAGGAAAATGCCCGCATACACCGAATTCAGCTCGCAATGTGGTTTCCGTGTCTGGAATGTGTGCCCGCTCTCTAAGCGCCTGAAAGAGGTCTGCTGCGTAGAGCTCTCTTTTGCTAGGTGTTGGGTGCTCATTTGTGTGGCCATTAACGTGAGGTTTTGCTGAGGAAGACTGGCCATCAGGAAAATACCCGCATACAACGATTTCAGCAGGCAATGTGTTTTCCGTGTCAGTCCTGTGTGACTGCACTCTAAGCGCATGAGTGAAGTCTGCTCTGTAGAGATATCTTTTGCTGAGTGTCGGGAGCTCATTTGTGAGGCCATTAACGTGAGGTTTTGCTGAGGAAGCCTGGCTGTCAGGAAAATACCCGCATACAACAAATTCAGCTCGCAATGTGGTTTCCGAGTCTTATAAATTCTCTTGTTTGTTGTTATGTGCTGTGTTCTGGGTGGTGTGAGTGCTGCCTTTAGGCTTTCTGCGTGTGACATACTGGGTAGATGTGGCGTGGGCTGTGTCATTTCAGCATTGTGTGTAATGATGGGTTCGCCTTGTGTTGGGTGTGTTGTGTGCATGTGTATGTTGTGTGTGGGTGTGTTTTCGTTCGTGCTGTGTGCGCGTGGGGATGCATGTGTTCTCTATGATTAGATTGTGGTTGTGCTTGTTGTGTGCAGTGTGCTATGTGTGTTGCACGCGTTTCGTCAGTTTTGTGTGCATTTGTATGTGTTGTGTCAGTTTTGTGTGTGTGGTTGTGTTTTGTGTGTTGTGTGAGAGAGGCTGTGTGTGTGTTTGGCTGTTGGAGTTATGCACATGATGTAAGATGTGTTGACTGTGTGTGGCTGTGCTTGTTTTGTACATCTCTTGCATACAGTATGTGGTCTGTGCAATGGTTTTCGTGTGCATTGTGAGCAGTATTTATGTGCCTTCAAGGGTGTGGTGTGTTTATTGTGTCTGTTGTGTTGCGTGTTTCTGTGTTGCGTGTGTGTAGTGCGTTGTGCTCCTGTGTGAGGATGTATGTGTGGTGCGTCTGTGCGTGATTGTGTGTGCAGTGGGTAGTGTGTGAAATGTGTGCTACTTGTCTTTGTTGGTTATATGTGTTTTGCCGATGGATTTGGGAGTGTTGTGTGTGTTATGAGTTGTGATACTTTCTGTGCGGGATGCTTGTGTGTGTCGTGTGATGTGTGGTTCTGTGAGTTGTGTTTGTGTTGTGTGTATTCTACTCTGTGTGTTCTGTGGTCTGTGTGTTTTGCTTGTTGAGTGAGACACTGTGTGTTAGGACTGATATCTTTGTGTATATGTTGTGTGTTTGGCATTGTGCATTCTGTGAGGCTGTGTGTGCTGTCTGTTTTATGTGTGTTTGGAGTGATGTGTGTAGTGTGTGAAATGTGTGTTGCATAATTTTTGTGTTCTTTCTGTTGTCGACGGTGTGTGTTTTGCATGTTGGTTTCTATGTTCGCGGTTGTGTTTGACAGGTTGTGTGTGTGGCTGGCTCTTTGAGTAAGGAGTGTAATTTGTGATGTGTGTACTGTGTGTGGTCAAGCTTGGTCAGTGTGCCTCACTGGGTGTGTTGTGTTCACTCTGAGAACCGTGGTTCATGTGTATGGTGGGCAGTTATGTTCTCGGTGTGATGTGCTGTGTGTTGAGGGACTTCTGCATTCAAGTGCACAGAAGACAGCCTCTCGTTGTTGGCGGTTTTCTCCACAGGTTTGTAATACTCCAGGAGGGCCTTGTTTCCTGAGGGCGCAGAGAGCCACCTCATCTCTTCACTAGCAAGGCCCTGAAGACGCCTTTGTTGTAAAGTGTCAGAAACTGCTGCAGGAGAGCCTCATGACAAACTCTGCCGCAGAAACAATCCACCATGCACTGAGGAGACACTCCATGAGGGAATACGAGGCTGCTTTCATTTTGCACGCAATTTGCTCCTATGTGATAAGGAAAACAGCAAACATTGCAGTAGAACGCGGTCTTCTCTGTAAGCCCTCTATCTCAAAGATGTGGGTGGGCTGCGAATAGGCCTTTGCTCTAGCGACACTGGAAGTTGCAGAAGATGATGCATTGTAGTGACAGCAGTGGAGGCAAGTCAGCTTTGGATTCAGCTTATGTGACTGAAAGAAAGCACTGCAGGATGGCCCACTCAAGGAATCATTGAAGCCCTGGCAGTGGAGGCTGAAACAGGGCTTTCAATGTGCTTTCAACCATGTCTGTGTGGCCATGAACGTGAGGCTTTGCTGAGGAAGCCTGGCCATCAGGAAAATACCCGCATACAACGAATTGAACTTGCAATGTGGTTTCCGTGTCTGTCCTGTGTGCCTGCACTCTAAGCACCTGAAAGAGGATTTCTGTGTAGAGCTCTCTTTTGCTGAGTGTCGTGTGCTCATTTAGGTGAACATTAACGTGAGGCTTTGTTGACGAAGCCTGGCCATCAGGAAAATGCCCGCATACAACGAATTCAGCTCGCATTGTGGTTTCTGTGTCTGTAATGTGTGCCTGCTCTCTAAGCGCCGGAAAGAGGATTTCTGTGTACAGCTCTCTTTTGCTGAGTGTCGTGTGCTCATTTAGGTGAACATTAACGTGAGGCTTTGTTGACGAAGCCTGGCCATCAGGAAAATGCCCGCATACACCGAATTCAGCTCGCAATGTGGTTTCCGTGTCTGGAATGTGTGCCCGCTCTCTAAGCGCCTGAAAGAGGTCTGCTGCGTAGAGCTCTCTTTTGCTAGGTGTTGGGTGCTCATTTGTGTGGCCATTAACGTGAGGTTTTGCTGAGGAAGACTGGCCATCAGGAAAATACCCGCATACAACGATTTCAGCAGGCAATGTGTTTTCCGTGTCAGTCCTGTGTGACTGCACTCTAAGCGCATGAGTGAAGTCTGCTCTGTAGAGATATCTTTTGCTGAGTGTCGGGAGCTCATTTGTGAGGCCATTAACGTGAGGTTTTGCTGAGGAAGCCTGGCTGTCAGGAAAATACCCGCATACAACAAATTCAGCTCGCAATGTGGTTTCCGAGTCTTATAAATTCTCTTGTTTGTTGTTATGTGCTGTGTTCTGGGTGGTGTGAGTGCTGCCTTTAGGCTTTCTGCGTGTGACATACTGGGTAGATGTGGCGTGGGCTGTGTCATTTCAGCATTGTGTGTAATGATGGGTTCGCCTTGTGTTGGGTGTGTTGTGTGCATGTGTATGTTGTGTGTGGGTGTGTTTTCGTTCGTGCTGTGTGCGCGTGGGGATGCATGTGTTCTCTATGATTAGATTGTGGTTGTGCGTGTTGTGTGCAGTGTGCTATGTGTGTTGCACGCGTTTCGTCAGTTTTGTGTGCATTTGTATGTGTTGTGTCAGTTTTGTGTGTGTGGTTGTGTTTTGTGTGTTGTGTGAGAGAGGCTGTGTGTGTGTTTGGCTGTTGGAGTTATGCACATGATGTAAGATGTGTTGACTGTGTGTGGCTGTGCTTGTTTTGTACATCTCTTGCATACAGTATGTGGTCTGTGCAATGGTTTTCGTGTGCATTGTGAGCAGTATTTATGTGCCTTCAAGGGTGTGGTGTGTTTATTGTGTCTGTTGTGTTGCGTGTTTCTGTGTTGCGTGTGTGTAGTGCGTTGTGCTCCTGTGTGAGGATGTATGTGTGGTGCGTCTGTGCGTGATTGTGTGTGCAGTGGGTAGTGTGTGAAATGTGTGCTACTTGTCTTTGTTGGTTATATGTGTTTTGCCTATGGATTTGGGAGTGTTGTGTGTGTTATGAGTTGTGATACTTTCTGTGCGGGATGCTTGTGTGTGTCGTGTGATGTGTGGTTCTGTGAGTTGTGTTTGTGTTGTGTGTATTCTACTCTGTGTGTTCTGTGGTCTGTGTGTTTTGCTTGTTGAGTGAGACACTGTGTGTTAGGACTGATATCTTTGTGTATATGTTGTGTGTTTGGCATTGTGCATTCTGTGAGGCTGTGTGTGCTGTCTGTTTTATGTGTGTTTGGAGTGATGTGTGTAGTGTGTGAAATGTGTGTTGCATAATTTTTGTGTTCTTTCTGTTGTCGACGGTGTGTGTTTTGCATGTTGGTTTCTATGTTCGCGGTTGTGTTTGACAGGTTGTGTGTGTGGCTGGCTCTTTGAGTAAGGAGTGTAATTTGTGATGTGTGTACTGTGTGTGGTCAAGCTTGGTCAGTGTGCCTCACTGGGTGTGTTGTGTTCACTCTGAGAACCGTGGTTCATGTGTATGGTGGGCAGTTATGTTCTCGGTGTGATGTGCTGTGTGTTGAGGGACTTCTGCATTCAAGTGCACAGAAGACAGCCTCTCGTTGTTGGCGGTTTTCTCCACAGGTTTGTAATACTCCAGGAGGGCCTTGTTTCCTGAGGGCGCAGAGAGCCACCTCATCTCTTCACTAGCAAGGCCCTGAAGACGCCTTTGTTGTAAAGTGTCAGAAACTGCTGCAGGAGAGCCTCATGACAAACTCTGCCGCAGAAACAATCCACCATGCACTGAGGAGACACTCCATGAGGGAATACGAGGCTGCTTTCATTTTGCACGCAATTTGCTCCTATGTGATAAGGAAAACAGCAAACATTGCAGTAGAACGCGGTCTTCTCTGTAAGCCCTCTATCTCAAAGATGTGGGTGGGCTGCGAATAGGCCTTTGCTCTAGCGACACTGGAAGTTGCAGAAGATGATGCATTGTAGTGACAGCAGTGGAGGCAAGTCAGCTTTGGATTCAGCTTATGTGACTGAAAGAAAGCACTGCAGGATGGCCCACTCAAGGAATCATTGAAGCCCTGGCAGTGGAGGCTGAAACAGGGCTTTCAATGTGCTTTCAACCATGTCTGTGTGGCCATGAACGTGAGGCTTTGCTGAGGAAGCCTGGCCATCAGGAAAATACCCGCATACAACGAATTGAACTTGCAATGTGGTTTCCGTGTCTGTCCTGTGTGCCTGCACTCTAAGCACCTGAAAGAGGATTTCTGTGTAGAGCTCTCTTTTGCTGAGTGTCGTGTGCTCATTTAGGTGAACATTAACGTGAGGCTTTGTTGACGAAGCCTGGCCATCAGGAAAATGCCCGCATACAACGAATTCAGCTCGCATTGTGGTTTCTGTGTCTGTAATGTGTGCCTGCTCTCTAAGCGCCGGAAAGAGGATTTCTGTGTACAGCTCTCTTTTGCTGAGTGTCGTGTGCTCATTTAGGTGAACATTAACGTGAGGCTTTGTTGACGAAGCCTGGCCATCAGGAAAATGCCCGCATACACCGAATTCAGCTCGCAATGTGGTTTCCGTGTCTGGAATGTGTGCCCGCTCTCTAAGCGCCTGAAAGAGGTCTGCTGCGTAGAGCTCTCTTTTGCTAGGTGTTGGGTGCTCATTTGTGTGGCCATTAACGTGAGGTTTTGCTGAGGAAGACTGGCCATCAGGAAAATACCCGCATACAACGATTTCAGCAGGCAATGTGTTTTCCGTGTCAGTCCTGTGTGACTGCACTCTAAGCGCATGAGTGAAGTCTGCTCTGTAGAGATATCTTTTGCTGAGTGTCGGGAGCTCATTTGTGAGGCCATTAACGTGAGGTTTTGCTGAGGAAGCCTGGCTGTCAGGAAAATACCCGCATACAACGAATTCAGCTCGCAATGTGGTTTCCGAGTCTTATAAATTCTCTTGTTTGTTGTTATGTGCTGTGTTCTGGGTGGTGTGAGTGCTGCCTTTAGGCTTTCTGCGTGTGACATACTGGGTAGATGTGGCGTGGGCTGTGTCATTTCAGCATTGTGTGTAATGATGGGTTCGCCTTGTGTTGGGTGTGTTGTGTGCATGTGTATGTTGTGTGTGGGTGTGTTTTCGTTCGTGCTGTGTGCGCGTGGGGATGCATGTGTTCTCTATGATTAGATTGTGGTTGTGCTTGTTGTGTGCAGTGTGCTATGTGTGTTGCACGCGTTTCGTCAGTTTTGTGTGCATTTGTATGTGTTGTGTCAGTTTTGTGTGTGTGGTTGTGTTTTGTGTGTTGTGTGAGAGAGGCTGTGTGTGTGTTTGGCTGTTGGAGTTATGCACATGATGTAAGATGTGTTGACTGTGTGTGGCTGTGCTTGTTTTGTACATCTCTTGCATACAGTATGTGGTCTGTGCAATGGTTTTCGTGTGCATTGTGAGCAGTATTTATGTGCCTTCAAGGGTGTGGTGTGTTTATTGTGTCTGTTGTGTTGCGTGTTTCTGTGTTGCGTGTGTGTAGTGCGTTGTGCTCCTGTGTGAGGATGTATGTGTGGTGCGTCTGTGCGTGATTGTGTGTGCAGTGGGTAGTGTGTGAAATGTGTGCTACTTGTCTTTGTTGGTTATATGTGTTTTGCCGATGGATTTGGGAGTGTTGTGTGTGTTATGAGTTGTGATACTTTCTGTGCGGGATGCTTGTGTGTGTCGTGTGATGTGTGGTTCTGTGAGTTGTGTTTGTGTTGTGTGTATTCTACTCTGTGTGTTCTGTGGTCTGTGTGTTTTGCTTGTTGAGTGAGACACTGTGTGTTAGGACTGATATCTTTGTGTATATGTTGTGTGTTTGGCATTGTGCATTCTGTGAGGCTGTGTGTGCTGTCTGTTTTATGTGTGTTTGGAGTGATGTGTGTAGTGTGTGAAATGTGTGTTGCATAATTTTTGTGTTCTTTCTGTTGTCGACGGTGTGTGTTTTGCATGTTGGTTTCTATGTTCGCGGTTGTGTTTGACAGGTTGTGTGTGTGGCTGGCTCTTTGAGTAAGGAGTGTAATTTGTGATGTGTGTACTGTGTGTGGTCAAGCTTGGTCAGTGTGCCTCACTGGGTGTGTTGTGTTCACTCTGAGAACCGTGGTTCATGTGTATGGTGGGCAGTTATGTTCTCGGTGTGATGTGCTGTGTGTTGAGGGACTTCTGCATTCAAGTGCACAGAAGACAGCCTCTCGTTGTTGGCGGTTTTCTCCACAGGTTTGTAATACTCCAGGAGGGCCTTGTTTCCTGAGGGCGCAGAGAGCCACCTCATCTCTTCACTAGCAAGGCCCTGAAGACGCCTTTGTTGTAAAGTGTCAGAAACTGCTGCAGGAGAGCCTCATGACAAACTCTGCCGCAGAAACAATCCACCATGCACTGAGGAGACACTCCATGAGGGAATACGAGGCTGCTTTCATTTTGCACGCAATTTGCTCCTATGTGATAAGGAAAACAGCAAACATTGCAGTAGAACGCGGTCTTCTCTGTAAGCCCTCTATCTCAAAGATGTGGGTGGGCTGCGAATAGGCCTTTGCTCTAGCGACACTGGAAGTTGCAGAAGATGATGCATTGTAGTGACAGCAGTGGAGGCAAGTCAGCTTTGGATTCAGCTTATGTGACTGAAAGAAAGCACTGCAGGATGGCCCACTCAAGGAATCATTGAAGCCCTGGCAGTGGAGGCTGAAACAGGGCTTTCAATGTGCTTTCAACCATGTCTGTGTGGCCATGAACGTGAGGCTTTGCTGAGGAAGCCTGGCCATCAGGAAAATACCCGCATACAACGAATTGAACTTGCAATGTGGTTTCCGTGTCTGTCCTGTGTGCCTGCACTCTAAGCACCTGAAAGAGGATTTCTGTGTAGAGCTCTCTTTTGCTGAGTGTCGTGTGCTCATTTAGGTGAACATTAACGTGAGGCTTTGTTGACGAAGCCTGGCCATCAGGAAAATGCCCGCATACAACGAATTCAGCTCGCATTGTGGTTTCTGTGTCTGTAATGTGTGCCTGCTCTCTAAGCGCCGGAAAGAGGATTTCTGTGTACAGCTCTCTTTTGCTGAGTGTCGTGTGCTCATTTAGGTGAACATTAACGTGAGGCTTTGTTGACGAAGCCTGGCCATCAGGAAAATGCCCGCATACACCGAATTCAGCTCGCAATGTGGTTTCCGTGTCTGGAATGTGTGCCCGCTCTCTAAGCGCCTGAAAGAGGTCTGCTGCGTAGAGCTCTCTTTTGCTAGGTGTTGGGTGCTCATTTGTGTGGCCATTAACGTGAGGTTTTGCTGAGGAAGACTGGCCATCAGGAAAATACCCGCATACAACGATTTCAGCAGGCAATGTGTTTTCCGTGTCAGTCCTGTGTGACTGCACTCTAAGCGCATGAGTGAAGTCTGCTCTGTAGAGATATCTTTTGCTGAGTGTCGGGAGCTCATTTGTGAGGCCATTAACGTGAGGTTTTGCTGAGGAAGCCTGGCTGTCAGGAAAATACCCGCATACAACAAATTCAGCTCGCAATGTGGTTTCCGAGTCTTATAAATTCTCTTGTTTGTTGTTATGTGCTGTGTTCTGGGTGGTGTGAGTGCTGCCTTTAGGCTTTCTGCGTGTGACATACTGGGTAGATGTGGCGTGGGCTGTGTCATTTCAGCATTGTGTGTAATGATGGGTTCGCCTTGTGTTGGGTGTGTTGTGTGCATGTGTATGTTGTGTGTGGGTGTGTTTTCGTTCGTGCTGTGTGCGCGTGGGGATGCATGTGTTCTCTATGATTAGATTGTGGTTGTGCTTGTTGTGTGCAGTGTGCTATGTGTGTTGCACGCGTTTCGTCAGTTTTGTGTGCATTTGTATGTGTTGTGTCAGTTTTGTGTGTGTGGTTGTGTTTTGTGTGTTGTGTGAGAGAGGCTGTGTGTGTGTTTGGCTGTTGGAGTTATGCACATGATGTAAGATGTGTTGACTGTGTGTGGCTGTGCTTGTTTTGTACATCTCTTGCATACAGTATGTGGTCTGTGCAATGGTTTTCGTGTGCATTGTGAGCAGTATTTATGTGCCTTCAAGGGTGTGGTGTGTTTATTGTGTCTGTTGTGTTGCGTGTTTCTGTGTTGCGTGTGTGTAGTGCGTTGTGCTCCTGTGTGAGGATGTATGTGTGGTGCGTCTGTGCGTGATTGTGTGTGCAGTGGGTAGTGTGTGAAATGTGTGCTACTTGTCTTTGTTGGTTATATGTGTTTTGCCGATGGATTTGGGAGTGTTGTGTGTGTTATGAGTTGTGATACTTTCTGTGCGGGATGCTTGTGTGTGTCGTGTGATGTGTGGTTCTGTGAGTTGTGTTTGTGTTGTGTGTATTCTACTCTGTGTGTTCTGTGGTCTGTGTGTTTTGCTTGTTGAGTGAGACACTGTGTGTTAGGACTGATATCTTTGTGTATATGTTGTGTGTTTGGCATTGTGCATTCTGTGAGGCTGTGTGTGCTGTCTGTTTTATGTGTGTTTGGAGTGATGTGTGTAGTGTGTGAAATGTGTGTTGCATAATTTTTGTGTTCTTTCTGTTGTCGACGGTGTGTGTTTTGCATGTTGGTTTCTATGTTCGCGGTTGTGTTTGACAGGTTGTGTGTGTGGCTGGCTCTTTGAGTAAGGAGTGTAATTTGTGATGTGTGTACTGTGTGTGGTCAAGCTTGGTCAGTGTGCCTCACTGGGTGTGTTGTGTTCACTCTGAGAACCGTGGTTCATGTGTATGGTGGGCAGTTATGTTCTCGGTGTGATGTGCTGTGTGTTGAGGGACTTCTGCATTCAAGTGCACAGAAGACAGCCTCTCGTTGTTGGCGGTTTTCTCCACAGGTTTGTAATACTCCAGGAGGGCCTTGTTTCCTGAGGGCGCAGAGAGCCACCTCATCTCTTCACTAGCAAGGCCCTGAAGACGCCTTTGTTGTAAAGTGTCAGAAACTGCTGCAGGAGAGCCTCATGACAAACTCTGCCGCAGAAACAATCCACCATGCACTGAGGAGACACTCCATGAGGGAATACGAGGCTGCTTTCATTTTGCACGCAATTTGCTCCTATGTGATAAGGAAAACAGCAAACATTGCAGTAGAACGCGGTCTTCTCTGTAAGCCCTCTATCTCAAAGATGTGGGTGGGCTGCGAATAGGCCTTTGCTCTAGCGACACTGGAAGTTGCAGAAGATGATGCATTGTAGTGACAGCAGTGGAGGCAAGTCAGCTTTGGATTCAGCTTATGTGACTGAAAGAAAGCACTGCAGGATGGCCCACTCAAGGAATCATTGAAGCCCTGGCAGTGGAGGCTGAAACAGGGCTTTCAATGTGCTTTCAACCATGTCTGTGTGGCCATGAACGTGAGGCTTTGCTGAGGAAGCCTGGCCATCAGGAAAATACCCGCATACAACGAATTGAACTTGCAATGTGGTTTCCGTGTCTGTCCTGTGTGCCTGCACTCTAAGCACCTGAAAGAGGATTTCTGTGTAGAGCTCTCTTTTGCTGAGTGTCGTGTGCTCATTTAGGTGAACATTAACGTGAGGCTTTGTTGACGAAGCCTGGCCATCAGGAAAATGCCCGCATACAACGAATTCAGCTCGCATTGTGGTTTCTGTGTCTGTAATGTGTGCCTGCTCTCTAAGCGCCGGAAAGAGGATTTCTGTGTACAGCTCTCTTTTGCTGAGTGTCGTGTGCTCATTTAGGTGAACATTAACGTGAGGCTTTGTTGACGAAGCCTGGCCATCAGGAAAATGCCCGCATACACCGAATTCAGCTCGCAATGTGGTTTCCGTGTCTGGAATGTGTGCCCGCTCTCTAAGCGCCTGAAAGAGGTCTGCTGCGTAGAGCTCTCTTTTGCTAGGTGTTGGGTGCTCATTTGTGTGGCCATTAACGTGAGGTTTTGCTGAGGAAGACTGGCCATCAGGAAAATACCCGCATACAACGATTTCAGCAGGCAATGTGTTTTCCGTGTCAGTCCTGTGTGACTGCACTCTAAGCGCATGAGTGAAGTCTGCTCTGTAGAGATATCTTTTGCTGAGTGTCGGGAGCTCATTTGTGAGGCCATTAACGTGAGGTTTTGCTGAGGAAGCCTGGCTGTCAGGAAAATACCCGCATACAACAAATTCAGCTCGCAATGTGGTTTCCGAGTCTTATAAATTCTCTTGTTTGTTGTTATGTGCTGTGTTCTGGGTGGTGTGAGTGCTGCCTTTAGGCTTTCTGCGTGTGACATACTGGGTAGATGTGGCGTGGGCTGTGTCATTTCAGCATTGTGTGTAATGATGGGTTCGCCTTGTGTTGGGTGTGTTGTGTGCATGTGTATGTTGTGTGTGGGTGTGTTTTCGTTCGTGCTGTGTGCGCGTGGGGATGCATGTGTTCTCTATGATTAGATTGTGGTTGTGCGTGTTGTGTGCAGTGTGCTATGTGTGTTGCACGCGTTTCGTCAGTTTTGTGTGCATTTGTATGTGTTGTGTCAGTTTTGTGTGTGTGGTTGTGTTTTGTGTGTTGTGTGAGAGAGGCTGTGTGTGTGTTTGGCTGTTGGAGTTATGCACATGATGTAAGATGTGTTGACTGTGTGTGGCTGTGCTTGTTTTGTACATCTCTTGCATACAGTATGTGGTCTGTGCAATGGTTTTCGTGTGCATTGTGAGCAGTACTTATGTGCCTTCAAGGGTGTGGTGTGTTTATTGTGTCTGTTGTGTTGCGTGTTTCTGTGTTGCGTGTGTGTAGTGCGTTGTGCTCCTGTGTGAGGATGTATGTGTGGTGCGTCTGTGCGTGATTGTGTGTGCAGTGGGTAGTGTGTGAAATGTGTGCTACTTGACTTTGTTGGTTATATGTGTGTTGCCGATGGATTTGGGAGTGTTGTGTGTGTTATGAGTTGTGATACTTTCTGTGCGGGATGCTTGTGTGTGTCGTGTGATGTGTGGTTCTGTGAGTTGTGTTTGTGTTGTGTGTATTCTACTCTGTGTGTTCTGTGGTCTGTGTGTTTTGCTTGTTGAGTGAGACACTGTGTGTTAGGACTGATATCTTTGTGTATATGTTGTGTGTTTGGCATTGTGCATTCTGTGAGGCTGTGTGTGCTGTCTGTTTTATGTGTGTTTGGAGTGATGTGTGTAGTGTGTGAAATGTGTGTTGCATAATTTTTGTGTTCTTTCTGTTGTCGACGGTGTGTGTTTTGCATGTTGGTTTCTATGTTCGCGGTTGTGTTTGACAGGTTGTGTGTGTGGCTGGCTCTTTGAGTAAGGAGTGTAATTTGTGATGTGTGTACTGTGTGTGGTCAAGCTTGGTCAGTGTGCCTCACTGGGTGTGTTGTGTTCACTCTGAGAACCGTGGTTCATGTGTATGGTGGGCAGTTATGTTCTCGGTGTGATGTGCTGTGTGTTGAGGGACTTCTGCATTCAAGTGCACAGAAGACAGCCTCTCGTTGTTGGCGGTTTTCTCCACAGGTTTGTAATACTCCAGGAGGGCCTTGTTTCCTGAGGGCGCAGAGAGCCACCTCATCTCTTCACTAGCAAGGCCCTGAAGACGCCTTTGTTGTAAAGTGTCAGAAACTGCTGCAGGAGAGCCTCATGACAAACTCTGCCGCAGAAACAATCCACCATGCACTGAGGAGACACTCCATGAGGGAATACGAGGCTGCTTTCATTTTGCACGCAATTTGCTCCTATGTGATAAGGAAAACAGCAAACATTGCAGTAGAACGCGGTCTTCTCTGTAAGCCCTCTATCTCAAAGATGTGGGTGGGCTGCGAATAGGCCTTTGCTCTAGCGACACTGGAAGTTGCAGAAGATGATGCATTGTAGTGACAGCAGTGGAGGCAAGTCAGCTTTGGATTCAGCTTATGTGACTGAAAGAAAGCACTGCAGGATGGCCCACTCAAGGAATCATTGAAGCCCTGGCAGTGGAGGCTGAAACAGGGCTTTCAATGTGCTTTCAACCATGTCTGTGTGGCCATGAACGTGAGGCTTTGCTGAGGAAGCCTGGCCATCAGGAAAATACCCGCATACAACGAATTGAACTTGCAATGTGGTTTCCGTGTCTGTCCTGTGTGCCTGCACTCTAAGCACCTGAAAGAGGATTTCTGTGTAGAGCTCTCTTTTGCTGAGTGTCGTGTGCTCATTTAGGTGAACATTAACGTGAGGCTTTGTTGACGAAGCCTGGCCATCAGGAAAATGCCCGCATACAACGAATTCAGCTCGCATTGTGGTTTCTGTGTCTGTAATGTGTGCCTGCTCTCTAAGCGCCGGAAAGAGGATTTCTGTGTACAGCTCTCTTTTGCTGAGTGTCGTGTGCTCATTTAGGTGAACATTAACGTGAGGCTTTGTTGACGAAGCCTGGCCATCAGGAAAATGCCCGCATACACCGAATTCAGCTCGCAATGTGGTTTCCGTGTCTGGAATGTGTGCCCGCTCTCTAAGCGCCTGAAAGAGGTCTGCTGCGTAGAGCTCTCTTTTGCTAGGTGTTGGGTGCTCATTTGTGTGGCCATTAACGTGAGGTTTTGCTGAGGAAGACTGGCCATCAGGAAAATACCCGCATACAACGATTTCAGCAGGCAATGTGTTTTCCGTGTCAGTCCTGTGTGACTGCACTCTAAGCGCATGAGTGAAGTCTGCTCTGTAGAGATATCTTTTGCTGAGTGTCGGGAGCTCATTTGTGAGGCCATTAACGTGAGGTTTTGCTGAGGAAGCCTGGCTGTCAGGAAAATACCCGCATACAACAAATTCAGCTCGCAATGTGGTTTCCGAGTCTTATAAATTCTCTTGTTTGTTGTTATGTGCTGTGTTCTGGGTGGTGTGAGTGCTGCCTTTAGGCTTTCTGCGTGTGACATACTGGGTAGATGTGGCGTGGGCTGTGTCATTTCAGCATTGTGTGTAATGATGGGTTCGCCTTGTGTTGGGTGTGTTGTGTGCATGTGTATGTTGTGTGTGGGTGTGTTTTCGTTCGTGCTGTGTGCGCGTGGGGATGCATGTGTTCTCTATGATTAGATTGTGGTTGTGCTTGTTGTGTGCAGTGTGCTATGTGTGTTGCACGCGTTTCGTCAGTTTTGTGTGCATTTGTATGTGTTGTGTCAGTTTTGTGTGTGTGGTTGTGTTTTGTGTGTTGTGTGAGAGAGGCTGTGTGTGTGTTTGGCTGTTGGAGTTATGCACATGATGTAAGATGTGTTGACTGTGTGTGGCTGTGCTTGTTTTGTACATCTCTTGCATACAGTATGTGGTCTGTGCAATGGTTTTCGTGTGCATTGTGAGCAGTATTTATGTGCCTTCAAGGGTGTGGTGTGTTTATTGTGTCTGTTGTGTTGCGTGTTTCTGTGTTGCGTGTGTGTAGTGCGTTGTGCTCCTGTGTGAGGATGTATGTGTGGTGCGTCTGTGCGTGATTGTGTGTGCAGTGGGTAGTGTGTGAAATGTGTGCTACTTGTCTTTGTTGGTTATATGTGTTTTGCCGATGGATTTGGGAGTGTTGTGTGTGTTATGAGTTGTGATACTTTCTGTGCGGGATGCTTGTGTGTGTCGTGTGATGTGTGGTTCTGTGAGTTGTGTTTGTGTTGTGTGTATTCTACTCTGTGTGTTCTGTGGTCTGTGTGTTTTGCTTGTTGAGTGAGACACTGTGTGTTAGGACTGATATCTTTGTGTATATGTTGTGTGTTTGGCATTGTGCATTCTGTGAGGCTGTGTGTGCTGTCTGTTTTATGTGTGTTTGGAGTGATGTGTGTAGTGTGTGAAATGTGTGTTGCATAATTTTTGTGTTCTTTCTGTTGTCGACGGTGTGTGTTTTGCATGTTGGTTTCTATGTTCGCGGTTGTGTTTGACAGGTTGTGTGTGTGGCTGGCTCTTTGAGTAAGGAGTGTAATTTGTGATGTGTGTACTGTGTGTGGTCAAGCTTGGTCAGTGTGCCTCACTGGGTGTGTTGTGTTCACTCTGAGAACCGTGGTTCATGTGTATGGTGGGCAGTTATGTTCTCGGTGTGATGTGCTGTGTGTTGAGGGACTTCTGCATTCAAGTGCACAGAAGACAGCCTCTCGTTGTTGGCGGTTTTCTCCACAGGTTTGTAATACTCCAGGAGGGCCTTGTTTCCTGAGGGCGCAGAGAGCCACCTCATCTCTTCACTAGCAAGGCCCTGAAGACGCCTTTGTTGTAAAGTGTCAGAAACTGCTGCAGGAGAGCCTCATGACAAACTCTGCCGCAGAAACAATCCACCATGCACTGAGGAGACACTCCATGAGGGAATACGAGGCTGCTTTCATTTTGCACGCAATTTGCTCCTATGTGATAAGGAAAACAGCAAACATTGCAGTAGAACGCGGTCTTCTCTGTAAGCCCTCTATCTCAAAGATGTGGGTGGGCTGCGAATAGGCCTTTGCTCTAGCGACACTGGAAGTTGCAGAAGATGATGCATTGTAGTGACAGCAGTGGAGGCAAGTCAGCTTTGGATTCAGCTTATGTGACTGAAAGAAAGCACTGCAGGATGGCCCACTCAAGGAATCATTGAAGCCCTGGCAGTGGAGGCTGAAACAGGGCTTTCAATGTGCTTTCAACCATGTCTGTGTGGCCATGAACGTGAGGCTTTGCTGAGGAAGCCTGGCCATCAGGAAAATACCCGCATACAACGAATTGAACTTGCAATGTGGTTTCCGTGTCTGTCCTGTGTGCCTGCACTCTAAGCACCTGAAAGAGGATTTCTGTGTAGAGCTCTCTTTTGCTGAGTGTCGTGTGCTCATTTAGGTGAACATTAACGTGAGGCTTTGTTGACGAAGCCTGGCCATCAGGAAAATGCCCGCATACAACGAATTCAGCTCGCATTGTGGTTTCTGTGTCTGTAATGTGTGCCTGCTCTCTAAGCGCCGGAAAGAGGATTTCTGTGTACAGCTCTCTTTTGCTGAGTGTCGTGTGCTCATTTAGGTGAACATTAACGTGAGGCTTTGTTGACGAAGCCTGGCCATCAGGAAAATGCCCGCATACACCGAATTCAGCTCGCAATGTGGTTTCCGTGTCTGGAATGTGTGCCCGCTCTCTAAGCGCCTGAAAGAGGTCTGCTGCGTAGAGCTCTCTTTTGCTAGGTGTTGGGTGCTCATTTGTGTGGCCATTAACGTGAGGTTTTGCTGAGGAAGACTGGCCATCAGGAAAATACCCGCATACAACGATTTCAGCAGGCAATGTGTTTTCCGTGTCAGTCCTGTGTGACTGCACTCTAAGCGCATGAGTGAAGTCTGCTCTGTAGAGATATCTTTTGCTGAGTGTCGGGAGCTCATTTGTGAGGCCATTAACGTGAGGTTTTGCTGAGGAAGCCTGGCTGTCAGGAAAATACCCGCATACAACAAATTCAGCTCGCAATGTGGTTTCCGAGTCTTATAAATTCTCTTGTTTGTTGTTATGTGCTGTGTTCTGGGTGGTGTGAGTGCTGCCTTTAGGCTTTCTGCGTGTGACATACTGGGTAGATGTGGCGTGGGCTGTGTCATTTCAGCATTGTGTGTAATGATGGGTTCGCCTTGTGTTGGGTGTGTTGTGTGCATGTGTATGTTGTGTGTGGGTGTGTTTTCGTTCGTGCTGTGTGCGCGTGGGGATGCATGTGTTCTCTATGATTAGATTGTGGTTGTGCTTGTTGTGTGCAGTGTGCTATGTGTGTTGCACGCGTTTCGTCAGTTTTGTGTGCATTTGTATGTGTTGTGTCAGTTTTGTGTGTGTGGTTGTGTTTTGTGTGTTGTGTGAGAGAGGCTGTGTGTGTGTTTGGCTGTTGGAGTTATGCACATGATGTAAGATGTGTTGACTGTGTGTGGCTGTGCTTGTTTTGTACATCTCTTGCATACAGTATGTGGTCTGTGCAATGGTTTTCGTGTGCATTGTGAGCAGTATTTATGTGCCTTCAAGGGTGTGGTGTGTTTATTGTGTCTGTTGTGTTGCGTGTTTCTGTGTTGCGTGTGTGTAGTGCGTTGTGCTCCTGTGTGAGGATGTATGTGTGGTGCGTCTGTGCGTGATTGTGTGTGCAGTGGGTAGTGTGTGAAATGTGTGCTACTTGTCTTTGTTGGTTATATGTGTTTTGCCGATGGATTTGGGAGTGTTGTGTGTGTTATGAGTTGTGATACTTTCTGTGCGGGATGCTTGTGTGTGTCATGTGATGTGTGGTTCTGTGAGTTGTGTTTGTGTTGTGTGTATTCTACTCTGTGTGTTCTGTGGTCTGTGTGTTTTGCTTGTTGAGTGAGACACTGTGTGTTAGGACTGATATCTTTGTGTATATGTTGTGTGTTTGGCATTGTGCATTCTGTGAGGCTGTGTGTGCTGTCTGTTTTATGTGTGTTTGGAGTGATGTGTGTAGTGTGTGAAATGTGTGTTGCATAATTTTTGTGTTCTTTCTGTTGTCGACGGTGTGTGTTTTGCATGTTGGTTTCTATGTTCGCGGTTGTGTTTGACAGGTTGTGTGTGTGGCTGGCTCTTTGAGTAAGGAGTGTAATTTGTGATGTGTGTACTGTGTGTGGTCAAGCTTGGTCAGTGTGCCTCACTGGGTGTGTTGTGTTCACTCTGAGAACCGTGGTTCATGTGTATGGTGGGCAGTTATGTTCTCGGTGTGATGTGCTGTGTGTTGAGGGACTTCTGCATTCAAGTGCACAGAAGACAGCCTCTCGTTGTTGGCGGTTTTCTCCACAGGTTTGTAATACTCCAGGAGGGCCTTGTTTCCTGAGGGCGCAGAGAGCCACCTCATCTCTTCACTAGCAAGGCCCTGAAGACGCCTTTGTTGTAAAGTGTCAGAAACTGCTGCAGGAGAGCCTCATGACAAACTCTGCCGCAGAAACAATCCACCATGCACTGAGGAGACACTCCATGAGGGAATACGAGGCTGCTTTCATTTTGCACGCAATTTGCTCCTATGTGATAAGGAAAACAGCAAACATTGCAGTAGAACGCGGTCTTCTCTGTAAGCCCTCTATCTCAAAGATGTGGGTGGGCTGCGAATAGGCCTTTGCTCTAGCGACACTGGAAGTTGCAGAAGATGATGCATTGTAGTGACAGCAGTGGAGGCAAGTCAGCTTTGGATTCAGCTTATGTGACTGAAAGAAAGCACTGCAGGATGGCCCACTCAAGGAATCATTGAAGCCCTGGCAGTGGAGGCTGAAACAGGGCTTTCAATGTGCTTTCAACCATGTCTGTGTGGCCATGAACGTGAGGCTTTGCTGAGGAAGCCTGGCCATCAGGAAAATACCCGCATACAACGAATTGAACTTGCAATGTGGTTTCCGTGTCTGTCCTGTGTGCCTGCACTCTAAGCACCTGAAAGAGGATTTCTGTGTAGAGCTCTCTTTTGCTGAGTGTCGTGTGCTCATTTAGGTGAACATTAACGTGAGGCTTTGTTGACGAAGCCTGGCCATCAGGAAAATGCCCGCATACAACGAATTCAGCTCGCATTGTGGTTTCTGTGTCTGTAATGTGTGCCTGCTCTCTAAGCGCCGGAAAGAGGATTTCTGTGTACAGCTCTCTTTTGCTGAGTGTCGTGTGCTCATTTAGGTGAACATTAACGTGAGGCTTTGTTGACGAAGCCTGGCCATCAGGAAAATGCCCGCATACACCGAATTCAGCTCGCAATGTGGTTTCCGTGTCTGGAATGTGTGCCCGCTCTCTAAGCGCCTGAAAGAGGTCTGCTGCGTAGAGCTCTCTTTTGCTAGGTGTTGGGTGCTCATTTGTGTGGCCATTAACGTGAGGTTTTGCTGAGGAAGACTGGCCATCAGGAAAATACCCGCATACAACGATTTCAGCAGGCAATGTGTTTTCCGTGTCAGTCCTGTGTGACTGCACTCTAAGCGCATGAGTGAAGTCTGCTCTGTAGAGATATCTTTTGCTGAGTGTCGGGAGCTCATTTGTGAGGCCATTAACGTGAGGTTTTGCTGAGGAAGCCTGGCTGTCAGGAAAATACCCGCATACAACAAATTCAGCTCGCAATGTGGTTTCCGAGTCTTATAAATTCTCTTGTTTGTTGTTATGTGCTGTGTTCTGGGTGGTGTGAGTGCTGCCTTTAGGCTTTCTGCGTGTGACATACTGGGTAGATGTGGCGTGGGCTGTGTCATTTCAGCATTGTGTGTAATGATGGGTTCGCCTTGTGTTGGGTGTGTTGTGTGCATGTGTATGTTGTGTGTGGGTGTGTTTTCGTTCGTGCTGTGTGCGCGTGGGGATGCATGTGTTCTCTATGATTAGATTGTGGTTGTGCGTGTTGTGTGCAGTGTGCTATGTGTGTTGCACGCGTTTCGTCAGTTTTGTGTGCATTTGTATGTGTTGTGTCAGTTTTGTGTGTGTGGTTGTGTTTTGTGTGTTGTGTGAGAGAGGCTGTGTGTGTGTTTGGCTGTTGGAGTTATGCACATGATGTAAGATGTGTTGACTGTGTGTGGCTGTGCTTGTTTTGTACATCTCTTGCATACAGTATGTGGTCTGTGCAATGGTTTTCGTGTGCATTGTGAGCAGTATTTATGTGCCTTCAAGGGTGTGGTGTGTTTATTGTGTCTGTTGTGTTGCGTGTTTCTGTGTTGCGTGTGTGTAGTGCGTTGTGCTCCTGTGTGAGGATGTATGTGTGGTGCGTCTGTGCGTGATTGTGTGTGCAGTGGGTAGTGTGTGAAATGTGTGCTACTTGTCTTTGTTGGTTATATGTGTTTTGCCTATGGATTTGGGAGTGTTGTGTGTGTTATGAGTTGTGATACTTTCTGTGCGGGATGCTTGTGTGTGTCGTGTGATGTGTGGTTCTGTGAGTTGTGTTTGTGTTGTGTGTATTCTACTCTGTGTGTTCTGTGGTCTGTGTGTTTTGCTTGTTGAGTGAGACACTGTGTGTTAGGACTGATATCTTTGTGTATATGTTGTGTGTTTGGCATTGTGCATTCTGTGAGGCTGTGTGTGCTGTCTGTTTTATGTGTGTTTGGAGTGATGTGTGTAGTGTGTGAAATGTGTGTTGCATAATTTTTGTGTTCTTTCTGTTGTCGACGGTGTGTGTTTTGCATGTTGGTTTCTATGTTCGCGGTTGTGTTTGACAGGTTGTGTGTGTGGCTGGCTCTTTGAGTAAGGAGTGTAATTTGTGATGTGTGTACTGTGTGTGGTCAAGCTTGGTCAGTGTGCCTCACTGGGTGTGTTGTGTTCACTCTGAGAACCGTGGTTCATGTGTATGGTGGGCAGTTATGTTCTCGGTGTGATGTGCTGTGTGTTGAGGGACTTCTGCATTCAAGTGCACAGAAGACAGCCTCTCGTTGTTGGCGGTTTTCTCCACAGGTTTGTAATACTCCAGGAGGGCCTTGTTTCCTGAGGGCGCAGAGAGCCACCTCATCTCTTCACTAGCAAGGCCCTGAAGACGCCTTTGTTGTAAAGTGTCAGAAACTGCTGCAGGAGAGCCTCATGACAAACTCTGCCGCAGAAACAATCCACCATGCACTGAGGAGACACTCCATGAGGGAATACGAGGCTGCTTTCATTTTGCACGCAATTTGCTCCTATGTGATAAGGAAAACAGCAAACATTGCAGTAGAACGCGGTCTTCTCTGTAAGCCCTCTATCTCAAAGATGTGGGTGGGCTGCGAATAGGCCTTTGCTCTAGCGACACTGGAAGTTGCAGAAGATGATGCATTGTAGTGACAGCAGTGGAGGCAAGTCAGCTTTGGATTCAGCTTATGTGACTGAAAGAAAGCACTGCAGGATGGCCCACTCAAGGAATCATTGAAGCCCTGGCAGTGGAGGCTGAAACAGGGCTTTCAATGTGCTTTCAACCATGTCTGTGTGGCCATGAACGTGAGGCTTTGCTGAGGAAGCCTGGCCATCAGGAAAATACCCGCATACAACGAATTGAACTTGCAATGTGGTTTCCGTGTCTGTCCTGTGTGCCTGCACTCTAAGCACCTGAAAGAGGATTTCTGTGTAGAGCTCTCTTTTGCTGAGTGTCGTGTGCTCATTTAGGTGAACATTAACGTGAGGCTTTGTTGACGAAGCCTGGCCATCAGGAAAATGCCCGCATACAACGAATTCAGCTCGCATTGTGGTTTCTGTGTCTGTAATGTGTGCCTGCTCTCTAAGCGCCGGAAAGAGGATTTCTGTGTACAGCTCTCTTTTGCTGAGTGTCGTGTGCTCATTTAGGTGAACATTAACGTGAGGCTTTGTTGACGAAGCCTGGCCATCAGGAAAATGCCCGCATACACCGAATTCAGCTCGCAATGTGGTTTCCGTGTCTGGAATGTGTGCCCGCTCTCTAAGCGCCTGAAAGAGGTCTGCTGCGTAGAGCTCTCTTTTGCTAGGTGTTGGGTGCTCATTTGTGTGGCCATTAACGTGAGGTTTTGCTGAGGAAGACTGGCCATCAGGAAAATACCCGCATACAACGATTTCAGCAGGCAATGTGTTTTCCGTGTCAGTCCTGTGTGACTGCACTCTAAGCGCATGAGTGAAGTCTGCTCTGTAGAGATATCTTTTGCTGAGTGTCGGGAGCTCATTTGTGAGGCCATTAACGTGAGGTTTTGCTGAGGAAGCCTGGCTGTCAGGAAAATACCCGCATACAACGAATTCAGCTCGCAATGTGGTTTCCGAGTCTTATAAATTCTCTTGTTTGTTGTTATGTGCTGTGTTCTGGGTGGTGTGAGTGCTGCCTTTAGGCTTTCTGCGTGTGACATACTGGGTAGATGTGGCGTGGGCTGTGTCATTTCAGCATTGTGTGTAATGATGGGTTCGCCTTGTGTTGGGTGTGTTGTGTGCATGTGTATGTTGTGTGTGGGTGTGTTTTCGTTCGTGCTGTGTGCGCGTGGGGATGCATGTGTTCTCTATGATTAGATTGTGGTTGTGCTTGTTGTGTGCAGTGTGCTATGTGTGTTGCACGCGTTTCGTCAGTTTTGTGTGCATTTGTATGTGTTGTGTCAGTTTTGTGTGTGTGGTTGTGTTTTGTGTGTTGTGTGAGAGAGGCTGTGTGTGTGTTTGGCTGTTGGAGTTATGCACATGATGTAAGATGTGTTGACTGTGTGTGGCTGTGCTTGTTTTGTACATCTCTTGCATACAGTATGTGGTCTGTGCAATGGTTTTCGTGTGCATTGTGAGCAGTATTTATGTGCCTTCAAGGGTGTGGTGTGTTTATTGTGTCTGTTGTGTTGCGTGTTTCTGTGTTGCGTGTGTGTAGTGCGTTGTGCTCCTGTGTGAGGATGTATGTGTGGTGCGTCTGTGCGTGATTGTGTGTGCAGTGGGTAGTGTGTGAAATGTGTGCTACTTGTCTTTGTTGGTTATATGTGTTTTGCCTATGGATTTGGGAGTGTTGTGTGTGTTATGAGTTGTGATACTTTCTGTGCGGGATGCTTGTGTGTGTCGTGTGATGTGTGGTTCTGTGAGTTGTGTTTGTGTTGTGTGTATTCTACTCTGTGTGTTCTGTGGTCTGTGTGTTTTGCTTGTTGAGTGAGACACTGTGTGTTAGGACTGATATCTTTGTGTATATGTTGTGTGTTTGGCATTGTGCATTCTGTGAGGCTGTGTGTGCTGTCTGTTTTATGTGTGTTTGGAGTGATGTGTGTAGTGTGTGAAATGTGTGTTGCATAATTTTTGTGTTCTTTCTGTTGTCGACGGTGTGTGTTTTGCATGTTGGTTTCTATGTTCGCGGTTGTGTTTGACAGGTTGTGTGTGTGGCTGGCTCTTTGAGTAAGGAGTGTAATTTGTGATGTGTGTACTGTGTGTGGTCAAGCTTGGTCAGTGTGCCTCACTGGGTGTGTTGTGTTCACTCTGAGAACCGTGGTTCATGTGTATGGTGGGCAGTTATGTTCTCGGTGTGATGTGCTGTGTGTTGAGGGACTTCTGCATTCAAGTGCACAGAAGACAGCCTCTCGTTGTTGGCGGTTTTCTCCACAGGTTTGTAATACTCCAGGAGGGCCTTGTTTCCTGAGGGCGCAGAGAGCCACCTCATCTCTTCACTAGCAAGGCCCTGAAGACGCCTTTGTTGTAAAGTGTCAGAAACTGCTGCAGGAGAGCCTCATGACAAACTCTGCCGCAGAAACAATCCACCATGCACTGAGGAGACACTCCATGAGGGAATACGAGGCTGCTTTCATTTTGCACGCAATTTGCTCCTATGTGATAAGGAAAACAGCAAACATTGCAGTAGAACGCGGTCTTCTCTGTAAGCCCTCTATCTCAAAGATGTGGGTGGGCTGCGAATAGGCCTTTGCTCTAGCGACACTGGAAGTTGCAGAAGATGATGCATTGTAGTGACAGCAGTGGAGGCAAGTCAGCTTTGGATTCAGCTTATGTGACTGAAAGAAAGCACTGCAGGATGGCCCACTCAAGGAATCATTGAAGCCCTGGCAGTGGAGGCTGAAACAGGGCTTTCAATGTGCTTTCAACCATGTCTGTGTGGCCATGAACGTGAGGCTTTGCTGAGGAAGCCTGGCCATCAGGAAAATACCCGCATACAACGAATTGAACTTGCAATGTGGTTTCCGTGTCTGTCCTGTGTGCCTGCACTCTAAGCACCTGAAAGAGGATTTCTGTGTAGAGCTCTCTTTTGCTGAGTGTCGTGTGCTCATTTAGGTGAACATTAACGTGAGGCTTTGTTGACGAAGCCTGGCCATCAGGAAAATGCCCGCATACAACGAATTCAGCTCGCATTGTGGTTTCTGTGTCTGTAATGTGTGCCTGCTCTCTAAGCGCCGGAAAGAGGATTTCTGTGTACAGCTCTCTTTTGCTGAGTGTCGTGTGCTCATTTAGGTGAACATTAACGTGAGGCTTTGTTGACGAAGCCTGGCCATCAGGAAAATGCCCGCATACACCGAATTCAGCTCGCAATGTGGTTTCCGTGTCTGGAATGTGTGCCCGCTCTCTAAGCGCCTGAAAGAGGTCTGCTGCGTAGAGCTCTCTTTTGCTAGGTGTTGGGTGCTCATTTGTGTGGCCATTAACGTGAGGTTTTGCTGAGGAAGACTGGCCATCAGGAAAATACCCGCATACAACGATTTCAGCAGGCAATGTGTTTTCCGTGTCAGTCCTGTGTGACTGCACTCTAAGCGCATGAGTGAAGTCTGCTCTGTAGAGATATCTTTTGCTGAGTGTCGGGAGCTCATTTGTGAGGCCATTAACGTGAGGTTTTGCTGAGGAAGCCTGGCTGTCAGGAAAATACCCGCATACAACAAATTCAGCTCGCAATGTGGTTTCCGAGTCTTATAAATTCTCTTGTTTGTTGTTATGTGCTGTGTTCTGGGTGGTGTGAGTGCTGCCTTTAGGCTTTCTGCGTGTGACATACTGGGTAGATGTGGCGTGGGCTGTGTCATTTCAGCATTGTGTGTAATGATGGGTTCGCCTTGTGTTGGGTGTGTTGTGTGCATGTGTATGTTGTGTGTGGGTGTGTTTTCGTTCGTGCTGTGTGCGCGTGGGGATGCATGTGTTCTCTATGATTAGATTGTGGTTGTGCGTGTTGTGTGCAGTGTGCTATGTGTGTTGCACGCGTTTCGTCAGTTTTGTGTGCATTTGTATGTGTTGTGTCAGTTTTGTGTGTGTGGTTGTGTTTTGTGTGTTGTGTGAGAGAGGCTGTGTGTGTGTTTGGCTGTTGGAGTTATGCACATGATGTAAGATGTGTTGACTGTGTGTGGCTGTGCTTGTTTTGTACATCTCTTGCATACAGTATGTGGTCTGTGCAATGGTTTTCGTGTGCATTGTGAGCAGTATTTATGTGCCTTCAAGGGTGTGGTGTGTTTATTGTGTCTGTTGTGTTGCGTGTTTCTGTGTTGCGTGTGTGTAGTGCGTTGTGCTCCTGTGTGAGGATGTATGTGTGGTGCGTCTGTGCGTGATTGTGTGTGCAGTGGGTAGTGTGTGAAATGTGTGCTACTTGTCTTTGTTGGTTATATGTGTTTTGCCTATGGATTTGGGAGTGTTGTGTGTGTTATGAGTTGTGATACTTTCTGTGCGGGATGCTTGTGTGTGTCGTGTGATGTGTGGTTCTGTGAGTTGTGTTTGTGTTGTGTGTATTCTACTCTGTGTGTTCTGTGGTCTGTGTGTTTTGCTTGTTGAGTGAGACACTGTGTGTTAGGACTGATATCTTTGTGTATATGTTGTGTGTTTGGCATTGTGCATTCTGTGAGGCTGTGTGTGCTGTCTGTTTTATGTGTGTTTGGAGTGATGTGTGTAGTGTGTGAAATGTGTGTTGCATAATTTTTGTGTTCTTTCTGTTGTCGACGGTGTGTGTTTTGCATGTTGGTTTCTATGTTCGCGGTTGTGTTTGACAGGTTGTGTGTGTGGCTGGCTCTTTGAGTAAGGAGTGTAATTTGTGATGTGTGTACTGTGTGTGGTCAAGCTTGGTCAGTGTGCCTCACTGGGTGTGTTGTGTTCACTCTGAGAACCGTGGTTCATGTGTATGGTGGGCAGTTATGTTCTCGGTGTGATGTGCTGTGTGTTGAGGGACTTCTGCATTCAAGTGCACAGAAGACAGCCTCTCGTTGTTGGCGGTTTTCTCCACAGGTTTGTAATACTCCAGGAGGGCCTTGTTTCCTGAGGGCGCAGAGAGCCACCTCATCTCTTCACTAGCAAGGCCCTGAAGACGCCTTTGTTGTAAAGTGTCAGAAACTGCTGCAGGAGAGCCTCATGACAAACTCTGCCGCAGAAACAATCCACCATGCACTGAGGAGACACTCCATGAGGGAATACGAGGCTGCTTTCATTTTGCACGCAATTTGCTCCTATGTGATAAGGAAAACAGCAAACATTGCAGTAGAACGCGGTCTTCTCTGTAAGCCCTCTATCTCAAAGATGTGGGTGGGCTGCGAATAGGCCTTTGCTCTGGCGACACTGGAAGTTGCAGAAGATGATGCATTGTAGTGACAGCAGTGGAGGCAAGTCAGCTTTGGATTCAGCTTATGTGACTGAAAGAAAGCACTGCAGGATGGCCCACTCAAGGAATCATTGAAGCCCTGGCAGTGGAGGCTGAAACAGGGCTTTCAATGTGCTTTCAACCATGTCTGTGTGGCCATGAACGTGAGGCTTTGCTGAGGAAGCCTGGCCGTCTGGCACTATGCCCGCATACAACGAATTTAGCTCGCAATGTGGTTTCCGTGTCTGTCCTGTGTGCCTGCACTCTAAGCACCTGGAAGAGGTTTTGCCCTGCAGAGCTCTCTTTAGCTGAGTGTTGTGTGCTCATTTGGGTGACCATTAACGTGAGGCTTTGTTGAGGAAGCCTGGCCATCAGGAAAATGACCGCATACAACGAATTCAGCTCGCAATGTGGTTTCCGTGTCTGTAATGTGTGCCTGCTGTCTAAGCGCCTGAAAGTGGTCTGCCGTGTGGAGCTCTCCTTTGCTGAGTGTCGGGTGCTCATTTGTGTTGCCACTAACGTGAAGTGCTACTGAGGAAGACTGGTCATCAGGAAAATACCCGCATACAAAGAATTTAGCTCGCAATGTAGTTACCGTGTCTGTCCTGTGTGACTGCACACTAAGTGCATGAGTGAAGTCTGCTCGGTGTAGATGTCTTTTGCTGAGAGCCGGGTGCTCATTTGTGTGTCCAGAAACGTGAGGCCTTGCTGAGGAAGCCTGGCCGTCAGGAAAATAACCGCATACACCGAATTCAGCTCGCAATGTGGTTTCCGTGTCTGTCCTGTGTGACTGCACTCTAAGTGCATGAGTGAAGTCTGCTCTGTAGAGATGTCTTTTGCTCAGTGTCGGGTGCTCATTTTTGTGGCCATTCACGTGAGGTTTTGCTGAGGAATCCTGGCCATCAGGAAAATACCCGCATACAACGAATTGAACTTGCAATGTGGTTTCCGTGTCTGTCCTGTGTGCCTGCACTCTAAGCACCTGAAAGAGGATTTCTGTGTAGAGCTCTCTTTTGCTGAGTGTCGTGTGCTCATTTAGGTGAACATTAACGTGAGGCTTTGTTGACGAAGCCTGGCCATCAGGAAAATGCCCGCATACAACGAATTCAGCTCGCATTGTGGTTTCTGTGTCTGTAATGTGTGCCTGCTCTCTAAGCGCCGGAAAGAGGATTTCTGTGTACAGCTCTCTTTTGCTGAGTGTCGTGTGCTCATTTAGGTGAACATTAACGTGAGGCTTTGTTGACGAAGCCTGGCCATCAGGAAAATGCCCGCATACACCGAATTCAGCTCGCAATGTGGTTTCCGTGTCTGGAATGTGTGCCCGCTCTCTAAGCGCCTGAAAGAGGTCTGCTGCGTAGAGCTCTCTTTTGCTAGGTGTTGGGTGCTCATTTGTGTGGCCATTAACGTGAGGTTTTGCTGAGGAAGACTGGCCATCAGGAAAATACCCGCATACAACGATTTCAGCAGGCAATGTGTTTTCCGTGTCAGTCCTGTGTGACTGCACTCTAAGCGCATGAGTGAAGTCTGCTCTGTAGAGATATCTTTTGCTGAGTGTCGGGAGCTCATTTGTGAGGCCATTAACGTGAGGTTTTGCTGAGGAAGCCTGGCTGTCAGGAAAATACCCGCATACAACGAATTCAGCTCGCAATGTGGTTTCCGAGTCTTATAAATTCTCTTGTTTGTTGTTATGTGCTGTGTTCTGGGTGGTGTGAGTGCTGCCTTTAGGCTTTCTGCGTGTGACATACTGGGTAGATGTGGCGTGGGCTGTGTCATTTCAGCATTGTGTGTAATGATGGGTTCGCCTTGTGTTGGGTGTGTTGTGTGCATGTGTATGTTGTGTGTGGGTGTGTTTTCGTTCGTGCTGTGTGCGCGTGGGGATGCATGTGTTCTCTATGATTAGATTGTGGTTGTGCGTGTTGTGTGCAGTGTGCTATGTGTGTTGCACGCGTTTCGTCAGTTTTGTGTGCATTTGTATGTGTTGTGTCAGTTTTGTGTGTGTGGTTGTGTTTTGTGTGTTGTGTGAGAGAGGCTGTGTGTGTGTTTGGCTGTTGGAGTTATGCACATGATGTAAGATGTGTTGACTGTGTGTGGCTGTGCTTGTTTTGTACATCTCTTGCATACAGTATGTGGTCTGTGCAATGGTTTTCGTGTGCATTGTGAGCAGTACTTATGTGCCTTCAAGGGTGTGGTGTGTTTATTGTGTCTGTTGTGTTGCGTGTTTCTGTGTTGCGTGTGTGTAGTGCGTTGTGCTCCTGTGTGAGGATGTATGTGTGGTGTGTCTGTGCGTGATTGTGTGTGCAGTGGGTAGTGTGTGAAATGTGTGCTACTTGTCTTTGTTGGTTATATGTGTTTTGCCTATGGATTTGGGAGTGTTGTGTGTGTTATGAGTTGTGATACTTTCTGTGCGGGATGCTTGTGTGTGTCGTGTGATGTGTGGTTCTGTGAGTTGTGTTTGTGTTGTGTGTATTCTACTCTGTGTGTTCTGTGGTCTGTGTGTTTTGCTTGTTGAGTGAGACACTGTGTGTTAGGACTGATATCTTTGTGTATATGTTGTGTGTTTGGCATTGTGCATTCTGTGAGGCTGTGTGTGCTGTCTGTTTTATGTGTGTTTGGAGTGATGTGTGTAGTGTGTGAAATGTGTGTTGCATAATTTTTGTGTTCTTTCTGTTGTCGACGGTGTGTGTTTTGCATGTTGGTTTCTATGTTCGCGGTTGTGTTTGACAGGTTGTGTGTGTGGCTGGCTCTTTGAGTAAGGAGTGTAATTTGTGATGTGTGTACTGTGTGTGGTCAAGCTTGGTCAGTGTGCCTCACTGGGTGTGTTGTGTTCACTCTGAGAACCGTGGTTCATGTGTATGGTGGGCAGTTATGTTCTCGGTGTGATGTGCTGTGTGTTGAGGGACTTCTGCATTCAAGTGCACAGAAGACAGCCTCTCGTTGTTGGCGGTTTTCTCCACAGGTTTGTAATACTCCAGGAGGGCCTTGTTTCCTGAGGGCGCAGAGAGCCACCTCATCTCTTCACTAGCAAGGCCCTGAAGACGCCTTTGTTGTAAAGTGTCAGAAACTGCTGCAGGAGAGCCTCATGACAAACTCTGCCGCAGAAACAATCCACCATGCACTGAGGAGACACTCCATGAGGGAATACGAGGCTGCTTTCATTTTGCACGCAATTTGCTCCTATGTGATAAGGAAAACAGCAAACATTGCAGTAGAACGCGGTCTTCTCTGTAAGCCCTCTATCTCAAAGATGTGGGTGGGCTGCGAATAGGCCTTTGCTCTAGCGACACTGGAAGTTGCAGAAGATGATGCATTGTAGTGACAGCAGTGGAGGCAAGTCAGCTTTGGATTCAGCTTATGTGACTGAAAGAAAGCACTGCAGGATGGCCCACTCAAGGAATCATTGAAGCCCTGGCAGTGGAGGCTGAAACAGGGCTTTCAATGTGCTTTCAACCATGTCTGTGTGGCCATGAACGTGAGGCTTTGCTGAGGAAGCCTGGCCATCAGGAAAATACCCGCATACAACGAATTGAACTTGCAATGTGGTTTCCGTGTCTGTCCTGTGTGCCTGCACTCTAAGCACCTGAAAGAGGATTTCTGTGTAGAGCTCTCTTTTGCTGAGTGTCGTGTGCTCATTTAGGTGAACATTAACGTGAGGCTTTGTTGACGAAGCCTGGCCATCAGGAAAATGCCCGCATACAACGAATTCAGCTCGCATTGTGGTTTCTGTGTCTGTAATGTGTGCCTGCTCTCTAAGCGCCGGAAAGAGGATTTCTGTGTACAGCTCTCTTTTGCTGAGTGTCGTGTGCTCATTTAGGTGAACATTAACGTGAGGCTTTGTTGACGAAGCCTGGCCATCAGGAAAATGCCCGCATACACCGAATTCAGCTCGCAATGTGGTTTCCGTGTCTGGAATGTGTGCCCGCTCTCTAAGCGCCTGAAAGAGGTCTGCTGCGTAGAGCTCTCTTTTGCTAGGTGTTGGGTGCTCATTTGTGTGGCCATTAACGTGAGGTTTTGCTGAGGAAGACTGGCCATCAGGAAAATACCCGCATACAACGATTTCAGCAGGCAATGTGTTTTCCGTGTCAGTCCTGTGTGACTGCACTCTAAGCGCATGAGTGAAGTCTGCTCTGTAGAGATATCTTTTGCTGAGTGTCGGGAGCTCATTTGTGAGGCCATTAACGTGAGGTTTTGCTGAGGAAGCCTGGCTGTCAGGAAAATACCCGCATACAACAAATTCAGCTCGCAATGTGGTTTCCGAGTCTTATAAATTCTCTTGTTTGTTGTTATGTGCTGTGTTCTGGGTGGTGTGAGTGCTGCCTTTAGGCTTTCTGCGTGTGACATACTGGGTAGATGTGGCGTGGGCTGTGTCATTTCAGCATTGTGTGTAATGATGGGTTCGCCTTGTGTTGGGTGTGTTGTGTGCATGTGTATGTTGTGTGTGGGTGTGTTTTCGTTCGTGCTGTGTGCGCGTGGGGATGCATGTGTTCTCTATGATTAGATTGTGGTTGTGCTTGTTGTGTGCAGTGTGCTATGTGTGTTGCACGCGTTTCGTCAGTTTTGTGTGCATTTGTATGTGTTGTGTCAGTTTTGTGTGTGTGGTTGTGTTTTGTGTGTTGTGTGAGAGAGGCTGTGTGTGTGTTTGGCTGTTGGAGTTATGCACATGATGTAAGATGTGTTGACTGTGTGTGGCTGTGCTTGTTTTGTACATCTCTTGCATACAGTATGTGGTCTGTGCAATGGTTTTCGTGTGCATTGTGAGCAGTATTTATGTGCCTTCAAGGGTGTGGTGTGTTTATTGTGTCTGTTGTGTTGCGTGTTTCTGTGTTGCGTGTGTGTAGTGCGTTGTGCTCCTGTGTGAGGATGTATGTGTGGTGCGTCTGTGCGTGATTGTGTGTGCAGTGGGTAGTGTGTGAAATGTGTGCTACTTGTCTTTGTTGGTTATATGTGTTTTGCCTATGGATTTGGGAGTGTTGTGTGTGTTATGAGTTGTGATACTTTCTGTGCGGGATGCTTGTGTGTGTCGTGTGATGTGTTGTTCTGTGAGTTGTGTTTGTGTTGTGTGTATTGTACTCTGTGTGTTCTGTGGTCTGTGTGTTTTGCTTGTTGAGTGAGACACTGTGTGTTAGGACTGATATCTTTGTGTATATGTTGTGTGTTTGGCATTGTGCATTCTGTGAGGCTGTGTGTGCTGTCTGTTTTATGTGTGTTTGGAGTGATGTGTGTAGTGTGTGAAATGTGTGTTGCATAATTTTTGTGTTCTTTCTGTTGTCGACGGTGTGTGTTTTGCATGTTGGTTTCTATGTTCGCGGTTGTGTTTGACAGGTTGTGTGTGTGGCTGGCTCTTTGAGTAAGGAGTGTAATTTGTGATGTGTGTACTGTGTGTGGTCAAGCTTGGTCAGTGTGCCTCACTGGGTGTGTTGTGTTCACTCTGAGAACCGTGGTTCATGTGTATGGTGGGCAGTTATGTTCTCGGTGTGATGTGCTGTGTGTTGAGGGACTTCTGCATTCAAGTGCACAGAAGACAGCCTCTCGTTGTTGGCGGTTTTCTCCACAGGTTTGTAATACTCCAGGAGGGCCTTGTTTCCTGAGGGCGCAGAGAGCCACCTCATCTCTTCACTAGCAAGGCCCTGAAGACGCCTTTGTTGTAAAGTGTCAGAAACTGCTGCAGGAGAGCCTCATGACAAACTCTGCCGCAGAAACAATCCACCATGCACTGAGGAGACACTCCATGAGGGAATACGAGGCTGCTTTCATTTTGCACGCAATTTGCTCCTATGTGATAAGGAAAACAGCAAACATTGCAGTAGAACGCGGTCTTCTCTGTAAGCCCTCTATCTCAAAGATGTGGGTGGGCTGCGAATAGGCCTTTGCTCTGGCGACACTGGAAGTTGCAGAAGATGATGCATTGTAGTGACAGCAGTGGAGGCAAGTCAGCTTTGGATTCAGCTTATGTGACTGAAAGAAAGCACTGCAGGATGGCCCACTCAAGGAATCATTGAAGCCCTGGCAGTGGAGGCTGAAACAGGGCTTTCAATGTGCTTTCAACCATGTCTGTGTGGCCATGAACGTGAGGCTTTGCTGAGGAAGCCTGGCCGTCTGGCACTATGCCCGCATACAACGAATTTAGCTCGCAATGTGGTTTCCGTGTCTGTCCTGTGTGCCTGCACTCTAAGCACCTGGAAGAGGTTTTGCCCTGCAGAGCTCTCTTTAGCTGAGTGTTGTGTGCTCATTTGGGTGACCATTAACGTGAGGCTTTGTTGAGGAAGCCTGGCCATCAGGAAAATGACCGCATACAACGAATTCAGCTCGCAATGTGGTTTCCGTGTCTGTAATGTGTGCCTGCTGTCTAAGCGCCTGAAAGTGGTCTGCCGTGTGGAGCTCTCCTTTGCTGAGTGTCGGGTGCTCATTTGTGTTGCCACTAACGTGAAGTGCTACTGAGGAAGACTGGTCATCAGGAAAATACCCGCATACAAAGAATTTAGCTCGCAATGTAGTTACCGTGTCTGTCCTGTGTGACTGCACACTAAGTGCATGAGTGAAGTCTGCTCGTTGTAGATGTCTTTTGCTGAGAGCCGGGTGCTCATTTGTGTGTCCAGAAACGTGAGGCCTTGCTGAGGAAGCCTGGCCGTCAGGAAAATAACCGCATACACCGAATTCAGCTCGCAATGTGGTTTCCGTGTCTGTCCTGTGTGACTGCACTCTAAGTGCATGAGTGAAGTCTGCTCTGTAGAGATGTCTTTTGCTCAGTGTCGGGTGCTCATTTTTGTGGCCATTCACGTGAGGTTTTGCTGAGGAATCCTGGCCATCAGGAAAATACCCGCATACAACGAATTGAACTTGCAATGTGGTTTCCGTGTCTGTCCTGTGTGCCTGCACTCTAAGCACCTGAAAGAGGATTTCTGTGTAGAGCTCTCTTTTGCTGAGTGTCGTGTGCTCATTTAGGTGAACATTAACGTGAGGCTTTGTTGACGAAGCCTGGCCATCAGGAAAATGCCCGCATACAACGAATTCAGCTCGCATTGTGGTTTCTGTGTCTGTAATGTGTGCCTGCTCTCTAAGCGCCGGAAAGAGGATTTCTGTGTACAGCTCTCTTTTGCTGAGTGTCGTGTGCTCATTTAGGTGAACATTAACGTGAGGCTTTGTTGACGAAGCCTGGCCATCAGGAAAATGCCCGCATACACCGAATTCAGCTCGCAATGTGGTTTCCGTGTCTGGAATGTGTGCCCGCTCTCTAAGCGCCTGAAAGAGGTCTGCTGCGTAGAGCTCTCTTTTGCTAGGTGTTGGGTGCTCATTTGTGTGGCCATTAACGTGAGGTTTTGCTGAGGAAGACTGGCCATCAGGAAAATACCCGCATACAACGATTTCAGCAGGCAATGTGTTTTCCGTGTCAGTCCTGTGTGACTGCACTCTAAGCGCATGAGTGAAGTCTGCTCTGTAGAGATATCTTTTGCTGAGTGTCGGGAGCTCATTTGTGAGGCCATTAACGTGAGGTTTTGCTGAGGAAGCCTGGCTGTCAGGAAAATACCCGCATACAACAAATTCAGCTCGCAATGTGGTTTCCGAGTCTTATAAATTCTCTTGTTTGTTGTTATGTGCTGTGTTCTGGGTGGTGTGAGTGCTGCCTTTAGGCTTTCTGCGTGTGACATACTGGGTAGATGTGGCGTGGGCTGTGTCATTTCAGCATTGTGTGTAATGATGGGTTCGCCTTGTGTTGGGTGTGTTGTGTGCATGTGTATGTTGTGTGTGGGTGTGTTTTCGTTCGTGCTGTGTGCGCGTGGGGATGCATGTGTTCTCTATGATTAGATTGTGGTTGTGCGTGTTGTGTGCAGTGTGCTATGTGTGTTGCACGCGTTTCGTCAGTTTTGTGTGCATTTGTATGTGTTGTGTCAGTTTTGTGTGTGTGGTTGTGTTTTGTGTGTTGTGTGAGAGAGGCTGTGTGTGTGTTTGGCTGTTGGAGTTATGCACATGATGTAAGATGTGTTGACTGTGTGTGGCTGTGCTTGTTTTGTACATCTCTTGCATACAGTATGTGGTCTGTGCAATGGTTTTCGTGTGCATTGTGAGCAGTACTTATGTGCCTTCAAGGGTGTGGTGTGTTTATTGTGTCTGTTGTGTTGCGTGTTTCTGTGTTGCGTGTGTGTAGTGCGTTGTGCTCCTGTGTGAGGATGTATGTGTGGTGTGTCTGTGCGTGATTGTGTGTGCAGTGGGTAGTGTGTGAAATGTGTGCTACTTGTCTTTGTTGGTTATATGTGTTTTGCCTATGGATTTGGGAGTGTTGTGTGTGTTATGAGTTGTGATACTTTCTGTGCGGGATGCTTGTGTGTGTCGTGTGATGTGTGGTTCTGTGAGTTGTGTTTGTGTTGTGTGTATTCTACTCTGTGTGTTCTGTGGTCTGTGTGTTTTGCTTGTTGAGTGAGACACTGTGTGTTAGGACTGATATCTTTGTGTATATGTTGTGTGTTTGGCATTGTGCATTCTGTGAGGCTGTGTGTGCTGTCTGTTTTATGTGTGTTTGGAGTGATGTGTGTAGTGTGTGAAATGTGTGTTGCATAATTTTTGTGTTCTTTCTGTTGTCGACGGTGTGTGTTTTGCATGTTGGTTTCTATGTTCGCGGTTGTGTTTGACAGGTTGTGTGTGTGGCTGGCTCTTTGAGTAAGGAGTGTAATTTGTGATGTGTGTACTGTGTGTGGTCAAGCTTGGTCAGTGTGCCTCACTGGGTGTGTTGTGTTCACTCTGAGAACCGTGGTTCATGTGTATGGTGGGCAGTTATGTTCTCGGTGTGATGTGCTGTGTGTTGAGGGACTTCTGCATTCAAGTGCACAGAAGACAGCCTCTCGTTGTTGGCGGTTTTCTCCACAGGTTTGTAATACTCCAGGAGGGCCTTGTTTCCTGAGGGCGCAGAGAGCCACCTCATCTCTTCACTAGCAAGGCCCTGAAGACGCCTTTGTTGTAAAGTGTCAGAAACTGCTGCAGGAGAGCCTCATGACAAACTCTGCCGCAGAAACAATCCACCATGCACTGAGGAGACACTCCATGAGGGAATACGAGGCTGCTTTCATTTTGCACGCAATTTGCTCCTATGTGATAAGGAAAACAGCAAACATTGCAGTAGAACGCGGTCTTCTCTGTAAGCCCTCTATCTCAAAGATGTGGGTGGGCTGCGAATAGGCCTTTGCTCTGGCGACACTGGAAGTTGCAGAAGATGATGCATTGTAGTGACAGCAGTGGAGGCAAGTCAGCTTTGGATTCAGCTTATGTGACTGAAAGAAAGCACTGCAGGATGGCCCACTCAAGGAATCATTGAAGCCCTGGCAGTGGAGGCTGAAACAGGGCTTTCAATGTGCTTTCAACCATGTCTGTGTGGCCATGAACGTGAGGCTTTGCTGAGGAAGCCTGGCCATCAGGAAAATACCCGCATACAACGAATTGAACTTGCAATGTGGTTTCCGTGTCTGTCCTGTGTGCCTGGACTCTAAGCACCTGAAAGAGGATTTCTGTGTAGAGCTCTCTTTTGCTGAGTGTCGTGTGCTCATTTAGGTGAACATTAACGTGAGGCTTTGTTGACGAAGCCTGGCCATCAGGAAAATGCCCGCATACAACGAATTCAGCTCGCATTGTGGTTTCTGTGTCTGTAATGTGTGCCTGCTCTCTAAGCGCCGGAAAGAGGATTTCTGTGTACAGCTCTCTTTTGCTGAGTGTCGTGTGCTCATTTAGGTGAACATTAACGTGAGGCTTTGTTGACGAAGCCTGGCCATCAGGAAAATGCCCGCATACACCGAATTCAGCTCGCAATGTGGTTTCCGTGTCTGGAATGTGTGCCCGCTCTCTAAGCGCCTGAAAGAGGTCTGCTGCGTAGAGCTCTCTTTTGCTAGGTGTTGGGTGCTCATTTGTGTGGCCATTAACGTGAGGTTTTGCTGAGGAAGACTGGCCATCAGGAAAATACCCGCATACAACGATTTCAGCAGGCAATGTGTTTTCCGTGTCAGTCCTGTGTGACTGCACTCTAAGCGCATGAGTGAAGTCTGCTCTGTAGAGATATCTTTTGCTGAGTGTCGGGAGCTCATTTGTGAGGCCATTAACGTGAGGTTTTGCTGAGGAAGCCTGGCTGTCAGGAAAATACCCGCATACAACAAATTCAGCTCGCAATGTGGTTTCCGAGTCTTATAAATTCTCTTGTTTGTTGTTATGTGCTGTGTTCTGGGTGGTGTGAGTGCTGCCTTTAGGCTTTCTGCGTGTGACATACTGGGTAGATGTGGCGTGGGCTGTGTCATTTCAGCATTGTGTGTAATGATGGGTTCGCCTTGTGTTGGGTGTGTTGTGTGCATGTGTATGTTGTGTGTGGGTGTGTTTTCGTTCGTGCTGTGTGCGCGTGGGGATGCATGTGTTCTCTATGATTAGATTGTGGTTGTGCGTGTTGTGTGCAGTGTGCTATGTGTGTTGCACGCGTTTCGTCAGTTTTGTGTGCATTTGTATGTGTTGTGTCAGTTTTGTGTGTGTGGTTGTGTTTTGTGTGTTGTGTGAGAGAGGCTGTGTGTGTGTTTGGCTGTTGGAGTTATGCACATGATGTAAGATGTGTTGACTGTGTGTGGCTGTGCTTGTTTTGTACATCTCTTGCATACAGTATGTGGTCTGTGCAATGGTTTTCGTGTGCATTGTGAGCAGTATTTATGTGCCTTCAAGGGTGTGGTGTGTTTATTGTGTCTGTTGTGTTGCGTGTTTCTGTGTTGCGTGTGTGTAGTGCGTTGTGCTCCTGTGTGAGGATGTATGTGTGGTGCGTCTGTGCGTGATTGTGTGTGCAGTGGGTAGTGTGTGAAATGTGTGCTACTTGTCTTTGTTGGTTATATGTGTTTTGCCTATGGATTTGGGAGTGTTGTGTGTGTTATGAGTTGTGATACTTTCTGTGCGGGATGCTTGTGTGTGTCGTGTGATGTGTGGTTCTGTGAGTTGTGTTTGTGTTGTGTGTATTCTACTCTGTGTGTTCTGTGGTCTGTGTGTTTTGCTTGTTGAGTGAGACACTGTGTGTTAGGACTGATATCTTTGTGTATATGTTGTGTGTTTGGCATTGTGCATTCTGTGAGGCTGTGTGTGCTGTCTGTTTTATGTGTGTTTGGAGTGATGTGTGTAGTGTGTGAAATGTGTGTTGCATAATTTTTGTGTTCTTTCTGTTGTCGACGGTGTGTGTTTTGCATGTTGGTTTCTATGTTCGCGGTTGTGTTTGACAGGTTGTGTGTGTGGCTGGCTCTTTGAGTAAGGAGTGTAATTTGTGATGTGTGTACTGTGTGTGGTCAAGCTTGGTCAGTGTGCCTCACTGGGTGTGTTGTGTTCACTCTGAGAACCGTGGTTCATGTGTATGGTGGGCAGTTATGTTCTCGGTGTGATGTGCTGTGTGTTGAGGGACTTCTGCATTCAAGTGCACAGAAGACAGCCTCTCGTTGTTGGCGGTTTTCTCCACAGGTTTGTAATACTCCAGGAGGGCCTTGTTTCCTGAGGGCGCAGAGAGCCACCTCATCTCTTCACTAGCAAGGCCCTGAAGACGCCTTTGTTGTAAAGTGTCAGAAACTGCTGCAGGAGAGCCTCATGACAAACTCTGCCGCAGAAACAATCCACCATGCACTGAGGAGACACTCCATGAGGGAATACGAGGCTGCTTTCATTTTGCACGCAATTTGCTCCTATGTGATAAGGAAAACAGCAAACATTGCAGTAGAACGCGGTCTTCTCTGTAAGCCCTCTATCTCAAAGATGTGGGTGGGCTGCGAATAGGCCTTTGCTCTGGCGACACTGGAAGTTGCAGAAGATGATGCATTGTAGTGACAGCAGTGGAGGCAAGTCAGCTTTGGATTCAGCTTATGTGACTGAAAGAAAGCACTGCAGGATGGCCCACTCAAGGAATCATTGAAGCCCTGGCAGTGGAGGCTGAAACAGGGCTTTCAATGTGCTTTCAACCATGTCTGTGTGGCCATGAACGTGAGGCTTTGCTGAGGAAGCCTGGCCATCAGGAAAATACCCGCATACAACGAATTGAACTTGCAATGTGGTTTCCGTGTCTGTCCTGTGTGCCTGGACTCTAAGCACCTGAAAGAGGATTTCTGTGTAGAGCTCTCTTTTGCTGAGTGTCGTGTGCTCATTTAGGTGAACATTAACGTGAGGCTTTGTTGACGAAGCCTGGCCATCAGGAAAATGCCCGCATACAACGAATTCAGCTCGCATTGTGGTTTCTGTGTCTGTAATGTGTGCCTGCTCTCTAAGCGCCGGAAAGAGGATTTCTGTGTACAGCTCTCTTTTGCTGAGTGTCGTGTGCTCATTTAGGTGAACATTAACGTGAGGCTTTGTTGACGAAGCCTGGCCATCAGGAAAATGCCCGCATACACCGAATTCAGCTCGCAATGTGGTTTCCGTGTCTGGAATGTGTGCCCGCTCTCTAAGCGCCTGAAAGAGGTCTGCTGCGTAGAGCTCTCTTTTGCTAGGTGTTGGGTGCTCATTTGTGTGGCCATTAACGTGAGGTTTTGCTGAGGAAGACTGGCCATCAGGAAAATACCCGCATACAACGATTTCAGCAGGCAATGTGTTTTCCGTGTCAGTCCTGTGTGACTGCACTCTAAGCGCATGAGTGAAGTCTGCTCTGTAGAGATATCTTTTGCTGAGTGTCGGGAGCTCATTTGTGAGGCCATTAACGTGAGGTTTTGCTGAGGAAGCCTGGCTGTCAGGAAAATACCCGCATACAACAAATTCAGCTCGCAATGTGGTTTCCGAGTCTTATAAATTCTCTTGTTTGTTGTTATGTGCTGTGTTCTGGGTGGTGTGAGTGCTGCCTTTAGGCTTTCTGCGTGTGACATACTGGGTAGATGTGGCGTGGGCTGTGTCATTTCAGCATTGTGTGTAATGATGGGTTCGCCTTGTGTTGGGTGTGTTGTGTGCATGTGTATGTTGTGTGTGGGTGTGTTTTCGTTCGTGCTGTGTGCGCGTGGGGATGCATGTGTTCTCTATGATTAGATTGTGGTTGTGCTTGTTGTGTGCAGTGTGCTATGTGTGTTGCACGCGTTTCGTCAGTTTTGTGTGCATTTGTATGTGTTGTGTCAGTTTTGTGTGTGTGGTTGTGTTTTGTGTGTTGTGTGAGAGAGGCTGTGTGTGTGTTTGGCTGTTGGAGTTATGCACATGATGTAAGATGTGTTGACTGTGTGTGGCTGTGCTTGTTTTGTACATCTCTTGCATACAGTATGTGGTCTGTGCAATGGTTTTCGTGTGCATTGTGAGCAGTATTTATGTGCCTTCAAGGGTGTGGTGTGTTTATTGTGTCTGTTGTGTTGCGTGTTTCTGTGTTGCGTGTGTGTAGTGCGTTGTGCTCCTGTGTGAGGATGTATGTGTGGTGCGTCTGTGCGTGATTGTGTGTGCAGTGGGTAGTGTGTGAAATGTGTGCTACTTGTCTTTGTTGGTTATATGTGTTTTGCCTATGGATTTGGGAGTGTTGTGTGTGTTATGAGTTGTGATACTTTCTGTGCGGGATGCTTGTGTGTGTCGTGTGATGTGTTGTTCTGTGAGTTGTGTTTGTGTTGTGTGTATTGTACTCTGTGTGTTCTGTGGTCTGTGTGTTTTGCTTGTTGAGTGAGACACTGTGTGTTAGGACTGATATCTTTGTGTATATGTTGTGTGTTTGGCATTGTGCATTCTGTGAGGCTGTGTGTGCTGTCTGTTTTATGTGTGTTTGGAGTGATGTGTGTAGTGTGTGAAATGTGTGTTGCATAATTTTTGTGTTCTTTCTGTTGTCGACGGTGTGTGTTTTGCATGTTGGTTTCTATGTTCGCGGTTGTGTTTGACAGGTTGTGTGTGTGGCTGGCTCTTTGAGTAAGGAGTGTAATTTGTGATGTGTGTACTGTGTGTGGTCAAGCTTGGTCAGTGTGCCTCACTGGGTGTGTTGTGTTCACTCTGAGAACCGTGGTTCATGTGTATGGTGGGCAGTTATGTTCTCGGTGTGATGTGCTGTGTGTTGAGGGACTTCTGCATTCAAGTGCACAGAAGACAGCCTCTCGTTGTTGGCGGTTTTCTCCACAGGTTTGTAATACTCCAGGAGGGCCTTGTTTCCTGAGGGCGCAGAGAGCCACCTCATCTCTTCACTAGCAAGGCCCTGAAGACGCCTTTGTTGTAAAGTGTCAGAAACTGCTGCAGGAGAGCCTCATGACAAACTCTGCCGCAGAAACAATCCACCATGCACTGAGGAGACACTCCATGAGGGAATACGAGGCTGCTTTCATTTTGCACGCAATTTGCTCCTATGTGATAAGGAAAACAGCAAACATTGCAGTAGAACGCGGTCTTCTCTGTAAGCCCTCTATCTCAAAGATGTGGGTGGGCTGCGAATAGGCCTTTGCTCTGGCGACACTGGAAGTTGCAGAAGATGATGCATTGTAGTGACAGCAGTGGAGGCAAGTCAGCTTTGGATTCAGCTTATGTGACTGAAAGAAAGCACTGCAGGATGGCCCACTCAAGGAATCATTGAAGCCCTGGCAGTGGAGGCTGAAACAGGGCTTTCAATGTGCTTTCAACCATGTCTGTGTGGCCATGAACGTGAGGCTTTGCTGAGGAAGCCTGGCCGTCTGGCACTATGCCCGCATACAACGAATTTAGCTCGCAATGTGGTTTCCGTGTCTGTCCTGTGTGCCTGCACTCTAAGCACCTGGAAGAGGTTTTGCCCTGCAGAGCTCTCTTTAGCTGAGTGTTGTGTGCTCATTTGGGTGACCATTAACGTGAGGCTTTGTTGAGGAAGCCTGGCCATCAGGAAAATGACCGCATACAACGAATTCAGCTCGCAATGTGGTTTCCGTGTCTGTAATGTGTGCCTGCTGTCTAAGCGCCTGAAAGTGGTCTGCCGTGTGGAGCTCTCCTTTGCTGAGTGTCGGGTGCTCATTTGTGTTGCCACTAACGTGAAGTGCTACTGAGGAAGACTGGTCATCAGGAAAATACCCGCATACAAAGAATTTAGCTCGCAATGTAGTTACCGTGTCTGTCCTGTGTGACTGCACACTAAGTGCATGAGTGAAGTCTGCTCGGTGTAGATGTCTTTTGCTGAGAGCCGGGTGCTCATTTGTGTGTCCAGAAACGTGAGGCCTTGCTGAGGAAGCCTGGCCGTCAGGAAAATAACCGCATACACCGAATTCAGCTCGCAATGTGGTTTCCGTGTCTGTCCTGTGTGACTGCACTCTAAGTGCATGAGTGAAGTCTGCTCTGTAGAGATGTCTTTTGCTCAGTGTCGGGTGCTCATTTTTGTGGCCATTCACGTGAGGTTTTGCTGAGGAATCCTGGCCATCAGGAAAATACCCGCATACAACGAATTGAACTTGCAATGTGGTTTCCGTGTCTGTCCTGTGTGCCTGCACTCTAAGCACCTGAAAGAGGATTTCTGTGTAGAGCTCTCTTTTGCTGAGTGTCGTGTGCTCATTTAGGTGAACATTAACGTGAGGCTTTGTTGACGAAGCCTGGCCATCAGGAAAATGCCCGCATACAACGAATTCAGCTCGCATTGTGGTTTCTGTGTCTGTAATGTGTGCCTGCTCTCTAAGCGCCGGAAAGAGGATTTCTGTGTACAGCTCTCTTTTGCTGAGTGTCGTGTGCTCATTTAGGTGAACATTAACGTGAGGCTTTGTTGACGAAGCCTGGCCATCAGGAAAATGCCCGCATACACCGAATTCAGCTCGCAATGTGGTTTCCGTGTCTGGAATGTGTGCCCGCTCTCTAAGCGCCTGAAAGAGGTCTGCTGCGTAGAGCTCTCTTTTGCTAGGTGTTGGGTGCTCATTTGTGTGGCCATTAACGTGAGGTTTTGCTGAGGAAGACTGGCCATCAGGAAAATACCCGCATACAACGATTTCAGCAGGCAATGTGTTTTCCGTGTCAGTCCTGTGTGACTGCACTCTAAGCGCATGAGTGAAGTCTGCTCTGTAGAGATATCTTTTGCTGAGTGTCGGGAGCTCATTTGTGAGGCCATTAACGTGAGGTTTTGCTGAGGAAGCCTGGCTGTCAGGAAAATACCCGCATACAACAAATTCAGCTCGCAATGTGGTTTCCGAGTCTTATAAATTCTCTTGTTTGTTGTTATGTGCTGTGTTCTGGGTGGTGTGAGTGCTGCCTTTAGGCTTTCTGCGTGTGACATACTGGGTAGATGTGGCGTGGGCTGTGTCATTTCAGCATTGTGTGTAATGATGGGTTCGCCTTGTGTTGGGTGTGTTGTGTGCATGTGTATGTTGTGTGTGGGTGTGTTTTCGTTCGTGCTGTGTGCGCGTGGGGATGCATGTGTTCTCTATGATTAGATTGTGGTTGTGCGTGTTGTGTGCAGTGTGCTATGTGTGTTGCACGCGTTTCGTCAGTTTTGTGTGCATTTGTATGTGTTGTGTCAGTTTTGTGTGTGTGGTTGTGTTTTGTGTGTTGTGTGAGAGAGGCTGTGTGTGTGTTTGGCTGTTGGAGTTATGCACATGATGTAAGATGTGTTGACTGTGTGTGGCTGTGCTTGTTTTGTACATCTCTTGCATACAGTATGTGGTCTGTGCAATGGTTTTCGTGTGCATTGTGAGCAGTATTTATGTGCCTTCAAGGGTGTGGTGTGTTTATTGTGTCTGTTGTGTTGCGTGTTTCTGTGTTGCGTGTGTGTAGTGCGTTGTGCTCCTGTGTGAGGATGTATGTGTGGTGTGTCTGTGCGTGATTGTGTGTGCAGTGGGTAGTGTGTGAAATGTGTGCTACTTGTCTTTGTTGGTTATATGTGTTTTGCCTATGGATTTGGGAGTGTTGTGTGTGTTATGAGTTGTGATACTTTCTGTGCGGGATGCTTGTGTGTGTCGTGTGATGTGTGGTTCTGTGAGTTGTGTTTGTGTTGTGTGTATTCTACTCTGTGTGTTCTGTGGTCTGTGTGTTTTGCTTGTTGAGTGAGACACTGTGTGTTAGGACTGATATCTTTGTGTATATGTTGTGTGTTTGGCATTGTGCATTCTGTGAGGCTGTGTGTGCTGTCTGTTTTATGTGTGTTTGGAGTGATGTGTGTAGTGTGTGAAATGTGTGTTGCATAATTTTTGTGTTCTTTCTGTTGTCGACGGTGTGTGTTTTGCATGTTGGTTTCTATGTTCGCGGTTGTGTTTGACAGGTTGTGTGTGTGGCTGGCTCTTTGAGTAAGGAGTGTAATTTGTGATGTGTGTACTGTGTGTGGTCAAGCTTGGTCAGTGTGCCTCACTGGGTGTGTTGTGTTCACTCTGAGAACCGTGGTTCATGTGTATGGTGGGCAGTTATGTTCTCGGTGTGATGTGCTGTGTGTTGAGGGACTTCTGCATTCAAGTGCACAGAAGACAGCCTCTCGTTGTTGGCGGTTTTCTCCACAGGTTTGTAATACTCCAGGAGGGCCTTGTTTCCTGAGGGCGCAGAGAGCCACCTCATCTCTTCACTAGCAAGGCCCTGAAGACGCCTTTGTTGTAAAGTGTCAGAAACTGCTGCAGGAGAGCCTCATGACAAACTCTGCCGCAGAAACAATCCACCATGCACTGAGGAGACACTCCATGAGGGAATACGAGGCTGCTTTCATTTTGCACGCAATTTGCTCCTATGTGATAAGGAAAACAGCAAACATTGCAGTAGAACGCGGTCTTCTCTGTAAGCCCTCTATCTCAAAGATGTGGGTGGGCTGCGAATAGGCCTTTGCTCTGGCGACACTGGAAGTTGCAGAAGATGATGCATTGTAGTGACAGCAGTGGAGGCAAGTCAGCTTTGGATTCAGCTTATGTGACTGAAAGAAAGCACTGCAGGATGGCCCACTCAAGGAATCATTGAAGCCCTGGCAGTGGAGGCTGAAACAGGGCTTTCAATGTGCTTTCAACCATGTCTGTGTGGCCATGAACGTGAGGCTTTGCTGAGGAAGCCTGGCCATCAGGAAAATACCCGCATACAACGAATTGAACTTGCAATGTGGTTTCCGTGTCTGTCCTGTGTGCCTGGACTCTAAGCACCTGAAAGAGGATTTCTGTGTAGAGCTCTCTTTTGCTGAGTGTCGTGTGCTCATTTAGGTGAACATTAACGTGAGGCTTTGTTGACGAAGCCTGGCCATCAGGAAAATGCCCGCATACAACGAATTCAGCTCGCATTGTGGTTTCTGTGTCTGTAATGTGTGCCTGCTCTCTAAGCGCCGGAAAGAGGATTTCTGTGTACAGCTCTCTTTTGCTGAGTGTCGTGTGCTCATTTAGGTGAACATTAACGTGAGGCTTTGTTGACGAAGCCTGGCCATCAGGAAAATGCCCGCATACACCGAATTCAGCTCGCAATGTGGTTTCCGTGTCTGGAATGTGTGCCCGCTCTCTAAGCGCCTGAAAGAGGTCTGCTGCGTAGAGCTCTCTTTTGCTAGGTGTTGGGTGCTCATTTGTGTGGCCATTAACGTGAGGTTTTGCTGAGGAAGACTGGCCATCAGGAAAATACCCGCATACAACGATTTCAGCAGGCAATGTGTTTTCCGTGTCAGTCCTGTGTGACTGCACTCTAAGCGCATGAGTGAAGTCTGCTCTGTAGAGATATCTTTTGCTGAGTGTCGGGAGCTCATTTGTGAGGCCATTAACGTGAGGTTTTGCTGAGGAAGCCTGGCTGTCAGGAAAATACCCGCATACAACAAATTCAGCTCGCAATGTGGTTTCCGAGTCTTATAAATTCTCTTGTTTGTTGTTATGTGCTGTGTTCTGGGTGGTGTGAGTGCTGCCTTTAGGCTTTCTGCGTGTGACATACTGGGTAGATGTGGCGTGGGCTGTGTCATTTCAGCATTGTGTGTAATGATGGGTTCGCCTTGTGTTGGGTGTGTTGTGTGCATGTGTATGTTGTGTGTGGGTGTGTTTTCGTTCGTGCTGTGTGCGCGTGGGGATGCATGTGTTCTCTATGATTAGATTGTGGTTGTGCTTGTTGTGTGCAGTGTGCTATGTGTGTTGCACGCGTTTCGTCAGTTTTGTGTGCATTTGTATGTGTTGTGTCAGTTTTGTGTGTGTGGTTGTGTTTTGTGTGTTGTGTGAGAGAGGCTGTGTGTGTGTTTGGCTGTTGGAGTTATGCACATGATGTAAGATGTGTTGACTGTGTGTGGCTGTGCTTGTTTTGTACATCTCTTGCATACAGTATGTGGTCTGTGCAATGGTTTTCGTGTGCATTGTGAGCAGTATTTATGTGCCTTCAAGGGTGTGGTGTGTTTATTGTGTCTGTTGTGTTGCGTGTTTCTGTGTTGCGTGTGTGTAGTGCGTTGTGCTCCTGTGTGAGGATGTATGTGTGGTGCGTCTGTGCGTGATTGTGTGTGCAGTGGGTAGTGTGTGAAATGTGTGCTACTTGTCTTTGTTGGTTATATGTGTTTTGCCTATGGATTTGGGAGTGTTGTGTGTGTTATGAGTTGTGATACTTTCTGTGCGGGATGCTTGTGTGTGTCGTGTGATGTGTTGTTCTGTGAGTTGTGTTTGTGTTGTGTGTATTGTACTCTGTGTGTTCTGTGGTCTGTGTGTTTTGCTTGTTGAGTGAGACACTGTGTGTTAGGACTGATATCTTTGTGTATATGTTGTGTGTTTGGCATTGTGCATTCTGTGAGGCTGTGTGTGCTGTCTGTTTTATGTGTGTTTGGAGTGATGTGTGTAGTGTGTGAAATGTGTGTTGCATAATTTTTGTGTTCTTTCTGTTGTCGACGGTGTGTGTTTTGCATGTTGGTTTCTATGTTCGCGGTTGTGTTTGACAGGTTGTGTGTGTGGCTGGCTCTTTGAGTAAGGAGTGTAATTTGTGATGTGTGTACTGTGTGTGGTCAAGCTTGGTCAGTGTGCCTCACTGGGTGTGTTGTGTTCACTCTGAGAACCGTGGTTCATGTGTATGGTGGGCAGTTATGTTCTCGGTGTGATGTGCTGTGTGTTGAGGGACTTCTGCATTCAAGTGCACAGAAGACAGCCTCTCGTTGTTGGCGGTTTTCTCCACAGGTTTGTAATACTCCAGGAGGGCCTTGTTTCCTGAGGGCGCAGAGAGCCACCTCATCTCTTCACTAGCAAGGCCCTGAAGACGCCTTTGTTGTAAAGTGTCAGAAACTGCTGCAGGAGAGCCTCATGACAAACTCTGCCGCAGAAACAATCCACCATGCACTGAGGAGACACTCCATGAGGGAATACGAGGCTGCTTTCATTTTGCACGCAATTTGCTCCTATGTGATAAGGAAAACAGCAAACATTGCAGTAGAACGCGGTCTTCTCTGTAAGCCCTCTATCTCAAAGATGTGGGTGGGCTGCGAATAGGCCTTTGCTCTGGCGACACTGGAAGTTGCAGAAGATGATGCATTGTAGTGACAGCAGTGGAGGCAAGTCAGCTTTGGATTCAGCTTATGTGACTGAAAGAAAGCACTGCAGGATGGCCCACTCAAGGAATCATTGAAGCCCTGGCAGTGGAGGCTGAAACAGGGCTTTCAATGTGCTTTCAACCATGTCTGTGTGGCCATGAACGTGAGGCTTTGCTGAGGAAGCCTGGCCGTCTGGCACTATGCCCGCATACAACGAATTTAGCTCGCAATGTGGTTTCCGTGTCTGTCCTGTGTGCCTGCACTCTAAGCACCTGGAAGAGGTTTTGCCCTGCAGAGCTCTCTTTAGCTGAGTGTTGTGTGCTCATTTGGGTGACCATTAACGTGAGGCTTTGTTGAGGAAGCCTGGCCATCAGGAAAATGACCGCATACAACGAATTCAGCTCGCAATGTGGTTTCCGTGTCTGTAATGTGTGCCTGCTGTCTAAGCGCCTGAAAGTGGTCTGCCGTGTGGAGCTCTCCTTTGCTGAGTGTCGGGTGCTCATTTGTGTTGCCACTAACGTGAAGTGCTACTGAGGAAGACTGGTCATCAGGAAAATACCCGCATACAAAGAATTTAGCTCGCAATGTAGTTACCGTGTCTGTCCTGTGTGACTGCACACTAAGTGCATGAGTGAAGTCTGCTCGGTGTAGATGTCTTTTGCTGAGAGCCGGGTGCTCATTTGTGTGTCCAGAAACGTGAGGCCTTGCTGAGGAAGCCTGGCCGTCAGGAAAATAACCGCATACACCGAATTCAGCTCGCAATGTGGTTTCCGTGTCTGTCCTGTGTGACTGCACTCTAAGTGCATGAGTGAAGTCTGCTCTGTAGAGATGTCTTTTGCTCAGTGTCGGGTGCTCATTTTTGTGGCCATTCACGTGAGGTTTTGCTGAGGAATCCTGGCCATCAGGAAAATACCCGCATACAACGAATTGAACTTGCAATGTGGTTTCCGTGTCTGTCCTGTGTGCCTGCACTCTAAGCACCTGAAAGAGGATTTCTGTGTAGAGCTCTCTTTTGCTGAGTGTCGTGTGCTCATTTAGGTGAACATTAACGTGAGGCTTTGTTGACGAAGCCTGGCCATCAGGAAAATGCCCGCATACAACGAATTCAGCTCGCATTGTGGTTTCTGTGTCTGTAATGTGTGCCTGCTCTCTAAGCGCCGGAAAGAGGATTTCTGTGTACAGCTCTCTTTTGCTGAGTGTCGTGTGCTCATTTAGGTGAACATTAACGTGAGGCTTTGTTGACGAAGCCTGGCCATCAGGAAAATGCCCGCATACACCGAATTCAGCTCGCAATGTGGTTTCCGTGTCTGGAATGTGTGCCCGCTCTCTAAGCGCCTGAAAGAGGTCTGCTGCGTAGAGCTCTCTTTTGCTAGGTGTTGGGTGCTCATTTGTGTGGCCATTAACGTGAGGTTTTGCTGAGGAAGACTGGCCATCAGGAAAATACCCGCATACAACGATTTCAGCAGGCAATGTGTTTTCCGTGTCAGTCCTGTGTGACTGCACTCTAAGCGCATGAGTGAAGTCTGCTCTGTAGAGATATCTTTTGCTGAGTGTCGGGAGCTCATTTGTGAGGCCATTAACGTGAGGTTTTGCTGAGGAAGCCTGGCTGTCAGGAAAATACCCGCATACAACAAATTCAGCTCGCAATGTGGTTTCCGAGTCTTATAAATTCTCTTGTTTGTTGTTATGTGCTGTGTTCTGGGTGGTGTGAGTGCTGCCTTTAGGCTTTCTGCGTGTGACATACTGGGTAGATGTGGCGTGGGCTGTGTCATTTCAGCATTGTGTGTAATGATGGGTTCGCCTTGTGTTGGGTGTGTTGTGTGCATGTGTATGTTGTGTGTGGGTGTGTTTTCGTTCGTGCTGTGTGCGCGTGGGGATGCATGTGTTCTCTATGATTAGATTGTGGTTGTGCGTGTTGTGTGCAGTGTGCTATGTGTGTTGCACGCGTTTCGTCAGTTTTGTGTGCATTTGTATGTGTTGTGTCAGTTTTGTGTGTGTGGTTGTGTTTTGTGTGTTGTGTGAGAGAGGCTGTGTGTGTGTTTGGCTGTTGGAGTTATGCACATGATGTAAGATGTGTTGACTGTGTGTGGCTGTGCTTGTTTTGTACATCTCTTGCATACAGTATGTGGTCTGTGCAATGGTTTTCGTGTGCATTGTGAGCAGTACTTATGTGCCTTCAAGGGTGTGGTGTGTTTATTGTGTCTGTTGTGTTGCGTGTTTCTGTGTTGCGTGTGTGTAGTGCGTTGTGCTCCTGTGTGAGGATGTATGTGTGGTGTGTCTGTGCGTGATTGTGTGTGCAGTGGGTAGTGTGTGAAATGTGTGCTACTTGTCTTTGTTGGTTACATGTGTTTTGCCTATGGATTTGGGAGTGTTGTGTGTGTTATGAGTTGTGATACTTTCTGTGCGGGATGCTTGTGTGTGTCGTGTGATGTGTGGTTCTGTGAGTTGTGTTTGTGTTGTGTGTATTCTACTCTGTGTGTTCTGTGGTCTGTGTGTTTTGCTTGTTGAGTGAGACACTGTGTGTTAGGACTGATATCTTTGTGTATATGTTGTGTGTTTGGCATTGTGCATTCTGTGAGGCTGTGTGTGCTGTCTGTTTTATGTGTGTTTGGAGTGATGTGTGTAGTGTGTGAAATGTGTGTTGCATAATTTTTGTGTTCTTTCTGTTGTCGACGGTGTGTGTTTTGCATGTTGGTTTCTATGTTCGCGGTTGTGTTTGACAGGTTGTGTGTGTGGCTGGCTCTTTGAGTAAGGAGTGTAATTTGTGATGTGTGTACTGTGTGTGGTCAAGCTTGGTCAGTGTGCCTCACTGGGTGTGTTGTGTTCACTCTGAGAACCGTGGTTCATGTGTATGGTGGGCAGTTATGTTCTCGGTGTGATGTGCTGTGTGTTGAGGGACTTCTGCATTCAAGTGCACAGAAGACAGCCTCTCGTTGTTGGCGGTTTTCTCCACAGGTTTGTAATACTCCAGGAGGGCCTTGTTTCCTGAGGGCGCAGAGAGCCACCTCATCTCTTCACTAGCAAGGCCCTGAAGACGCCTTTGTTGTAAAGTGTCAGAAACTGCTGCAGGAGAGCCTCATGACAAACTCTGCCGCAGAAACAATCCACCATGCACTGAGGAGACACTCCATGAGGGAATACGAGGCTGCTTTCATTTTGCACGCAATTTGCTCCTATGTGATAAGGAAAACAGCAAACATTGCAGTAGAACGCGGTCTTCTCTGTAAGCCCTCTATCTCAAAGATGTGGGTGGGCTGCGAATAGGCCTTTGCTCTGGCGACACTGGAAGTTGCAGAAGATGATGCATTGTAGTGACAGCAGTGGAGGCAAGTCAGCTTTGGATTCAGCTTATGTGACTGAAAGAAAGCACTGCAGGATGGCCCACTCAAGGAATCATTGAAGCCCTGGCAGTGGAGGCTGAAACAGGGCTTTCAATGTGCTTTCAACCATGTCTGTGTGGCCATGAACGTGAGGCTTTGCTGAGGAAGCCTGGCCATCAGGAAAATACCCGCATACAACGAATTGAACTTGCAATGTGGTTTCCGTGTCTGTCCTGTGTGCCTGGACTCTAAGCACCTGAAAGAGGATTTCTGTGTAGAGCTCTCTTTTGCTGAGTGTCGTGTGCTCATTTAGGTGAACATTAACGTGAGGCTTTGTTGACGAAGCCTGGCCATCAGGAAAATGCCCGCATACAACGAATTCAGCTCGCATTGTGGTTTCTGTGTCTGTAATGTGTGCCTGCTCTCTAAGCGCCGGAAAGAGGATTTCTGTGTACAGCTCTCTTTTGCTGAGTGTCGTGTGCTCATTTAGGTGAACATTAACGTGAGGCTTTGTTGACGAAGCCTGGCCATCAGGAAAATGCCCGCATACACCGAATTCAGCTCGCAATGTGGTTTCCGTGTCTGGAATGTGTGCCCGCTCTCTAAGCGCCTGAAAGAGGTCTGCTGCGTAGAGCTCTCTTTTGCTAGGTGTTGGGTGCTCATTTGTGTGGCCATTAACGTGAGGTTTTGCTGAGGAAGACTGGCCATCAGGAAAATACCCGCATACAACGATTTCAGCAGGCAATGTGTTTTCCGTGTCAGTCCTGTGTGACTGCACTCTAAGCGCATGAGTGAAGTCTGCTCTGTAGAGATATCTTTTGCTGAGTGTCGGGAGCTCATTTGTGAGGCCATTAACGTGAGGTTTTGCTGAGGAAGCCTGGCTGTCAGGAAAATACCCGCATACAACAAATTCAGCTCGCAATGTGGTTTCCGAGTCTTATAAATTCTCTTGTTTGTTGTTATGTGCTGTGTTCTGGGTGGTGTGAGTGCTGCCTTTAGGCTTTCTGCGTGTGACATACTGGGTAGATGTGGCGTGGGCTGTGTCATTTCAGCATTGTGTGTAATGATGGGTTCGCCTTGTGTTGGGTGTGTTGTGTGCATGTGTATGTTGTGTGTGGGTGTGTTTTCGTTCGTGCTGTGTGCGCGTGGGGATGCATGTGTTCTCTATGATTAGATTGTGGTTGTGCTTGTTGTGTGCAGTGTGCTATGTGTGTTGCACGCGTTTCGTCAGTTTTGTGTGCATTTGTATGTGTTGTGTCAGTTTTGTGTGTGTGGTTGTGTTTTGTGTGTTGTGTGAGAGAGGCTGTGTGTGTGTTTGGCTGTTGGAGTTATGCACATGATGTAAGATGTGTTGACTGTGTGTGGCTGTGCTTGTTTTGTACATCTCTTGCATACAGTATGTGGTCTGTGCAATGGTTTTCGTGTGCATTGTGAGCAGTATTTATGTGCCTTCAAGGGTGTGGTGTGTTTATTGTGTCTGTTGTGTTGCGTGTTTCTGTGTTGCGTGTGTGTAGTGCGTTGTGCTCCTGTGTGAGGATGTATGTGTGGTGCGTCTGTGCGTGATTGTGTGTGCAGTGGGTAGTGTGTGAAATGTGTGCTACTTGTCTTTGTTGGTTATATGTGTTTTGCCTATGGATTTGGGAGTGTTGTGTGTGTTATGAGTTGTGATACTTTCTGTGCGGGATGCTTGTGTGTGTCGTGTGATGTGTTGTTCTGTGAGTTGTGTTTGTGTTGTGTGTATTGTACTCTGTGTGTTCTGTGGTCTGTGTGTTTTGCTTGTTGAGTGAGACACTGTGTGTTAGGACTGATATCTTTGTGTATATGTTGTGTGTTTGGCATTGTGCATTCTGTGAGGCTGTGTGTGCTGTCTGTTTTATGTGTGTTTGGAGTGATGTGTGTAGTGTGTGAAATGTGTGTTGCATAATTTTTGTGTTCTTTCTGTTGTCGACGGTGTGTGTTTTGCATGTTGGTTTCTATGTTCGCGGTTGTGTTTGACAGGTTGTGTGTGTGGCTGGCTCTTTGAGTAAGGAGTGTAATTTGTGATGTGTGTACTGTGTGTGGTCAAGCTTGGTCAGTGTGCCTCACTGGGTGTGTTGTGTTCACTCTGAGAACCGTGGTTCATGTGTATGGTGGGCAGTTATGTTCTCGGTGTGATGTGCTGTGTGTTGAGGGACTTCTGCATTCAAGTGCACAGAAGACAGCCTCTCGTTGTTGGCGGTTTTCTCCACAGGTTTGTAATACTCCAGGAGGGCCTTGTTTCCTGAGGGCGCAGAGAGCCACCTCATCTCTTCACTAGCAAGGCCCTGAAGACGCCTTTGTTGTAAAGTGTCAGAAACTGCTGCAGGAGAGCCTCATGACAAACTCTGCCGCAGAAACAATCCACCATGCACTGAGGAGACACTCCATGAGGGAATACGAGGCTGCTTTCATTTTGCACGCAATTTGCTCCTATGTGATAAGGAAAACAGCAAACATTGCAGTAGAACGCGGTCTTCTCTGTAAGCCCTCTATCTCAAAGATGTGGGTGGGCTGCGAATAGGCCTTTGCTCTGGCGACACTGGAAGTTGCAGAAGATGATGCATTGTAGTGACAGCAGTGGAGGCAAGTCAGCTTTGGATTCAGCTTATGTGACTGAAAGAAAGCACTGCAGGATGGCCCACTCAAGGAATCATTGAAGCCCTGGCAGTGGAGGCTGAAACAGGGCTTTCAATGTGCTTTCAACCATGTCTGTGTGGCCATGAACGTGAGGCTTTGCTGAGGAAGCCTGGCCGTCTGGCACTATGCCCGCATACAACGAATTTAGCTCGCAATGTGGTTTCCGTGTCTGTCCTGTGTGCCTGCACTCTAAGCACCTGGAAGAGGTTTTGCCCTGCAGAGCTCTCTTTAGCTGAGTGTTGTGTGCTCATTTGGGTGACCATTAACGTGAGGCTTTGTTGAGGAAGCCTGGCCATCAGGAAAATGACCGCATACAACGAATTCAGCTCGCAATGTGGTTTCCGTGTCTGTAATGTGTGCCTGCTGTCTAAGCGCCTGAAAGTGGTCTGCCGTGTGGAGCTCTCCTTTGCTGAGTGTCGGGTGCTCATTTGTGTTGCCACTAACGTGAAGTGCTACTGAGGAAGACTGGTCATCAGGAAAATACCCGCATACAAAGAATTTAGCTCGCAATGTAGTTACCGTGTCTGTCCTGTGTGACTGCACACTAAGTGCATGAGTGAAGTCTGCTCGGTGTAGATGTCTTTTGCTGAGAGCCGGGTGCTCATTTGTGTGTCCAGAAACGTGAGGCCTTGCTGAGGAAGCCTGGCCGTCAGGAAAATAACCGCATACACCGAATTCAGCTCGCAATGTGGTTTCCGTGTCTGTCCTGTGTGACTGCACTCTAAGTGCATGAGTGAAGTCTGCTCTGTAGAGATGTCTTTTGCTCAGTGTCGGGTGCTCATTTTTGTGGCCATTCACGTGAGGTTTTGCTGAGGAATCCTGGCCATCAGGAAAATACCCGCATACAACGAATTGAACTTGCAATGTGGTTTCCGTGTCTGTCCTGTGTGCCTGCACTCTAAGCACCTGAAAGAGGATTTCTGTGTAGAGCTCTCTTTTGCTGAGTGTCGTGTGCTCATTTAGGTGAACATTAACGTGAGGCTTTGTTGACGAAGCCTGGCCATCAGGAAAATGCCCGCATACAACGAATTCAGCTCGCATTGTGGTTTCTGTGTCTGTAATGTGTGCCTGCTCTCTAAGCGCCGGAAAGAGGATTTCTGTGTACAGCTCTCTTTTGCTGAGTGTCGTGTGCTCATTTAGGTGAACATTAACGTGAGGCTTTGTTGACGAAGCCTGGCCATCAGGAAAATGCCCGCATACACCGAATTCAGCTCGCAATGTGGTTTCCGTGTCTGGAATGTGTGCCCGCTCTCTAAGCGCCTGAAAGAGGTCTGCTGCGTAGAGCTCTCTTTTGCTAGGTGTTGGGTGCTCATTTGTGTGGCCATTAACGTGAGGTTTTGCTGAGGAAGACTGGCCATCAGGAAAATACCCGCATACAACGATTTCAGCAGGCAATGTGTTTTCCGTGTCAGTCCTGTGTGACTGCACTCTAAGCGCATGAGTGAAGTCTGCTCTGTAGAGATATCTTTTGCTGAGTGTCGGGAGCTCATTTGTGAGGCCATTAACGTGAGGTTTTGCTGAGGAAGCCTGGCTGTCAGGAAAATACCCGCATACAACAAATTCAGCTCGCAATGTGGTTTCCGAGTCTTATAAATTCTCTTGTTTGTTGTTATGTGCTGTGTTCTGGGTGGTGTGAGTGCTGCCTTTAGGCTTTCTGCGTGTGACATACTGGGTAGATGTGGCGTGGGCTGTGTCATTTCAGCATTGTGTGTAATGATGGGTTCGCCTTGTGTTGGGTGTGTTGTGTGCATGTGTATGTTGTGTGTGGGTGTGTTTTCGTTCGTGCTGTGTGCGCGTGGGGATGCATGTGTTCTCTATGATTAGATTGTGGTTGTGCTTGTTGTGTGCAGTGTGCTATGTGTGTTGCACGCGTTTCGTCAGTTTTGTGTGCATTTGTATGTGTTGTGTCAGTTTTGTGTGTGTGGTTGTGTTTTGTGTGTTGTGTGAGAGAGGCTGTGTGTGTGTTTGGCTGTTGGAGTTATGCACATGATGTAAGATGTGTTGACTGTGTGTGGCTGTGCTTGTTTTGTACATCTCTTGCATACAGTATGTGGTCTGTGCAATGGTTTTCGTGTGCATTGTGAGCAGTACTTATGTGCCTTCAAGGGTGTGGTGTGTTTATTGTGTCTGTTGTGTTGCGTGTTTCTGTGTTGCGTGTGTGTAGTGCGTTGTGCTCCTGTGTGAGGATGTATGTGTGGTGTGTCTGTGCGTGATTGTGTGTGCAGTGGGTAGTGTGTGAAATGTGTGCTACTTGTCTTTGTTGGTTATATGTGTTTTGCCTATGGATTTGGGAGTGTTGTGTGTGTTATGAGTTGTGATACTTTCTGTGCGGGATGCTTGTGTGTGTCGTGTGATGTGTGGTTCTGTGAGTTGTGTTTGTGTTGTGTGTATTCTACTCTGTGTGTTCTGTGGTCTGTGTGTTTTGCTTGTTGAGTGAGACACTGTGTGTTAGGACTGATATCTTTGTGTATATGTTGTGTGTTTGGCATTGTGCATTCTGTGAGGCTGTGTGTGCTGTCTGTTTTATGTGTGTTTGGAGTGATGTGTGTAGTGTGTGAAATGTGTGTTGCATAATTTTTGTGTTCTTTCTGTTGTCGACGGTGTGTGTTTTGCATGTTGGTTTCTATGTTCGCGGTTGTGTTTGACAGGTTGTGTGTGTGGCTGGCTCTTTGAGTAAGGAGTGTAATTTGTGATGTGTGTACTGTGTGTGGTCAAGCTTGGTCAGTGTGCCTCACTGGGTGTGTTGTGTTCACTCTGAGAACCGTGGTTCATGTGTATGGTGGGCAGTTATGTTCTCGGTGTGATGTGCTGTGTGTTGAGGGACTTCTGCATTCAAGTGCACAGAAGACAGCCTCTCGTTGTTGGCGGTTTTCTCCACAGGTTTGTAATACTCCAGGAGGGCCTTGTTTCCTGAGGGCGCAGAGAGCCACCTCATCTCTTCACTAGCAAGGCCCTGAAGACGCCTTTGTTGTAAAGTGTCAGAAACTGCTGCAGGAGAGCCTCATGACAAACTCTGCCGCAGAAACAATCCACCATGCACTGAGGAGACACTCCATGAGGGAATACGAGGCTGCTTTCATTTTGCACGCAATTTGCTCCTATGTGATAAGGAAAACAGCAAACATTGCAGTAGAACGCGGTCTTCTCTGTAAGCCCTCTATCTCAAAGATGTGGGTGGGCTGCGAATAGGCCTTTGCTCTGGCGACACTGGAAGTTGCAGAAGATGATGCATTGTAGTGACAGCAGTGGAGGCAAGTCAGCTTTGGATTCAGCTTATGTGACTGAAAGAAAGCACTGCAGGATGGCCCACTCAAGGAATCATTGAAGCCCTGGCAGTGGAGGCTGAAACAGGGCTTTCAATGTGCTTTCAACCATGTCTGTGTGGCCATGAACGTGAGGCTTTGCTGAGGAAGCCTGGCCATCAGGAAAATACCCGCATACAACGAATTGAACTTGCAATGTGGTTTCCGTGTCTGTCCTGTGTGCCTGGACTCTAAGCACCTGAAAGAGGATTTCTGTGTAGAGCTCTCTTTTGCTGAGTGTCGTGTGCTCATTTAGGTGAACATTAACGTGAGGCTTTGTTGACGAAGCCTGGCCATCAGGAAAATGCCCGCATACAACGAATTCAGCTCGCATTGTGGTTTCTGTGTCTGTAATGTGTGCCTGCTCTCTAAGCGCCGGAAAGAGGATTTCTGTGTACAGCTCTCTTTTGCTGAGTGTCGTGTGCTCATTTAGGTGAACATTAACGTGAGGCTTTGTTGACGAAGCCTGGCCATCAGGAAAATGCCCGCATACACCGAATTCAGCTCGCAATGTGGTTTCCGTGTCTGGAATGTGTGCCCGCTCTCTAAGCGCCTGAAAGAGGTCTGCTGCGTAGAGCTCTCTTTTGCTAGGTGTTGGGTGCTCATTTGTGTGGCCATTAACGTGAGGTTTTGCTGAGGAAGACTGGCCATCAGGAAAATACCCGCATACAACGATTTCAGCAGGCAATGTGTTTTCCGTGTCAGTCCTGTGTGACTGCACTCTAAGCGCATGAGTGAAGTCTGCTCTGTAGAGATATCTTTTGCTGAGTGTCGGGAGCTCATTTGTGAGGCCATTAACGTGAGGTTTTGCTGAGGAAGCCTGGCTGTCAGGAAAATACCCGCATACAACAAATTCAGCTCGCAATGTGGTTTCCGAGTCTTATAAATTCTCTTGTTTGTTGTTATGTGCTGTGTTCTGGGTGGTGTGAGTGCTGCCTTTAGGCTTTCTGCGTGTGACATACTGGGTAGATGTGGCGTGGGCTGTGTCATTTCAGCATTGTGTGTAATGATGGGTTCGCCTTGTGTTGGGTGTGTTGTGTGCATGTGTATGTTGTGTGTGGGTGTGTTTTCGTTCGTGCTGTGTGCGCGTGGGGATGCATGTGTTCTCTATGATTAGATTGTGGTTGTGCTTGTTGTGTGCAGTGTGCTATGTGTGTTGCACGCGTTTCGTCAGTTTTGTGTGCATTTGTATGTGTTGTGTCAGTTTTGTGTGTGTGGTTGTGTTTTGTGTGTTGTGTGAGAGAGGCTGTGTGTGTGTTTGGCTGTTGGAGTTATGCACATGATGTAAGATGTGTTGACTGTGTGTGGCTGTGCTTGTTTTGTACATCTCTTGCATACAGTATGTGGTCTGTGCAATGGTTTTCGTGTGCATTGTGAGCAGTATTTATGTGCCTTCAAGGGTGTGGTGTGTTTATTGTGTCTGTTGTGTTGCGTGTTTCTGTGTTGCGTGTGTGTAGTGCGTTGTGCTCCTGTGTGAGGATGTATGTGTGGTGTGTCTGTGCGTGATTGTGTGTGCAGTGGGTAGTGTGTGAAATGTGTGCTACTTGTCTTTGTTGGTTATATGTGTTTTGCCTATGGATTTGGGAGTGTTGTGTGTGTTATGAGTTGTGATACTTTCTGTGCGGGATGCTTGTGTGTGTCGTGTGATGTGTGGTTCTGTGAGTTGTGTTTGTGTTGTGTGTATTGTACTCTGTGTGTTCTGTGGTCTGTGTGTTTTGCTTGTTGAGTGAGACACTGTGTGTTAGGACTGATATCTTTGTGTATATGTTGTGTGTTTGGCATTGTGCATTCTGTGAGGCTGTGTGTGCTGTCTGTTTTATGTGTGTTTGGAGTGATGTGTGTAGTGTGTGAAATGTGTGTTGCATAATTTTTGTGTTCTTTCTGTTGTCGACGGTGTGTGTTTTGCATGTTGGTTTCTATGTTCGCGGTTGTGTTTGACAGGTTGTGTGTGTGGCTGGCTCTTTGAGTAAGGAGTGTAATTTGTGATGTGTGTACTGTGTGTGGTCAAGCTTGGTCAGTGTGCCTCACTGGGTGTGTTGTGTTCACTCTGAGAACCGTGGTTCATGTGTATGGTGGGCAGTTATGTTCTCGGTGTGATGTGCTGTGTGTTGAGGGACTTCTGCATTCAAGTGCACAGAAGACAGCCTCTCGTTGTTGGCGGTTTTCTCCACAGGTTTGTAATACTCCAGGAGGGCCTTGTTTCCTGAGGGCGCAGAGAGCCACCTCATCTCTTCACTAGCAAGGCCCTGAAGACGCCTTTGTTGTAAAGTGTCAGAAACTGCTGCAGGAGAGCCTCATGACAAACTCTGCCGCAGAAACAATCCACCATGCACTGAGGAGACACTCCATGAGGGAATACGAGGCTGCTTTCATTTTGCACGCAATTTGCTCCTATGTGATAAGGAAAACAGCAAACATTGCAGTAGAACGCGGTCTTCTCTGTAAGCCCTCTATCTCAAAGATGTGGGTGGGCTGCGAATAGGCCTTTGCTCTGGCGACACTGGAAGTTGCAGAAGATGATGCATTGTAGTGACAGCAGTGGAGGCAAGTCAGCTTTGGATTCAGCTTATGTGACTGAAAGAAAGCACTGCAGGATGGCCCACTCAAGGAATCATTGAAGCCCTGGCAGTGGAGGCTGAAACAGGGCTTTCAATGTGCTTTCAACCATGTCTGTGTGGCCATGAACGTGAGGCTTTGCTGAGGAAGCCTGGCCGTCTGGCACTATGCCCGCATACAACGAATTTAGCTCGCAATGTGGTTTCCGTGTCTGTCCTGTGTGCCTGCACTCTAAGCACCTGGAAGAGGTTTTGCCCTGCAGAGCTCTCTTTAGCTGAGTGTTGTGTGCTCATTTGGGTGACCATTAACGTGAGGCTTTGTTGAGGAAGCCTGGCCATCAGGAAAATGACCGCATACAACGAATTCAGCTCGCAATGTGGTTTCCGTGTCTGTAATGTGTGCCTGCTGTCTAAGCGCCTGAAAGTGGTCTGCCGTGTGGAGCTCTCCTTTGCTGAGTGTCGGGTGCTCATTTGTGTTGCCACTAACGTGAAGTGCTACTGAGGAAGACTGGTCATCAGGAAAATACCCGCATACAAAGAATTTAGCTCGCAATGTAGTTACCGTGTCTGTCCTGTGTGACTGCACACTAAGTGCATGAGTGAAGTCTGCTCGGTGTAGATGTCTTTTGCTGAGAGCCGGGTGCTCATTTGTGTGTCCAGAAACGTGAGGCCTTGCTGAGGAAGCCTGGCCGTCAGGAAAATAACCGCATACACCGAATTCAGCTCGCAATGTGGTTTCCGTGTCTGTCCTGTGTGACTGCACTCTAAGTGCATGAGTGAAGTCTGCTCTGTAGAGATGTCTTTTGCTCAGTGTCGGGTGCTCATTTTTGTGGCCATTCACGTGAGGTTTTGCTGAGGAATCCTGGCCATCAGGAAAATACCCGCATACAACGAATTGAACTTGCAATGTGGTTTCCGTGTCTGTCCTGTGTGCCTGCACTCTAAGCACCTGAAAGAGGATTTCTGTGTAGAGCTCTCTTTTGCTGAGTGTCGTGTGCTCATTTAGGTGAACATTAACGTGAGGCTTTGTTGACGAAGCCTGGCCATCAGGAAAATGCCCGCATACAACGAATTCAGCTCGCATTGTGGTTTCTGTGTCTGTAATGTGTGCCTGCTCTCTAAGCGCCGGAAAGAGGATTTCTGTGTACAGCTCTCTTTTGCTGAGTGTCGTGTGCTCATTTAGGTGAACATTAACGTGAGGCTTTGTTGACGAAGCCTGGCCATCAGGAAAATGCCCGCATACACCGAATTCAGCTCGCAATGTGGTTTCCGTGTCTGGAATGTGTGCCCGCTCTCTAAGCGCCTGAAAGAGGTCTGCTGCGTAGAGCTCTCTTTTGCTAGGTGTTGGGTGCTCATTTGTGTGGCCATTAACGTGAGGTTTTGCTGAGGAAGACTGGCCATCAGGAAAATACCCGCATACAACGATTTCAGCAGGCAATGTGTTTTCCGTGTCAGTCCTGTGTGACTGCACTCTAAGCGCATGAGTGAAGTCTGCTCTGTAGAGATATCTTTTGCTGAGTGTCGGGAGCTCATTTGTGAGGCCATTAACGTGAGGTTTTGCTGAGGAAGCCTGGCTGTCAGGAAAATACCCGCATACAACAAATTCAGCTCGCAATGTGGTTTCCGAGTCTTATAAATTCTCTTGTTTGTTGTTATGTGCTGTGTTCTGGGTGGTGTGAGTGCTGCCTTTAGGCTTTCTGCGTGTGACATACTGGGTAGATGTGGCGTGGGCTGTGTCATTTCAGCATTGTGTGTAATGATGGGTTCGCCTTGTGTTGGGTGTGTTGTGTGCATGTGTATGTTGTGTGTGGGTGTGTTTTCGTTCGTGCTGTGTGCGCGTGGGGATGCATGTGTTCTCTATGATTAGATTGTGGTTGTGCTTGTTGTGTGCAGTGTGCTATGTGTGTTGCACGCGTTTCGTCAGTTTTGTGTGCATTTGTATGTGTTGTGTCAGTTTTGTGTGTGTGGTTGTGTTTTGTGTGTTGTGTGAGAGAGGCTGTGTGTGTGTTTGGCTGTTGGAGTTATGCACATGATGTAAGATGTGTTGACTGTGTGTGGCTGTGCTTGTTTTGTACATCTCTTGCATACAGTATGTGGTCTGTGCAATGGTTTTCGTGTGCATTGTGAGCAGTACTTATGTGCCTTCAAGGGTGTGGTGTGTTTATTGTGTCTGTTGTGTTGCGTGTTTCTGTGTTGCGTGTGTGTAGTGCGTTGTGCTCCTGTGTGAGGATGTATGTGTGGTGTGTCTGTGCGTGATTGTGTGTGCAGTGGGTAGTGTGTGAAATGTGTGCTACTTGTCTTTGTTGGTTATATGTGTTTTGCCTATGGATTTGGGAGTGTTGTGTGTGTTATGAGTTGTGATACTTTCTGTGCGGGATGCTTGTGTGTGTCGTGTGATGTGTGGTTCTGTGAGTTGTGTTTGTGTTGTGTGTATTCTACTCTGTGTGTTCTGTGGTCTGTGTGTTTTGCTTGTTGAGTGAGACACTGTGTGTTAGGACTGATATCTTTGTGTATATGTTGTGTGTTTGGCATTGTGCATTCTGTGAGGCTGTGTGTGCTGTCTGTTTTATGTGTGTTTGGAGTGATGTGTGTAGTGTGTGAAATGTGTGTTGCATAATTTTTGTGTTCTTTCTGTTGTCGACGGTGTGTGTTTTGCATGTTGGTTTCTATGTTCGCGGTTGTGTTTGACAGGTTGTGTGTGTGGCTGGCTCTTTGAGTAAGGAGTGTAATTTGTGATGTGTGTACTGTGTGTGGTCAAGCTTGGTCAGTGTGCCTCACTGGGTGTGTTGTGTTCACTCTGAGAACCGTGGTTCATGTGTATGGTGGGCAGTTATGTTCTCGGTGTGATGTGCTGTGTGTTGAGGGACTTCTGCATTCAAGTGCACAGAAGACAGCCTCTCGTTGTTGGCGGTTTTCTCCACAGGTTTGTAATACTCCAGGAGGGCCTTGTTTCCTGAGGGCGCAGAGAGCCACCTCATCTCTTCACTAGCAAGGCCCTGAAGACGCCTTTGTTGTAAAGTGTCAGAAACTGCTGCAGGAGAGCCTCATGACAAACTCTGCCGCAGAAACAATCCACCATGCACTGAGGAGACACTCCATGAGGGAATACGAGGCTGCTTTCATTTTGCACGCAATTTGCTCCTATGTGATAAGGAAAACAGCAAACATTGCAGTAGAACGCGGTCTTCTCTGTAAGCCCTCTATCTCAAAGATGTGGGTGGGCTGCGAATAGGCCTTTGCTCTGGCGACACTGGAAGTTGCAGAAGATGATGCATTGTAGTGACAGCAGTGGAGGCAAGTCAGCTTTGGATTCAGCTTATGTGACTGAAAGAAAGCACTGCAGGATGGCCCACTCAAGGAATCATTGAAGCCCTGGCAGTGGAGGCTGAAACAGGGCTTTCAATGTGCTTTCAACCATGTCTGTGTGGCCATGAACGTGAGGCTTTGCTGAGGAAGCCTGGCCATCAGGAAAATACCCGCATACAACGAATTGAACTTGCAATGTGGTTTCCGTGTCTGTCCTGTGTGCCTGCACTCTAAGCACCTGAAAGAGGATTTCTGTGTAGAGCTCTCTTTTGCTGAGTGTCGTGTGCTCATTTAGGTGAACATTAACGTGAGGCTTTGTTGACGAAGCCTGGCCATCAGGAAAATGCCCGCATACAACGAATTCAGCTCGCATTGTGGTTTCTGTGTCTGTAATGTGTGCCTGCTCTCTAAGCGCCGGAAAGAGGATTTCTGTGTACAGCTCTCTTTTGCTGAGTGTCGTGTGCTCATTTAGGTGAACATTAACGTGAGGCTTTGTTGACGAAGCCTGGCCATCAGGAAAATGCCCGCATACACCGAATTCAGCTCGCAATGTGGTTTCCGTGTCTGGAATGTGTGCCCGCTCTCTAAGCGCCTGAAAGAGGTCTGCTGCGTAGAGCTCTCTTTTGCTAGGTGTTGGGTGCTCATTTGTGTGGCCATTAACGTGAGGTTTTGCTGAGGAAGACTGGCCATCAGGAAAATACCCGCATACAACGATTTCAGCAGGCAATGTGTTTACCGTGTCAGTCCTGTGTGACTGCACTCTAAGCGCATGAGTGAAGTCTGCTCTGTAGAGATATCTTTTGCTGAGTGTCGGGAGCTCATTTGTGAGGCCATTAACGTGAGGTTTTGCTGAGGAAGCCTGGCTGTCAGGAAAATACCCGCATACAACAAATTCAGCTCGCAATGTGGTTTCCGAGTCTTATAAATTCTCTTGTTTGTTGTTATGTGCTGTGTTCTGGGTGGTGTGAGTGCTGCCTTTAGGCTTTCTGCGTGTGACATACTGGGTAGATGTGGCGTGGGCTGTGTCATTTCAGCATTGTGTGTAATGATGGGTTCGCCTTGTGTTGGGTGTGTTGTGTGCATGTGTATGTTGTGTGTGGGTGTGTTTTCGTTCGTGCTGTGTGCGCGTGGGGATGCATGTGTTCTCTATGATTAGATTGTGGTTGTGCGTGTTGTGTGCAGTGTGCTATGTGTGTTGCACGCGTTTCGTCAGTTTTGTGTGCATTTGTATGTGTTGTGTCAGTTTTGTGTGTGTGGTTGTGTTTTGTGTGTTGTGTGAGAGAGGCTGTGTGTGTGTTTGGCTGTTGGAGTTATGCACATGATGTAAGATGTGTTGACTGTGTGTGGCTGTGCTTGTTTTGTACATCTCTTGCATACAGTATGTGGTCTGTGCAATGGTTTTCGTGTGCATTGTGAGCAGTACTTATGTGCCTTCAAGGGTGTGGTGTGTTTATTGTGTCTGTTGTGTTGCGTGTTTCTGTGTTGCGTGTGTGTATTGCGTTGTGCTCCTGTGTGAGGATGTATGTGTGGTGTGTCTGTGCGTGATTGTGTGTGCAGTGGGTAGTGTGTGAAATGTGTGCTACTTGTCTTTGTTGGTTATATGTGTTTTGCCTATGGATTTGGGAGTGTTGTGTGTGTTATGAGTTGTGATACTTTCTGTGCCGGATGCTTGTGTGTGTCGTGTGATGTGTGGTTCTGTGAGTTGTGTTTGTGTTGTGTGTATTGTACTCTGTGTGTTCTGTGGTCTGTGTGTTTTGCTTGTTGAGTGAGACACTGTGTGTTAGGACTGATATCTTTGTGTATATGTTGTGTGTTTGGCATTGTGCATTCTGTGAGGCTGTGTGTGCTGTCTGTTTTATGTGTGTTTGGAGTGATGTGTGTAGTGTGTGAAATGTGTGTTGCATAATTTTTGTGTTCTTTCTGTTGTCGACGGTGTGTGTTTTGCATGTTGGTTTCTATGTTCGCGGTTGTGTTTGACAGGTTGTGTGTGTGGCTGGCTCTTTGAGTAAGGAGTGTAATTTGTGATGTGTGTACTGTGTGTGGTCAAGCTTGGTCAGTGTGCCTCACTGGGTGTGTTGTGTTCACTCTGAGAACCGTGGTTCATGTGTATGGTGGGCAGTTATGTTCTCGGTGTGATGTGCTGTGTGTTGAGGGACTTCTGCATTCAAGTGCACAGAAGACAGCCTCTCGTTGTTGGCGGTTTTCTCCACAGGTTTGTAATACTCCAGGAGGGCCTTGTTTCCTGAGGGCGCAGAGAGCCACCTCATCTCTTCACTAGCAAGGCCCTGAAGACGCCTTTGTTGTAAAGTGTCAGAAACTGCTGCAGGAGAGCCTCATGACAAACTCTGCCGCAGAAACAATCCACCATGCACTGAGGAGACACTCCATGAGGGAATACGAGGCTGCTTTCATTTTGCACGCAATTTGCTCCTATGTGATAAGGAAAACAGCAAACATTGCAGTAGAACGCGGTCTTCTCTGTAAGCCCTCTATCTCAAAGATGTGGGTGGGCTGCGAATAGGCCTTTGCTCTGGCGACACTGGAAGTTGCAGAAGATGATGCATTGTAGTGACAGCAGTGGAGGCAAGTCAGCTTTGGATTCAGCTTATGTGACTGAAAGAAAGCACTGCAGGATGGCCCACTCAAGGAATCATTGAAGCCCTGGCAGTGGAGGCTGAAACAGGGCTTTCAATGTGCTTTCAACCATGTCTGTGTGGCCATGAACGTGAGGCTTTGCTGAGGAAGCCTGGCCGTCTGGCACTATGCCCGCATACAACGAATTTAGCTCGCAATGTGGTTTCCGTGTCTGTCCTGTGTGCCTGCACTCTAAGCACCTGGAAGAGGTTTTGCCCTGCAGAGCTCTCTTTAGCTGAGTGTTGTGTGCTCATTTGGGTGACCATTAACGTGAGGCTTTGTTGAGGAAGCCTGGCCATCAGGAAAATGACCGCATACAACGAATTCAGCTCGCAATGTGGTTTCCGTGTCTGTAATGTGTGCCTGCTGTCTAAGCGCCTGAAAGTGGTCTGCCGTGTGGAGCTCTCCTTTGCTGAGTGTCGGGTGCTCATTTGTGTTGCCACTAACGTGAAGTGCTACTGAGGAAGACTGGTCATCAGGAAAATACCCGCATACAAAGAATTTAGCTCGCAATGTAGTTACCGTGTCTGTCCTGTGTGACTGCACACTAAGTGCATGAGTGAAGTCTGCTCGGTGTAGATGTCTTTTGCTGAGAGCCGGGTGCTCATTTGTGTGTCCAGAAACGTGAGGCCTTGCTGAGGAAGCCTGGCCGTCAGGAAAATAACCGCATACACCGAATTCAGCTCGCAATGTGGTTTCCGTGTCTGTCCTGTGTGACTGCACTCTAAGTGCATGAGTGAAGTCTGCTCTGTAGAGATGTCTTTTGCTCAGTGTCGGGTGCTCATTTTTGTGGCCATTCACGTGAGGTTTTGCTGAGGAATCCTGGCCATCAGGAAAATACCCGCATACAACGAATTGAACTTGCAATGTGGTTTCCGTGTCTGTCCTGTGTGCCTGCACTCTAAGCACCTGAAAGAGGATTTCTGTGTAGAGCTCTCTTTTGCTGAGTGTCGTGTGCCCATTTAGGTGAACATTAACGTGAGGCTTTGTTGACGAAGCCTGGCCATCAGGAAAATGCCCGCATACAACGAATTCAGCTCGCATTGTGGTTTCTGTGTCTGTAATGTGTGCCTGCTCTCTAAGCGCCGGAAAGAGGATTTCTGTGTACAGCTCTCTTTTGCTGAGTGTCGTGTGCTCATTTAGGTGAACATTAACGTGAGGCTTTGTTGACGAAGCCTGGCCATCAGGAAAATGCCCGCATACACCGAATTCAGCTCGCAATGTGGTTTCCGTGTCTGGAATGTGTGCCCGCTCTCTAAGCGCCTGAAAGAGGTCTGCTGCGTAGAGCTCTCTTTTGCTAGGTGTTGGGTGCTCATTTGTGTGGCCATTAACGTGAGGTTTTGCTGAGGAAGACTGGCCATCAGGAAAATACCCGCATACAACGATTTCAGCAGGCAATGTGTTTTCCGTGTCAGTCCTGTGTGACTGCACTCTAAGCGCATGAGTGAAGTCTGCTCTGTAGAGATATCTTTTGCTGAGTGTCGGGAGCTCATTTGTGAGGCCATTAACGTGAGGTTTTGCTGAGGAAGCCTGGCTGTCAGGAAAATACCCGCATACAAAGAATTCAGCTCGCAATGTGGTTTCCGTGTCTTATAAATTCTCTTGTTTGTTGTTATGTGCTGTGTTCTGGGTGGTGTGAGTGCTGCGTTTAGGCTTTCTGCGTGTGACATACTGGGTAGATGTGGCGTGGGCTGTGTCATTTCAGCATTGTGTGTAATGATGGGTTCGCCTTGTGTTGGGTGTGTTGTGTGCATGTGTATGTTGTGTGTGGGTGTGTTTTCGTTCGTGCTGTGTGCGCGTGGGGATGCATGTGTTCTCTATGATTAGATTGTGGTTGTGCGTGTTGTGTGCAGTGTGCTATGTGTGTTGCACGCGTTTCGTCAGTTTTGTGTGCATTTGTATGTGTTGTGTCAGTTTTGTGTGTGTGGTTGTGTTTTGTGTGTTGTGTGAGAGAGGCTGTGTGTGTGTTTGGCTGTTGGAGTTATGCACATGATGTAAGATGTGTTGACTGTGTGTGGCTGTGCTTGTTTTGTACATCTCTTGCATACAGTATGTGGTCTGTGCAATGGTTTTCGTGTGCATTGTGAGCAGTACTTATGTGCCTTCAAGGGTGTGGTGTGTTTATTGTGTCTGTTGTGTTGTGTGTTTCTGTGTTGCGTGTGTGTAGTGCGTTGTGCTCCTGTGTGAGGATGTATGTGTGGTGTGTCTGTGCGTGATTGTGTGTGCAGTGGGTAGTGTGTGAAATGTGTGCTACTTGTCTTTGTTGGTTATATGTGTTTTGCCTATGGATTTGGGAGTGTTGTGTGTGTTATGAGTTGTGATACTTTCTGTGCCGGATGCTTGTGTGTGTCGTGTGATGTGTGGTTCTGTGAGTTGTGTTTGTGTTGTGTGTATTCTACTCTGTGTTCTGTGGTCTGTGTGTTTTGCTTGTTGAGTGAGACACTGTGTGTTAGGACTGATATCTTTGTGTATATGTTGTGTGTTTGGCATTGTGCATTCTGTGAGGCTGTGTGTGCTGTCTGTTTTATGTGTGTTTGGAGTGATGTGTGTAGTGTGTGAAATGTGTGTTGCATAATTTTTGTGTTCTTTCTGTTGTCGACGGTGTGTGTTTTGCATGTTGGTTTCTATGTTCGCGGTTGTGTTTGACAGGTTGTGTGTGTGGCTGGCTCTTTGAGTAAGTAGTGTAATTTGCGATGTGTGTACTGTGTGTGGTCAAGCTTGGTCAGTGTGTCTCACTGGGTGTGTTGTGTTCACTCTGAGAACCGTGGTTCATGTGTATGGTGGGCAGTTATGTTCTCGGTGTGATGTGCTGTGTGTTGAGGGACTTCTGCATTCAAGTGCACAGAAGACAGCCTCTCGTTGTTGGTGGTTTTCTCCACAGGTTTGTAATACTCCAGGAGGGCCTTGTTTCCTGAGGGCGCAGAGAGCCACCTCATCTCTTCACTAGCAAGGCCCTGAAGACGCCTTTGTTGTAAAGTGTCAGAAACTGCTGCAGGAGAGCCTCATGACAAACTCTGCCGCAGAAACAATCCACCATGCACTGAGGAGACACTCCATGAGGGAATACGAGGCTGCTTTCATTTTGCACGCAATTTGCTCCTATGTGATAAGGAAAACAGCAAACATTGCAGTAGAACGCGGTCTTCTCTGTAAGCCCTCTATCTCAAAGATGTGGGTGGGCTGCGAATAGGCCTTTGCTCTGGCGACACTGGAAGTTGCAGAAGATGATGCATTGTAGTGACAGCAGTGGAGGCAAGTCAGCTTTGGATTCAGCTTATGTGACTGAAAGAAAGCACTGCAGGATGGCCCACTCAAGGAATCATTGAAGCCCTGGCAGTGGAGGCTGAAACAGGGCTTTCAATGTGCTTTCAACCATGTCTGTGTGGCCATGAACGTGAGGCTTTGCTGAGGAAGCCTGGCCATCAGGAAAATACCCGCATACAACGAATTGAACTTGCAATGTGGTTTCCGTGTCTGTCCTGTGTGCCTGCACTCTAAGCACCTGAAAGAGGATTTCTGTGTAGAGCTCTCTTTTGCTGAGTGTCGTGTGCTCATTTAGGTGAACATTAACGTGAGGCTTTGTTGACGAAGCCTGGCCATCAGGAAAATGCCCGCAAACAACGAATTCAGCTCGCATTGTGGTTTCTGTGTCTGTAATGTGTGCCTGCTCTCTAAGCGCCGGAAAGAGGATTTCTGTGTACAGCTCTCTTTTGCTGAGTGTCGTGTGCTCATTTAGGTGAACATTAACGTGAGGCTTTGTTGACGAAGCCTGGCCATCAGGAAAATGCCCGCATACACCGAATTCAGCTCGCAATGTGGTTTCCGTGTCTGGAATGTGTGCCCGCTCTCTAAGCGCCTGAAAGAGGTCTGCTGCGTAGAGCTCTCTTTTGCTAGGTGTTGGGTGCTCATTTGTGTGGCCATTAACGTGAGGTTTTGCTGAGGAAGACTGGCCATCAGGAAAATACCCGCATACAACGATTTCAGCAGGCAATGTGTTTACCGTGTCAGTCCTGTGTGACTGCACTCTAAGCGCATGAGTGAAGTCTGCTCTGTAGAGATATCTTTTGCTGAGTGTCGGGAGCTCATTTGTGAGGCCATTAACGTGAGGTTTTGCTGAGGAAGCCTGGCTGTCAGGAAAATACCCGCATACAACAAATTCAGCTCGCAATGTGGTTTCCGAGTCTTATAAATTCTCTTGTTTGTTGTTATGTGCTGTGTTCTGGGTGGTGTGAGTGCTGCCTTTAGGCTTTCTGCGTGTGACATACTGGGTAGATGTGGCGTGGGCTGTGTCATTTCAGCATTGTGTGTAATGATGGGTTCGCCTTGTGTTGGGTGTGTTGTGTGCATGTGTATGTTGTGTGTGGGTGTGTTTTCGTTCGTGCTGTGTGCGCGTGGGGATGCATGTGTTCTCTATGATTAGATTGTGGTTGTGCGTGTTGTGTGCAGTGTGCTATGTGTGTTGCACGCGTTTCGTCAGTTTTGTGTGCATTTGTATGTGTTGTGTCAGTTTTGTGTGTGTGGTTGTGTTTTGTGTGTTGTGTGAGAGAGGCTGTGTGTGTGTTTGGCTGTTGGAGTTATGCACATGATGTAAGATGTGTTGACTGTGTGTGGCTGTGCTTGTTTTGTACATCTCTTGCATACAGTATGTGGTCTGTGCAATGGTTTTCGTGTGCATTGTGAGCAGTACTTATGTGCCTTCAAGGGTGTGGTGTGTTTATTGTGTCTGTTGTGTTGCGTGTTTCTGTGTTGCGTGTGTGTATTGCGTTGTGCTCCTGTGTGAGGATGTATGTGTGGTGTGTCTGTGCGTGATTGTGTGTGCAGTGGGTAGTGTGTGAAATGTGTGCTACTTGTCTTTGTTGGTTATATGTGTTTTGCCTATGGATTTGGGAGTGTTGTGTGTGTTATGAGTTGTGATACTTTCTGTGCCGGATGCTTGTGTGTGTCGTGTGATGTGTGGTTCTGTGAGTTGTGTTTGTGTTGTGTGTATTGTACTCTGTGTGTTCTGTGGTCTGTGTGTTTTGCTTGTTGAGTGAGACACTGTGTGTTAGGACTGATATCTTTGTGTATATGTTGTGTGTTTGGCATTGTGCATTCTGTGAGGCTGTGTGTGCTGTCTGTTTTATGTGTGTTTGGAGTGATGTGTGTAGTGTGTGAAATGTGTGTTGCATAATTTTTGTGTTCTTTCTGTTGTCGACGGTGTGTGTTTTGCATGTTGGTTTCTATGTTCGCGGTTGTGTTTGACAGGTTGTGTGTGTGGCTGGCTCTTTGAGTAAGGAGTGTAATTTGTGATGTGTGTACTGTGTGTGGTCAAGCTTGGTCAGTGTGCCTCACTGGGTGTGTTGTGTTCACTCTGAGAACCGTGGTTCATGTGTATGGTGGGCAGTTATGTTCTCGGTGTGATGTGCTGTGTGTTGAGGGACTTCTGCATTCAAGTGCACAGAAGACAGCCTCTCGTTGTTGGCGGTTTTCTCCACAGGTTTGTAATACTCCAGGAGGGCCTTGTTTCCTGAGGGCGCAGAGAGCCACCTCATCTCTTCACTAGCAAGGCCCTGAAGACGCCTTTGTTGTAAAGTGTCAGAAACTGCTGCAGGAGAGCCTCATGACAAACTCTGCCGCAGAAACAATCCACCATGCACTGAGGAGACACTCCATGAGGGAATACGAGGCTGCTTTCATTTTGCACGCAATTTGCTCCTATGTGATAAGGAAAACAGCAAACATTGCAGTAGAACGCGGTCTTCTCTGTAAGCCCTCTATCTCAAAGATGTGGGTGGGCTGCGAATAGGCCTTTGCTCTGGCGACACTGGAAGTTGCAGAAGATGATGCATTGTAGTGACAGCAGTGGAGGCAAGTCAGCTTTGGATTCAGCTTATGTGACTGAAAGAAAGCACTGCAGGATGGCCCACTCAAGGAATCATTGAAGCCCTGGCAGTGGAGGCTGAAACAGGGCTTTCAATGTGCTTTCAACCATGTCTGTGTGGCCATGAACGTGAGGCTTTGCTGAGGAAGCCTGGCCGTCTGGCACTATGCCCGCATACAACGAATTTAGCTCGCAATGTGGTTTCCGTGTCTGTCCTGTGTGCCTGCACTCTAAGCACCTGGAAGAGGTTTTGCCCTGCAGAGCTCTCTTTAGCTGAGTGTTGTGTGCTCATTTGGGTGACCATTAACGTGAGGCTTTGTTGAGGAAGCCTGGCCATCAGGAAAATGACCGCATACAACGAATTCAGCTCGCAATGTGGTTTCCGTGTCTGTAATGTGTGCCTGCTGTCTAAGCGCCTGAAAGTGGTCTGCCGTGTGGAGCTCTCCTTTGCTGAGTGTCGGGTGCTCATTTGTGTTGCCACTAACGTGAAGTGCTACTGAGGAAGACTGGTCATCAGGAAAATACCCGCATACAAAGAATTTAGCTCGCAATGTAGTTACCGTGTCTGTCCTGTGTGACTGCACACTAAGTGCATGAGTGAAGTCTGCTCGGTGTAGATGTCTTTTGCTGAGAGCCGGGTGCTCATTTGTGTGTCCAGAAACGTGAGGCCTTGCTGAGGAAGCCTGGCCGTCAGGAAAATAACCGCATACACCGAATTCAGCTCGCAATGTGGTTTCCGTGTCTGTCCTGTGTGACTGCACTCTAAGTGCATGAGTGAAGTCTGCTCTGTAGAGATGTCTTTTGCTCAGTGTCGGGTGCTCATTTTTGTGGCCATTCACGTGAGGTTTTGCTGAGGAATCCTGGCCATCAGGAAAATACCCGCATACAACGAATTGAACTTGCAATGTGGTTTCCGTGTCTGTCCTGTGTGCCTGCACTCTAAGCACCTGAAAGAGGATTTCTGTGTAGAGCTCTCTTTTGCTGAGTGTCGTGTGCCCATTTAGGTGAACATTAACGTGAGGCTTTGTTGACGAAGCCTGGCCATCAGGAAAATGCCCGCATACAACGAATTCAGCTCGCATTGTGGTTTCTGTGTCTGTAATGTGTGCCTGCTCTCTAAGCGCCGGAAAGAGGATTTCTGTGTACAGCTCTCTTTTGCTGAGTGTCGTGTGCTCATTTAGGTGAACATTAACGTGAGGCTTTGTTGACGAAGCCTGGCCATCAGGAAAATGCCCGCATACACCGAATTCAGCTCGCAATGTGGTTTCCGTGTCTGGAATGTGTGCCCGCTCTCTAAGCGCCTGAAAGAGGTCTGCTGCGTAGAGCTCTCTTTTGCTAGGTGTTGGGTGCTCATTTGTGTGGCCATTAACGTGAGGTTTTGCTGAGGAAGACTGGCCATCAGGAAAATACCCGCATACAACGATTTCAGCAGGCAATGTGTTTTCCGTGTCAGTCCTGTGTGACTGCACTCTAAGCGCATGAGTGAAGTCTGCTCTGTAGAGATATCTTTTGCTGAGTGTCGGGAGCTCATTTGTGAGGCCATTAACGTGAGGTTTTGCTGAGGAAGCCTGGCTGTCAGGAAAATACCCGCATACAAAGAATTCAGCTCGCAATGTGGTTTCCGTGTCTTATAAATTCTCTTGTTTGTTGTTATGTGCTGTGTTCTGGGTGGTGTGAGTGCTGCGTTTAGGCTTTCTGCGTGTGACATACTGGGTAGATGTGGCGTGGGCTGTGTCATTTCAGCATTGTGTGTAATGATGGGTTCGCCTTGTGTTGGGTGTGTTGTGTGCATGTGTATGTTGTGTGTGGGTGTGTTTTCGTTCGTGCTGTGTGCGCGTGGGGATGCATGTGTTCTCTATGATTAGATTGTGGTTGTGCGTGTTGTGTGCAGTGTGCTATGTGTGTTGCACGCGTTTCGTCAGTTTTGTGTGCATTTGTATGTGTTGTGTCAGTTTTGTGTGTGTGGTTGTGTTTTGTGTGTTGTGTGAGAGAGGCTGTGTGTGTGTTTGGCTGTTGGAGTTATGCACATGATGTAAGATGTGTTGACTGTGTGTGGCTGTGCTTGTTTTGTACATCTCTTGCATACAGCATGTGGTCTGTGCAATGGTTTTCGTGTGCATTGTGAGCAGTACTTATGTGCCTTCAAGGGTGTGGTGTGTTTATTGTGTCTGTTGTGTTGTGTGTTTCTGTGTTGCGTGTGTGTAGTGCGTTGTGCTCCTGTGTGAGGATGTATGTGTGGTGTGTCTGTGCGTGATTGTGTGTGCAGTGGGTAGTGTGTGAAATGTGTGCTACTTGTCTTTGTTGGTTATATGTGTTTTGCCTATGGATTTGGGAGTGTTGTGTGTGTTATGAGTTGTGATACTTTCTGTGCCGGATGCTTGTGTGTGTCGTGTGATGTGTGGTTCTGTGAGTTGTGTTTGTGTTGTGTGTATTCTACTCTGTGTTCTGTGGTCTGTGTGTTTTGCTTGTTGAGTGAGACACTGTGTGTTAGGACTGATATCTTTGTGTATATGTTGTGTGTTTGGCATTGTGCATTCTGTGAGGCTGTGTGTGCTGTCTGTTTTATGTGTGTTTGGAGTGATGTGTGTAGTGTGTGAAATGTGTGTTGCATAATTTTTGTGTTCTTTCTGTTGTCGACGGTGTGTGTTTTGCATGTTGGTTTCTATGTTCGCGGTTGTGTTTGACAGGTTGTGTGTGTGGCTGGCTCTTTGAGTAAGTAGTGTAATTTGTGATGTGTGTACTGTGTGTGGTCAAGCTTGGTCAGTGTGTCTCACTGGGTGTGTTGTGTTCACTCTGAGAACCGTGGTTCATGTGTATGGTGGGCAGTTATGTTCTCGGTGTGATGTGCTGTGTGTTGAGGGACTTCTGCATTCAAGTGCACAGAAGACAGCCTCTCGTTGTTGGCGGTTTTCTCCACAGGTTTGTAATACTCCAGGAGGGCCTTGTTTCCTGAGGGCGCAGAGAGCCACCTCATCTCTTCACTAGCAAGGCCCTGAAGACGCCTTTGTTGTAAAGTGTCAGAAACTGCTGCAGGAGAGCCTCATGACAAACTCTGCCACAGAAACAATCCGCCGTGCACTGAGGAGACATGCCATGAGGGAATACGAGGCTGCTTTCATTTTGCACGCAATTTGCTCCTATGTGATAAGGAAAACAGCAAACATTGCAGTAGAACGCGGTCTTCTCTGTATGCCCTCTATCTCAAAGATGTGGGTGGGCTGCGAATAGGCCTTTGCTCTAGCGACACTGGAAGTTGCAGAAGATGATGCATTGTAGTGACAGCAGTGGAGGCAAGTCAGCTTTGGATTCAGCTTATGTGACTGAAAGAAAGCACTGCAGGATGGCCCACTCAAGGAATCATTGAAGCCCTGGCAGTGGAGGCTGAAACAGAGCTTTCAATGTGCTTTCAACCATGTCTGTGTGGCCATGAACGTGAGGCTTTGCTGAGGAAGCCTGGCCGTCTGGCACTATGCCCGCATACAACGAATTTAGCTCGCAATGTGGTTTCCGTGTCTGTCCTGTGTGCCTGCACTCTAAGCACCTGGAAGAGGTTTTGCCCTGCAGAGCTCTCTTTAGCTGAGTGTTGTGTGCTCATTTGGGTGACCATTAACGTGAGGCTTTGTTGAGGAAGCCTGGCCATCAGGAAAATGCCCGCATACAACGAATTCAGCTCGCAATGTGGTTTCCGTGTCTGTAATGTGTGCCTGCTCTCTAAGCGCCGGAAAGTGGTCTGCCGTGTGGAGCTCTCCTTTGCTGAGTGTCGGGTGCTCATTTGTGTTGCCATTAACGTGAAGTGTTACTGAGGAAGACTGGTCATCAGGAAAATACCCGCATACAAAGAATTTAGCTCGCAATGTAGTTACCGTGTCTGTCCTGTGTGACTGTACTCTAAGTGCATGAGTGAAGTCTGCTCGGTGTAGATGTCTTTTGCTGAGAGCCGGGTGCTCATTTGTGTGTCCAGAAACGTGAGGCCTTGCTGAGGAAGCCTGGCCGTCAGGAAAATAACCGCATACACCGAATTCAGCTCGCAATGTGGTTTCCGTGTCTGTCCTGTGTGACTGCACTCTAAGTGCATGAGTGAAGTCTGCTCTGTAGAGATGTCTTTTGCTCAGTGTCGGGTGCTCATTTTTGTGGCCATTCACGTGAGGTTTTGCTGAGGAAGCCTGGCTGTCAGGAAAATACCCGCATACAACGAATTCAGCTCGCAATGTGGTTTCCGAGTCTTATAAATTCTCTTGTTTGTTGTTATGTGCTGTGTTCTGGGTGGTGAGAGTGCTGCCTTTAGGCTTTCTGTGTGTGACATACTGGGTAGATGTTGCGTGGGCTGTGTCATTTCAGCATTGTGTGTAATGATGGGTTCGCCTTGTGTCGGGTGTGTTGTGTGCATGTGTATGTTGTGTGTGGGTGTGTTTTCGTTCGTGCTGTGTGCGCGTGGGGATGCATGTGTTCTCTATGATTAGATTGTGGTTGTGCGTGTTGTGTGCAGTGTGCTATGTGTGTTGCACGCGTTTCGTCAGTTTTGTGTGCATTTGTATGTGTTGTGTCAGTTTTGTGTGTGTGGTTGTGTTTTGTGTGTTGTGTGAGAGAGGCTGTGTGTGTGTTTGGCTGTTTGAGTTATGCACATGATGTAAGATGTGTTGACTGTGTGTGGCTGTGCTTGTTTTGTACATCTCTTGCATACAGTATGTGGTCTGTGCAATGGTTTTCGTGTGCATTGTGAGCAGTACTTATATGCCTTCAAGGGTGTGGTGTGTTTATTGTGTCTGTTGTGTTGCGTGTTTCTGTGTTGCGTGTGTGTAGTGCGTTGTGCTCCTGTGTGAGGATGTATGTGTGGTGTGTCTGTGCGTGATTGTGTGTGCAGTGGGTAGTGTGTGAAATGTGTGCTACTTGTCTTTGTTGGTTATATGTGTTTTGCCTATGGATTTGGGAGTGTTGTGTGTGTTATGAGTTGTGATACTTTCTGTGCCGGATGCTTGTGTGTGTCGTGTGATGTGTGGTTCTGTGAGTTGTGTTTGTGTTGTGTGTATTCTACTCTGTGTGTTCTGTGGTCTGTGTGTTTTGCTTGTTGAGTGAGACACTGTGTGTTAGGACTGATATCTTTGTGTATATGTTGTGTGTTTGGCATTGTGCATTCTGTGAGGCTGTGTGTGCTGTCTGTTTTATGTGTGTTTGGAGTGATGTGTGTAGTGTGTGAAATGTGTGTTGCATAATTTTTGTGTTCTTTCTGTTGTCGACGGTGTGTGTTTTGCATGTTGGTTTCTATGTTCGCGGTTGTGTTTGACAGGTTGTGTGTGTGGCTGGCTCTTTGAGTAAGGAGTGTAATTTGTGATGTGTGTACTGTGTGTGGTCAAGCTTGGTCAGTGTGCCTCACTGGGTGTGTTGTGTTCACTCTGAGAACCGTGGTTCATGTGTATGGTGGGCAGTTATGTTCTCGGTGTGATGTGCTGTGTGTTGAGGGACTTCTGCATTCAAGTGCACAGAAGACAGCCTCTCGTTGTTGGCGGTTTTCTCCACAGGTTTGTAATACTCCAGGAGGGCCTTGTTTCCTGAGGGCGCAGAGAGCCACCTCATCTCTTCACTAGCAAGGCCCTGAAGACGCCTTTGTTGTAAAGTGTCAGAAACTGCTGCAGGAGAGCCTCATGACAAACTCTGCCGCAGAAACAATCCACCATGCACTGAGGAGACACTCCATGAGGGAATACGAGGCTGCTTTCATTTTGCACGCAATTTGCTCCTATGTGATAAGGAAAACAGCAAACATTGCAGTAGAACGCGGTCTTCTCTGTAAGCCCTCTATCTCAAAGATGTGGGTGGGCTGCGAATAGGCCTTTGCTCTGGCGACACTGGAAGTTGCAGAAGATGATGCATTGTAGTGACAGCAGTGGAGGCAAGTCAGCTTTGGATTCAGCTTATGTGACTGAAAGAAAGCACTGCAGGATGGCCCACTCAAGGAATCATTGAAGCCCTGGCAGTGGAGGCTGAAACAGGGCTTTCAATGTGCTTTCAACCATGTCTGTGTGGCCATGAACGTGAGGCTTTGCTGAGGAAGCCTGGCCGTCTGGCACTATGCCCGCATACAACGAATTTAGCTCGCAATGTGGTTTCCGTGTCTGTCCTGTGTGCCTGCACTCTAAGCACCTGGAAGAGGTTTTGCCCTGCAGAGCTCTCTTTAGCTGAGTGTTGTGTGCTCATTTGGGTGACCATTAACGTGAGGCTTTGTTGAGGAAGCCTGGCCATCAGGAAAATGACCGCATACAACGAATTCAGCTCGCAATGTGGTTTCCGTGTCTGTAATGTGTGCCTGCTGTCTAAGCGCCTGAAAGTGGTCTGCCGTGTGGAGCTCTCCTTTGCTGAGTGTCGGGTGCTCATTTGTGTTGCCACTAACGTGAAGTGCTACTGAGGAAGACTGGTCATCAGGAAAATACCCGCATACAAAGAATTTAGCTCGCAATGTAGTTACCGTGTCTGTCCTGTGTGACTGCACACTAAGTGCATGAGTGAAGTCTGCTCGGTGTAGATGTCTTTTGCTGAGAGCCGGGTGCTCATTTGTGTGTCCAGAAACGTGAGGCCTTGCTGAGGAAGCCTGGCCGTCAGGAAAATAACCGCATACACCGAATTCAGCTCGCAATGTGGTTTCCGTGTCTGTCCTGTGTGACTGCACTCTAAGTGCATGAGTGAAGTCTGCTCTGTAGAGATGTCTTTTGCTCAGTGTCGGGTGCTCATTTTTGTGGCCATTCACGTGAGGTTTTGCTGAGGAATCCTGGCCATCAGGAAAATACCCGCATACAACGAATTGAACTTGCAATGTGGTTTCCGTGTCTGTCCTGTGTGCCTGCACTCTAAGCACCTGAAAGAGGATTTCTGTGTAGAGCTCTCTTTTGCTGAGTGTCGTGTGCTCATTTAGGTGAACATTAACGTGAGGCTTTGTTGACGAAGCCTGGCCATCAGGAAAATGCCCGCATACAACGAATTCAGCTCGCATTGTGGTTTCTGTGTCTGTAATGTGTGCCTGCTCTCTAAGCGCCGGAAAGAGGATTTCTGTGTACAGCTCTCTTTTGCTGAGTGTCGTGTGCTCATTTAGGTGAACATTAACGTGAGGATTTGTTGACGAAGCCTGGCCATCAGGAAAATGCCCGCATACACCGAATTCAGCTCGCAATGTGGTTTCCGTGTCTGGAATGTGTGCCCGCTCTCTAAGCGCCTGAAAGAGGTCTGCTGCGTAGAGCTCTCTTTTGCTAGGTGTTGGGTGCTCATTTGTGTGGCCATTAACGTGAGGTTTTGCTGAGGAAGACTGGCCATCAGGAAAATACCCGCATGCAACGAATTCAGCAGGCAATGTGTTTTCCGTGTCAGTCCTGTGTGACTGCACTCTAAGCGCATGAGTGAAGTCTGCTCTGTAGAGATATCTTTTGCTGAGTGTCGGGAGCTCATTTGTGAGGCCATTAACGTGAGGTTTTGCTGAGGAAGCCTGGCTGTCAGGAAAATACCCGCATACAACGAATTCAGCTCGCAATGTGGTTTCCGAGTCTTATAAATTCTCTTGTTTGTTGTTATGTGCTGTGTTCTGGGTGGTGAGAGTGCTGCCTTTAGGCTTTCTGTGTGTGACATACTGGGTAGATGTTGCGTGGGCTGTGTCATTTCAGCATTGTGTGTAATGATGGGTTCGCCTTGTGTCGGGTGTGTTGTGTGCATGTGTATGTTGTGTGTGGGTGTGTTTTCGTTCGTGCTGTGTGCGCGTGGGGATGCATGTGTTCTCTATGATTAGATTGTGGTTGTGCGTGTTGTGTGCAGTGTGCTATGTGTGTTGCACGCGTTTCGTCAGTTTTGTGTGCATTTGTATGTGTTGTGTCAGTTTTGTGTGTGTGGTTGTGTTTTGTGTGTTGTGTGAGAGAGGCTGTGTGTGTGTTTGGCTGTTTGAGTTATGCACATGATGTAAGATGTGTTGACTGTGTGTGGCTGTGCTTGTTTTGTACATCTCTTGCATACAGTATGTGGTCTGTGCAATGGTTTTCGTGTGCATTGTGAGCAGTACTTATGTGCCTTCAAGGGTGTGGTGTGTTTATTGTGTCTGTTGTGTTGCGTGTTTCTGTGTTGCGTGTGTGTAGTGCGTTGTGCTCCTGTGTGAGGATGTATGTGTGGTGTGTCTGTGCGTGATTGTGTGTGCAGTGGGTAGTGTGTGAAATGTGTGCTACTTGTCTTTGTTGGTTATATGTGTTTTGCCTATGGATTTGGGAGTGTTGTGTGTGTTATGAGTTGTGATACTTTCTGTGCCGGATGCTTGTGTGTGTCGTGTGATGTGTGGTTCTGTGAGTTGTGTTTGTGTTGTGTGTATTCTACTCTGTGTGTTCTGTGGTCTGTGTGTTTTGCTTGTTGAGTGAGACACTGTGTGTTAGGACTGATATCTTTGTGTATATGTTGTGTGTTTGGCATTGTGCATTCTGTGAGGCTGTGTGTGCTGTCTGTTTTATGTGTGTTTGGAGTGATGTGTGTAGTGTGTGAAATGTGTGTTGCATAATTTTTGTGTTCTTTCTGTTGTCGACGGTGTGTGTTTTGCATGTTGGTTTCTATGTTCGCGGTTGTGTTTGACAGGTTGTGTGTGTGGCTGGCTCTTTGAGTAAGGAGTGTAATTTGTGATGTGTGTACTGTGTGTGGTCAAGCTTGGTCAGTGTGCCTCACTGGGTGTGTTGTGTTCACTCTGAGAACCGTGGTTCATGTGTATGGTGGGCAGTTATGTTCTCGGTGTGATGTGCTGTGTGTTGAGGGACTTCTGCATTCAAGTGCACAGAAGACAGCCTCTCGTTGTTGGCGGTTTTCTCCACAGGTTTGTAATACTCCAGGAGGGCCTTGTTTCCTGAGGGCGCAGAGAGCCACCTCATCTCTTCACTAGCAAGGCCCTGAAGACGCCTTTGTTGTAAAGTGTCAGAAACTGCTGCAGGAGAGCCTCATGACAAACTCTGCCGCAGAAACAATCCACCATGCACTGAGGAGACACTCCATGAGGGAATACGAGGCTGCTTTCATTTTGCACGCAATTTGCTCCTATGTGATAAGGAAAACAGCAAACATTGCAGTAGAACGCGGTCTTCTCTGTAAGCCCTCTATCTCAAAGATGTGGGTGGGCTGCGAATAGGCCTTTGCTCTGGCGACACTGGAAGTTGCAGAAGATGATGCATTGTAGTGACAGCAGTGGAGGCAAGTCAGCTTTGGATTCAGCTTATGTGACTGAAAGAAAGCACTGCAGGATGGCCCACTCAAGGAATCATTGAAGCCCTGGCAGTGGAGGCTGAAACAGGGCTTTCAATGTGCTTTCAACCATGTCTGTGTGGCCATGAACGTGAGGCTTTGCTGAGGAAGCCTGGCCGTCTGGCACTATGCCCGCATACAACGAATTTAGCTCGCAATGTGGTTTCCGTGTCTGTCCTGTGTGCCTGCACTCTAAGCACCTGGAAGAGGTTTTGCCCTGCAGAGCTCTCTTTAGCTGAGTGTTGTGTGCTCATTTGGGTGACCATTAACGTGAGGCTTTGTTGAGGAAGCCTGGCCATCAGGAAAATGACCGCATACAACGAATTCAGCTCGCAATGTCGTTTCCGTGTCTGTAATGTGTGCCTGCTGTCTAAGCGCCTGAAAGTGGTCTGCCGTGTGGAGCTCTCCTTTGCTGAGTGTCGGGTGCTCATTTGTGTTGCCACTAACGTGAAGTGCTACTGAGGAAGACTGGTCATCAGGAAAATACCCGCATACAAAGAATTTAGCTCGCAATGTAGTTACCGTGTCTGTCCTGTGTGACTGCACACTAAGTGCATGAGTGAAGTCTGCTCGGTGTAGATGTCTTTTGCTGAGAGCCGGGTGCTCATTTGTGTGTCCAGAAACGTGAGGCCTTGCTGAGGAAGCCTGGCCGTCAGGAAAATAACCGCATACACCGAATTCAGCTCGCAATGTGGTTTCCGTGTCTGTCCTGTGTGACTGCACTCTAAGTGCATGAGTGAAGTCTGCTCTGTAGAGATGTCTTTTGCTCAGTGTCGGGTGCTCATTTTTGTGGCCATTCACGTGAGGTTTTGCCCCTGGCCATCAGGAAAATACCCGCATACAACGAATTGAACTTGCAATGTGGTTTCCGTGTCTGTCCTGTGTGCCTGCACTCTAAGCACCTGAAAGAGGATTTCTGTGTAGAGCTCTCTTTTGCTGAGTGTCGTGTGCTCATTTAGGTGAACATTAACGTGAGGCTTTGTTGACGAAGCCTGGCCATCAGGAAAATGCCCGCATACAACGAATTCAGCTCGCATTGTGGTTTCTGTGTCTGTAATGTGTGCCTGCTCTCTAAGCGCCGGAAAGAGGATTTCTGTGTACAGCTCTCTTTTGCTGAGTGTCGTGTGCTCATTTAGGTGAACATTAACGTGAGGATTTGTTGACGAAGCCTGGCCATCAGGAAAATGCCCGCATACACCGAATTCAGCTCGCAATGTGGTTTCCGTGTCTGGAATGTGTGCCCGCTCTCTAAGCGCCTGAAAGAGGTCTGCTGCGTAGAGCTCTCTTTTGCTAGGTGTTGGGTGCTCATTTGTGTGGCCATTAACGTGAGGTTTTGCTGAGGAAGACTGGCCATCAGGAAAATACCCGCATGCAACGAATTCAGCAGGCAATGTGTTTTCCGTGTCAGTCCTGTGTGACTGCACTCTAAGCGCATGAGTGAAGTCTGCTCTGTAGAGATATCTTTTGCTGAGTGTCGGGAGCTCATTTGTGAGGCCATTAACGTGAGGTTTTGCTGAGGAAGCCTGGCTGTCAGGAAAATACCCGCATACAACGAATTCAGCTCGCAATGTGGTTTCCGAGTCTTATAAATTCTCTTGTTTGTTGTTATGTGCTGTGTTCTGGGTGGTGAGAGTGCTGCCTTTAGGCTTTCTGTGTGTGACATACTGGGTAGATGTTGCGTGGGCTGTGTCATTTCAGCATTGTGTGTAATGATGGGTTCGCCTTGTGTCGGGTGTGTTGTGTGCATGTGTATGTTGTGTGTGGGTGTGTTTTCGTTCGTGCTGTGTGCGCGTGGGGATGCATGTGTTCTCTATGATTAGATTGTGGTTGTGCGTGTTGTGTGCAGTGTGCTATGTGTGTTGCACGCGTTTCGTCAGTTTTGTGTGCATTTGTATGTGTTGTGTCAGTTTTGTGTGTGTGGTTGTGTTTTGTGTGTTGTGTGAGAGAGGCTGTGTGTGTGTTTGGCTGTTTGAGTTATGCACATGATGTAAGATGTGTTGACTGTGTGTGGCTGTGCTTGTTTTGTACATCTCTTGCATACAGTATGTGGTCTGTGCAATGGTTTTCGTGTGCATTGTGAGCAGTACTTATGTGCCTTCAAGGGTGTGGTGTGTTTATTGTGTCTGTTGTGTTGCGTGTTTCTGTGTTGCGTGTGTGTAGTGCGTTGTGCTCCTGTGTGAGGATGTATGTGTGGTGTGTCTGTGCGTGATTGTGTGTGCAGTGGGTAGTGTGTGAAATGTGTGCTACTTGTCTTTGTTGGTTATATGTGTTTTGCCTATGGATTTGGGAGTGTTGTGTGTGTTATGAGTTGTGATACTTTCTGTGCGGGATGCTTGTGTGTGTCGTGTGATGTGTGGTTCTGTGAGTTGTGTTTGTGTTGTGTGTATTCTACTCTGTGTGTTCTGTGGTCTGTGTGTTTTGCTTGTTGAGTGAGACACTGTGTGTTAGGACTGATATCTTTGTGTATATGTTGTGTGTTTGGCATTGTGCATTCTGTGAGGCTGTGTGTGCTGTCTGTTTTATGTGTGTTTGGAGTGATGTGTGTAGTGTGTGAAATGTGTGTTGCATAATTTTTGTGTTCTTTCTGTTGTCGACGGTGTGTGTTTTGCATGTTGGTTTCTATGTTCGCGGTTGTGTTTGACAGGTTGTGTGTGTGGCTGGCTCTTTGAGTAAGGAGTGTAATTTGTGATGTGTGTACTGTGTGTGGTCAAGCTTGGTCAGTGTGCCTCACTGGGTGTGTTGTGTTCACTCTGAGAACCGTGGTTCATGTGTATGGTGGGCAGTTATGTTCTCGGTGTGATGTGCTGTGTGTTGAGGGACTTCTGCATTCAAGTGCACAGAAGACAGCCTCTCGTTGTTGGCGGTTTTCTCCACAGGTTTGTAATACTCCAGGAGGGCCTTGTTTCCTGAGGGCGCAGAGAGCCACCTCATCTCTTCACTAGCAAGGCCCTGAAGACGCCTTTGTTGTAAAGTGTCAGAAACTGCTGCAGGAGAGCCTCATGACAAACTCTGCCGCAGAAACAATCCACCATGCACTGAGGAGACACTCCATGAGGGAATACGAGGCTGCTTTCATTTTGCACGCAATTTGCTCCTATGTGATAAGGAAAACAGCAAACATTGCAGTAGAACGCGGTCTTCTCTGTAAGCCCTCTATCTCAAAGATGTGGGTGGGCTGCGAATAGGCCTTTGCTCTGGCGACACTGGAAGTTGCAGAAGATGATGCATTGTAGTGACAGCAGTGGAGGCAAGTCAGCTTTGGATTCAGCTTATGTGACTGAAAGAAAGCACTGCAGGATGGCCCACTCAAGGAATCATTGAAGCCCTGGCAGTGGAGGCTGAAACAGGGCTTTCAATGTGCTTTCAACCATGTCTGTGTGGCCATGAACGTGAGGCTTTGCTGAGGAAGCCTGGCCGTCTGGCACTATGCCCGCATACAACGAATTTAGCTCGCAATGTGGTTTCCGTGTCTGTCCTGTGTGCCTGCACTCTAAGCACCTGGAAGAGGTTTTGCCCTGCAGAGCTCTCTTTAGCTGAGTGTTGTGTGCTCATTTGGGTGACCATTAACGTGAGGCTTTGTTGAGGAAGCCTGGCCATCAGGAAAATGACCGCATACAACGAATTCAGCTCGCAATGTCGTTTCCGTGTCTGTAATGTGTGCCTGCTGTCTAAGCGCCTGAAAGTGGTCTGCCGTGTGGAGCTCTCCTTTGCTGAGTGTCGGGTGCTCATTTGTGTTGCCACTAACGTGAAGTGCTACTGAGGAAGACTGGTCATCAGGAAAATACCCGCATACAAAGAATTTAGCTCGCAATGTAGTTACCGTGTCTGTCCTGTGTGACTGCACACTAAGTGCATGAGTGAAGTCTGCTCGGTGTAGATGTCTTTTGCTGAGAGCCGGGTGCTCATTTGTGTGTCCAGAAACGTGAGGCCTTGCTGAGGAAGCCTGGCCGTCAGGAAAATAACCGCATACACCGAATTCAGCTCGCAATGTGGTTTCCGTGTCTGTCCTGTGTGACTGCACTCTAAGTGCATGAGTGAAGTCTGCTCTGTAGAGATGTCTTTTGCTCAGTGTCGGGTGCTCATTTTTGTGGCCATTCACGTGAGGTTTTGCCCCTGGCCATCAGGAAAATACCCGCATACAACGAATTGAACTTGCAATGTGGTTTCCGTGTCTGTCCTGTGTGCCTGCACTCTAAGCACCTGAAAGAGGATTTCTGTGTAGAGCTCTCTTTTGCTGAGTGTCGTGTGCTCATTTAGGTGAACATTAACGTGAGGCTTTGTTGACGAAGCCTGGCCATCAGGAAAATGCCCGCATACAACGAATTCAGCTCGCATTGTGGTTTCTGTGTCTGTAATGTGTGCCTGCTCTCTAAGCGCCGGAAAGAGGATTTCTGTGTACAGCTCTCTTTTGCTGAGTGTCGTGTGCTCATTTAGGTGAACATTAACGTGAGGATTTGTTGACGAAGCCTGGCCATCAGGAAAATGCCCGCATACACCGAATTCAGCTCGCAATGTGGTTTCCGTGTCTGGAATGTGTGCCCGCTCTCTAAGCGCCTGAAAGAGGTCTGCTGCGTAGAGCTCTCTTTTGCTAGGTGTTGGGTGCTCATTTGTGTGGCCATTAACGTGAGGTTTTGCTGAGGAAGACTGGCCATCAGGAAAATACCCGCATGCAACGAATTCAGCAGGCAATGTGTTTTCCGTGTCAGTCCTGTGTGACTGCACTCTAAGCGCATGAGTGAAGTCTGCTCTGTAGAGATATCTTTTGCTGAGTGTCGGGAGCTCATTTGTGAGGCCATTAACGTGAGGTTTTGCTGAGGAAGCCTGGCTGTCAGGAAAATACCCGCATACAACGAATTCAGCTCGCAATGTGGTTTCCGAGTCTTATAAATTCTCTTGTTTGTTGTTATGTGCTGTGTTCTGGGTGGTGAGAGTGCTGCCTTTAGGCTTTCTGTGTGTGACATACTGGGTAGATGTTGCGTGGGCTGTGTCATTTCAGCATTGTGTGTAATGATGGGTTCGCCTTGTGTCGGGTGTGTTGTGTGCATGTGTATGTTGTGTGTGGGTGTGTTTTCGTTCGTGCTGTGTGCGCGTGGGGATGCATGTGTTCTCTATGATTAGATTGTGGTTGTGCGTGTTGTGTGCAGTGTGCTATGTGTGTTGCACGCGTTTCGTCAGTTTTGTGTGCATTTGTATGTGTTGTGTCAGTTTTGTGTGTGTGGTTGTGTTTTGTGTGTTGTGTGAGAGAGGCTGTGTGTGTGTTTGGCTGTTTGAGTTATGCACATGATGTAAGATGTGTTGACTGTGTGTGGCTGTGCTTGTTTTGTACATCTCTTGCATACAGTATGTGGTCTGTGCAATGGTTTTCGTGTGCATTGTGAGCAGTACTTATGTGCCTTCAAGGGTGTGGTGTGTTTATTGTGTCTGTTGTGTTGCGTGTTTCTGTGTTGCGTGTGTGTAGTGCGTTGTGCTCCTGTGTGAGGATGTATGTGTGGTGTGTCTGTGCGTGATTGTGTGTGCAGTGGGTAGTGTGTGAAATGTGTGCTACTTGTCTTTGTTGGTTATATGTGTTTTGCCTATGGATTTGGGAGTGTTGTGTGTGTTATGAGTTGTGATACTTTCTGTGCGGGATGCTTGTGTGTGTCGTGTGATGTGTGGTTCTGTGAGTTGTGTTTGTGTTGTGTGTATTCTACTCTGTGTGTTCTGTGGTCTGTGTGTTTTGCTTGTTGAGTGAGACACTGTGTGTTAGGACTGATATCTTTGTGTATATGTTGTGTGTTTGGCATTGTGCATTCTGTGAGGCTGTGTGTGCTGTCTGTTTTATGTGTGTTTGGAGTGATGTGTGTAGTGTGTGAAATGTGTGTTGCATAATTTTTGTGTTCTTTCTGTTGTCGACGGTGTGTGTTTTGCATGTTGGTTTCTATGTTCGCGGTTGTGTTTGACAGGTTGTGTGTGTGGCTGGCTCTTTGAGTAAGGAGTGTAATTTGTGATGTGTGTACTGTGTGTGGTCAAGCTTGGTCAGTGTGCCTCACTGGGTGTGTTGTGTTCACTCTGAGAACCGTGGTTCATGTGTATGGTGGGCAGTTATGTTCTCGGTGTGATGTGCTGTGTGTTGACGGACTTCTGCATTCAAGTGCACAGAAGACAGCCTCTCGTTGTTGGCGGTTTTCTCCACAGGTTTGTAATACTCCAGGAGGGCCTTGTTTCCTGAGGGCGCAGAGAGCCACCTCATCTCTTCACTAGCAAGGCCCTGAAGACGCCTTTGTTGTAAAGTGTCAGAAACTGCTGCAGGAGAGCCTCATGACAAACTCTGCCGCAGAAACAATCCACCATGCACTGAGGAGACACTCCATGAGGGAATACGAGGCTGCTTTCATTTTGCACGCAATTTGCTCCTATGTGATAAGGAAAACAGCAAACATTGCAGTAGAACGCGGTCTTCTCTGTAAGCCCTCTATCTCAAAGATGTGGGTGGGCTGCGAATAGGCCTTTGCTCTGGCGACACTGGAAGTTGCAGAAGATGATGCATTGTAGTGACAGCAGTGGAGGCAAGTCAGCTTTGGATTCAGCTTATGTGACTGAAAGAAAGCACTGCAGGATGGCCCACTCAAGGAATCATTGAAGCCCTGGCAGTGGAGGCTGAAACAGGGCTTTCAATGTGCTTTCAACCATGTCTGTGTGGCCATGAACGTGAGGCTTTGCTGAGGAAGCCTGGCCGTCTGGCACTATGCCCGCATACAACGAATTTAGCTCGCAATGTGGTTTCCGTGTCTGTCCTGTGTGCCTGCACTCTAAGCACCTGGAAGAGGTTTTGCCCTGCAGAGCTCTCTTTAGCTGAGTGTTGTGTGCTCATTTGGGTGACCATTAACGTGAGGCTTTGTTGAGGAAGCCTGGCCATCAGGAAAATGACCGCATACAACGAATTCAGCTCGCAATGTCGTTTCCGTGTCTGTAATGTGTGCCTGCTGTCTAAGCGCCTGAAAGTGGTCTGCCGTGTGGAGCTCTCCTTTGCTGAGTGTCGGGTGCTCATTTGTGTTGCCACTAACGTGAAGTGCTACTGAGGAAGACTGGTCATCAGGAAAATACCCGCATACAAAGAATTTAGCTCGCAATGTAGTTACCGTGTCTGTCCTATGTGACTGCACACTAAGTGCATGAGTGAAGTCTGCTCGGTGTAGATGTCTTTTGCTGAGAGCCGGGTGCTCATTTGTGTGTCCAGAAACGTGAGGCCTTGCTGAGGAAGCCTGGCCGTCAGGAAAATAACCGCATACACCGAATTCAGCTCGCAATGTGGTTTCCGTGTCTGTCCTGTGTGACTGCACTCTAAGTGCATGAGTGAAGTCTGCTCTGTAGAGATGTCTTTTGCTCAGTGTCGGGTGCTCATTTTTGTGGCCATTCACGTGAGGTTTTGCCCCTGGCCATCAGGAAAATACCCGCATACAACGAATTGAACTTGCAATGTGGTTTCCGTGTCTGTCCTGTGTGCCTGCACTCTAAGCACCTGAAAGAGGATTTCTGTGTAGAGCTCTCTTTTGCTGAGTGTCGTGTGCTCATTTAGGTGAACATTAACGTGAGGCTTTGTTGACGAAGCCTGGCCATCAGGAAAATGCCCGCATACAACGAATTCAGCTCGCATTGTGGTTTCTGTGTCTGTAATGTGTGCCTGCTCTCTAAGCGCCGGAAAGAGGATTTCTGTGTACAGCTCTCTTTTGCTGAGTGTCGTGTGCTCATTTAGGTGAACATTAACGTCAGGATTTGTTGACGAAGCCTGGCCATCAGGAAAATGCCCGCATACACCGAATTCAGCTCGCAATGTGGTTTCCGTGTCTGGAATGTGTGCCCGCTCTCTAAGCGCCTGAAAGAGGTCTGCTGCGTAGAGCTCTCTTTTGCTAGGTGTTGGGTGCTCATTTGTGTGGCCATTAACGTGAGGTTTTGCTGAGGAAGACTGGCCATCAGGAAAATACCCGCATGCAACGAATTCAGCAGGCAATGTGTTTTCCGTGTCAGTCCTGTGTGACTGCACTCTAAGCGCATGAGTGAAGTCTGCTCTGTAGAGATATCTTTTGCTGAGTGTCGGGAGCTCATTTGTGAGGCCACTAACGTGAGGTTTTGCTGAGGAAGCCTGGCTGACAGGAAAATACCCGCATACAACGAATTCAGCTCGCAATGTGGTTTCCGAGTCTTATAAATTCTCTTGTTTGTTGTTATGTGCTGTGTTCTGGGTGGTGAGAGTGCTGCCTTTAGGCTTTCTGTGTGTGACATACTGGGTAGATGTTGCGTGGGCTGTGTCATTTCAGCATTGTGTGTAATGATGGGTTCGCCTTGTGTCGGGTGTGTTGTGTGCATGTGTATGTTGTGTGTGGGTGTGTTTTCGTTCGTGCTGTGTGCGCGTGGGGATGCATGTGTTCTCTATGATTAGATTGTGGTTGTGCGTGTTGTGTGCAGTGTGCTATGTGTGTTGCACGCGTTTCGTCAGTTTTGTGTGCATTTGTATGTGTTGTGTCAGTTTTGTGTGTGTGGTTGTGTTTTGTGTGTTGTGTGAGAGAGGCTGTGTGTGTGTTTGGCTGTTTGAGTTATGCACATGATGTAAGATGTGTTGACTGTGTGTGGCTGTGCTTGTTTTGTACATCTCTTGCATACAGTATGTGGTCTGTGCAATGGTTTTCGTGTGCATTGTGAGCAGTACTTATGTGCCTTCAAGGGTGTGGTGTGTTTATTGTGTCTGTTGTGTTGCGTGTTTCTGTGTTGCGTGTGTGTAGTGCGTTGTGCTCCTGTGTGAGGATGTATGTGTGGTGTGTCTGTGCGTGATTGTGTGTGCAGTGGGTAGTGTGTGAAATGTGTGCTACTTGTCTTTGTTGGTTATATGTGTTTTGCCTATGGATTTGGGAGTGTTGTGTGTGTTATGAGTTGTGATACTTTCTGTGCCGGATGCTTGTGTGTGTCGTGTGATGTGTGGTTCTGTGAGTTGTGTTTGTGTTGTGTGTATTCTACTCTGTGTGTTCTGTGGTCTGTGTGTTTTGCTTGTTGAGTGAGACACTGTGTGTTAGGACTGATATCTTTGTGTATATGTTGTGTGTTTGGCATTGTGCATTCTGTGAGGCTGTGTGTGCTGTCTGTTTTATGTGTGTTTGGAGGGATGTGTGTAGTGAGTGAAATGTGTGTTGCATAATTTTTGTGTTCTTTCTGTTGTCGACGGTGTGTGTTTTGCATGTTGGTTTCTATGTTCGCGGTTGTGTTTGACAGGTTGTGTGTGTGGCTGGCTCTTTGAGTAAGGAGTGTAATTTGTGATGTGTGTACTGTGTGTGGTCAAGCTTGGTCAGTGTGCCTCACTGGGTGTGTTGTGTTCACTCTGAGAACCGTGGTTCATGTGTATGGTGGGCAGTTATGTTCTCGGTGTGATGTGCTGTGTGTTGAGGGACTTCTGCATTCAAGTGCACAGAAGACAGCCTCTCGTTGTTGGCGGTTTTCTCCACAGGTTTGTAATACTCCAGGAGGGCCTTGTTTCCTGAGGGCGCAGAGAGCCACCTCATCTCTTCACTAGCAAGGCCCTGAAGACGCCTTTGTTGTAAAGTGTCAGAAACTGCTGCAGGAGAGCCTCATGACAAACTCTGCCGCAGAAACAATCCACCATGCACTGAGGAGACACTCCATGAGGGAATACGAGGCTGCTTTCATTTTGCACGCAATTTGCTCCTATGTGATAAGGAAAACAGCAAACATTGCAGTAGAACGCGGTCTTCTCTGTAAGCCCTCTATCTCAAAGATGTGGGTGGGCTGCGAATAGGCCTTTGCTCTGGCGACACTGGAAGTTGCAGAAGATGATGCATTGTAGTGACAGCAGTGGAGGCAAGTCAGCTTTGGATTCAGCTTATGTGACTGAAAGAAAGCACTGCAGGATGGCCCACTCAAGGAATCATTGAAGCCCTGGCAGTGGAGGCTGAAACAGGGCTTTCAATGTGCTTTCAACCATGTCTGTGTGGCCATGAACGTGAGGCTTTGCTGAGGAAGCCTGGCCGTCTGGCACTATGCCCGCATACAACGAATTTAGCTCGCAATGTGGTTTCCGTGTCTGTCCTGTGTGCCTGCACTCTAAGCACCTGGAAGAGGTTTTGCCCTGCAGAGCTCTCTTTAGCTGAGTGTTGTGTGCTCATTTGGGTGACCATTAACGTGAGGCTTTGTTGAGGAAGCCTGGCCATCAGGAAAATGACCGCATACAACGAATTCAGCTCGCAATGTCGTTTCCGTGTCTGTAATGTGTGCCTGCTGTCTAAGCGCCTGAAAGTGGTCTGCCGTGTGGAGCTCTCCTTTGCTGAGTGTCGGGTGCTCATTTGTGTTGCCACTAACGTGAAGTGCTACTGAGGAAGACTGGTCATCAGGAAAATACCCGCATACAAAGAATTTAGCTCGCAATGTAGTTACCGTGTCTGTCCTGTGTGACTGCACACTAAGTGCATGAGTGAAGTCTGCTCGGTGTAGATGTCTTTTGCTGAGAGCCGGGTGCTCATTTGTGTGTCCAGAAACGTGAGGCCTTGCTGAGGAAGCCTGGCCGTCAGGAAAATAACCGCATACACCGAATTCAGCTCGCAATGTGGTTTCCGTGTCTGTCCTGTGTGACTGCACTCTAAGTGCATGAGTGAAGTCTGCTCTGTAGAGATGTCTTTTGCTCAGTGTCGGGTGCTCATTTTTGTGGCCATTCACGTGAGGTTTTGCCCCTGGCCATCAGGAAAATACCCGCATACAACGAATTGAACTTGCAATGTGGTTTCCGTGTCTGTCCTGTGTGCCTGCACTCTAAGCACCTGAAAGAGGATTTCTGTGTAGAGCTCTCTTTTGCTGAGTGTCGTGTGCTCATTTAGGTGAACATTAACGTGAGGCTTTGTTGACGAAGCCTGGCCATCAGGAAAATGCCCGCATACAACGAATTCAGCTCGCATTGTGGTTTCTGTGTCTGTAATGTGTGCCTGCTCTCTAAGCGCCGGAAAGAGGATTTCTGTGTACAGCTCTCTTTTGCTGAGTGTCGTGTGCTCATTTAGGTGAACATTAACGTGAGGATTTGTTGACGAAGCCTGGCCATCAGGAAAATGCCCGCATACACCGAATTCAGCTCGCAATGTGGTTTCCGTGTCTGGAATGTGTGCCCGCTCTCTAAGCGCCTGAAAGAGGTCTGCTGCGTAGAGCTCTCTTTTGCTAGGTGTTGGGTGCTCATTTGTGAGGCCATTAACGTGAGGTTTTGCTGAGGAAGCCTGGCTGTCAGGAAAATACCCGCATACAACGAATTCAGCTCGCAATGTGGTTTCCGAGTCTTATAAATTCTCTGGTTTGTTGTTATGTGCTGTGTTCTGGGTGGTGAGAGTGCTGCCTTTAGGCTTTCTGTGTGTGACATACTGGGTAGATGTTGCGTGGGCTGTGTCATTTCAGCATTGTGTGTAATGATGGGTTCGCCTTGTGTCGGGTGTGTTGTGTGCATGTGTATGTTGTGTGTGGGTGTGTTTTCGTTCGTGCTGTGTGCGCGTGGGGATGCATGTGTTCTCTATGATTAGATTGTGGTTGTGCGTGTTGTGTGCAGTGTGCTATGTGTGTTGCACGCGTTTCGTCAGTTTTGTGTGCATTTGTATGTGTTGTGTCAGTTTTGTGTGTGTGGTTGTGTTTTGTGTGTTGTGTGAGAGAGGCTGTGTGTGTGTTTGGCTGTTTGAGTTATGCACATGATGTAAGATGTGTTGACTGTGTGTGGCTGTGCTTGTTTTGTACATCTCTTGCATACAGTATGTGGTCTGTGCAATGGTTTTCGTGTGCATTGTGAGCAGTACTTATGTGCCTTCAAGGGTGTGGTGTGTTTATTGTGTCTGTTGTGTTGCGTGTTTCTGTGTTGCGTGTGTGTAGTGCGTTGTGCTCCTGTGTGAGGATGTATGTGTGGTGTGTCTGTGCGTGATTGTGTGTGCAGTGGGTAGTGTGTGAAATGTGTGCTACTTGTCTTTGTTGGTTATATGTGTTTTGCCTATGGATTTGGGAGTGTTGTGTGTGTTATGAGTTGTGATACTTTCTGTGCCGGATGCTTGTGTGTGTCGTGTGATGTGTGGTTCTGTGAGTTGTGTTTGTGTTGTGTGTATTCTACTCTGTGTGTTCTGTGGTCTGTGTGTTTTGCTTGTTGAGTGAGACACTGTGTGTTAGGACTGATATCTTTGTGTATATGTTGTGTGTTTGGCATTGTGCATTCTGTGAGGCTGTGTGTGCTGTCTGTTTTATGTGTGTTTGGAGGGATGTGTGTAGTGTGTGAAATGTGTGTTGCATAATTTTTGTGTTCTTTCTGTTGTCGACGGTGTGTGTTTTGCATGTTGGTTTCTATGTTCGCGGTTGTGTTTGACAGGTTGTGTGTGTGGCTGGCTCTTTGAGTAAGGAGTGTAATTTGTGATGTGTGTACTGTGTGTGGTCAAGCTTGGTCAGTGTGCCTCACTGGGTGTGTTGTGTTCACTCTGAGAACCGTGGTTCATGTGTATGGTGGGCAGTTATGTTCTCGGTGTGATGTGCTGTGTGTTGAGGGACTTCTGCATTCAAGTGCACAGAAGACAGCCTCTCGTTGTTGGCGGTTTTCTCCACAGGTTTGTAATACTCCAGGAGGGCCTTGTTTCCTGAGGGCGCAGAGAGCCACCTCATCTCTTCACTAGCAAGGCCCTGAAGACGCCTTTGTTGTAAAGTGTCAGAAACTGCTGCAGGAGAGCCTCATGACAAACTCTGCCGCAGAAACAATCCACCATGCACTGAGGAGACACTCCATGAGGGAATACGAGGCTGCTTTCATTTTGCACGCAATTTGCTCCTATGTGATAAGGAAAACAGCAAACATTGCAGTAGAACGCGGTCTTCTCTGTAAGCCCTCTATCTCAAAGATGTGGGTGGGCTGCGAATAGGCCTTTGCTCTGGCGACACTGGAAGTTGCAGAAGATGATGCATTGTAGTGACAGCAGTGGAGGCAAGTCAGCTTTGGATTCAGCTTATGTGACTGAAAGAAAGCACTGCAGGATGGCCCACTCAAGGAATCATTGAAGCCCTGGCAGTGGAGGCTGAAACAGGGCTTTCAATGTGCTTTCAACCATGTCTGTGTGGCCATGAACGTGAGGCTTTGCTGAGGAAGCCTGGCCGTCTGGCACTATGCCCGCATACAACGAATTTAGCTCGCAATGTGGTTTCCGTGTCTGTCCTGTGTGCCTGCACTCTAAGCACCTGGAAGAGGTTTTGCCCTGCAGAGCTCTCTTTAGCTGAGTGTTGTGTGCTCATTTGGGTGACCATTAACGTGAGGCTTTGTTGAGGAAGCCTGGCCATCAGGAAAATGCCCGCATACAACGAATTCAGCTCGCAATGTGGTTTCCGTGTCTGTCCTGTGTGACTGCACTCTTAGTGCATGAGTCAAGTCTGCTCTGTAGAGATGTCTTTTGCTCAGTGTCGGGTGCTCATTTTTGTGGCCATTCACGTGAGGTTTTGCTGAGGAATCCTGGCCATCAGGAAAATACCCGCATACAACGAATTGAACTTGCAATGTGGTTTCCGTGTCTGTCCTGTGTGCCTGCACTCTAAGCACCTGAAAGAGGATTTCTGTGTAGAGCTCTCTTTTGCTGAGTGTCGTGTGCTCATTTAGGTGAACATTAACGTGAGGCTTTGTTGACGAAGCCTGGCCATCAGGAAAATGCAGCATACAACGAATTCAGCTCGCATTGTGGTTTCTGTGTCTGTAATGTGTGCCTGCTCTCTAAGCGCCGGAAAGAGGATTTCTGTGTACAACTCTCTTTTGCTGAGTGTCGTGTGCTCATTTAGGTGAACATTAACGTGAGGCTTTGTTGACGAAGCCTGGCCATCAGGAAAATGCCCGCATACACCGAATTCAGCTCGCAATGTGGTTTCCGTGTCTGGAATGTGTGCCCGCTCTCTAAGCGCCTGAAAGAGGTCTGCTGCGTAGAGCTCTCTTTTGCTAGGTGTTGGGTGCTCATTTGTGTGGCCATTAACGTGAGGTTTTGCTGAGGAAGACTGGCCATCAGGAAAATACCCGCATACAACGATTTCAGCAGGCAATGTGTTTTCCGTGTCAGTCCTGTGTGACTGCACTCTAAGCGCATGAGTGAAGTCTGCTCTGTAGAGATATCTTTTGCTGAGTGTCGGGAGCTCATTTGTGAGGCCATTAACGTGAGGTTTTGCTGAGGAAGCCTGGCTGTCAGGAAAATACCCGCATACAACGAATTCAGCTCGCAATGTGGTTTCCGAGTCTTATAAATTCTCTTGTTTGTTGTTATGTGCTGTGTTCTGGGTGGTGTGAGTGCTGCCTTTAGGCTTTCTGCGTGTGACATACTGGGTAGATGTGGCGTGGGCTGTGTCATTTCAGCATTGTGTGAAATGATGGGTTCGCCTTGTGTTGGGTGTGTTGTGTGCATGTGTATGTTGTGTGTGGGTGTGTTTTCGTTCGTTCTGTGTGCGCGTGGGGATGCATGTGTTCTCTATGATTAGATTGTGGTTGTGCGTGTTGTGTGCAGTGTGCTATGTGTGTTGCACGCGTTTCGTCAGTTTTGTGTGCATTTGTATGTGTTGTGTCAGTTTTGTGTGTGTGGTTGTGTTTTGTGTGTTGTGTGAGAGAGGCTGTGTGTGTGTTTGGCTGTTTGAGTTATATACATGATGTAAGATGTGTTGACTGTGTGTGGCTGTGCTTGTTTTGTACATCTCTTGCATACAGTATGTGGTCTGTGCAATAGTTTTCGTGTGCATTGTGAGCAGTACTTATGTGCCTTCAAGGGTGTCGTGTGTTTATTGTGTCTGTTGTGTTGCGTGTTTCTGTGTTGCGTGTGTGTAGTGCGTTGTGCTCCTGTGTGAGGATGTATGTGTGGTGTGTCTGCGCGATTGTGTGTGCAGTGGGTAGTGTGTGAAATGTGTGCTACTTGTCTTTGTTGTTTATATGTGTTTTGCCTATGGATTTGGGAGTGTTGTGTGTGTTATGAGTTGTGATACTTTCTGTGCGGGATGCTTGTGTGTGTCGTGTGATGTGTGGTTCTGTGAGTTGTGTTTGTGTTGTGTGTATTCTACTCTGTGTGTTCTGTGGTCTGTGTGTTTTGCTTGTTGAGTGAGACACTGTGTGTTAGGACTGATATCTTTGTGTATATGTTGTGTGTTTGGCATTGTGCATTCTGTGAGGCTGTGTGTGCTGTCTGTTTTATGTGTGTTTGGAGTGATGTGTGTAGTGTGTGAAATGTGTATTGCATAATTTTTGTGTTCTTTCTGTTGTCGACGGTGTGTGTTTTGCATGTTGGTTTCTATGTTCGCGGTTGTGTTTGACAGGTTGTGTGTGTGGCTGGCTCTTTGAGTAAGGAGTGTAATTTGTGATGTGTGTACTGTGTGTGGTCAAGCTTGGTCAGTGTGTCTCACTGGGTGTGTTGTGTTCACTCTGAGAACCGTGGTTCATGTGTATGGTGGGCAGTTATGTTCTCGGTGTGATGTGCTGTGTGTTGAGGGACTTCTGCATTCAAGTGCACAGAAGACAGCCTCTCGTTGTTGGCGGTTTTCTCCACAGGTTTGTAATACTCCAGGAGGGCCTTGTTTCCTGAGGGCGCAGAGAGCCACCTCATCTCTTTACTAGCAAGGCCCTGAAGACGCCTTTGTTGTAAAGTGTCAGAAACTGCTGCAGGAGAGCCTCATGACAAACTCTGCCGCAGAAACAATCCACCATGCACTGAGGAGACACTCCGTGAGGGAATACGAGGCTGCTTTCATTTTGCACGCAATTTGCTCCTATGTGATAAGGAAAACAGCAAACATTGCAGTAGAACGCGGTCTTCTCTGTATGCCCTCTATCTCAAAGATGTGGGTGGGCTGCGAATAGGCCTTTGCTCTAGCGACACTGGAAGTTCCGGAAGATGATGCATTGTAGTGACAGCAGTGGAGGCAAGTCAGCTTTGGATTCAGCTTATGTGACTGAAAGAAAGCACTGCAGGATGGCCCACTCAAGGAATCATTGAAGCCCTGGCAGTGGAGGCTGAAACAGAGCTTTCAATGTGCTTTCAACCATGTCTGTGTGGCCATGAACGTGAGGCTTTGCTGAGGAAGCCTGGCCGTCTGGCACTATGCCCGCATACAACGAATTTAGCTCGCAATGTGGTTTCCGTGTCTGTCCTGTGTGCCTGCACTCTAAGCACCTGGAAGAGGTTTTGCCCTGCAGAGCTCTCTTTAGCTGAGTGTTCTGTGCTCATTTGGGTGACCATTAACGTGAGGCTTTGTTGAGGAAGCCTGGCCATCAGGAAAATGACCGCATACAACGAATTCAGCTCGCAATGTGGTTTCCGTGTCTGTAATGTGTGCCTGCTCTCTAAGCGCCTGAAAGTGGTCTGCCGTGTGGAGCTCTCCTTTGTTGAGTGTCGGGTGCTCATTTGTGTTGCCACTAACGTGAAGTGCTACTGAGGAAGACTGGTCATCAGGAAAATACCCGCATACAAAGAATTTAGCTCGCAATGTAGTTACCGTGTCTGTCCTGTGTGACTGCACACTAAGTGCATGAGTGAAGTCTGCTCGGTGTAGATGTCTTTTGCTGAGAGCCGGGTGCTCATTTGTGTGTCCAGAAACGTGAGGCCTTGCTGAGGAAGCCTGGCCGTCAGGAAAATAACCGCATACACCGAATTCAGCTCGCAATGTGGTTTCCGTGTCTGTCCTGTGTGACTGCACTCTAAGTGCATGAGTGAAGTCTCCTCTGTAGAGATGTCTTTTGCTCAGTGTCGGGTGCTCATTTTTGTGGCCATTCATGTGAGGTTTTGCTGAGGAATCCTGGCCATCAGGAAAATACCCGCATACAACGAATTGAACTTGCAATGTGGTTTCCGTGTCTGTCCTGTGTGCCTGCACTCTAAGCACCTGAAAGAGGATTTCTGTGTAGAGCTCTCTTTTGCTGAGTGTTGTGTGCTCATTTAGGTGAACATTAACGTGAGGATTTGTTGACGAAGCCTGGCCATCAGGAAAATGCCCGCATACACCGAATTCAGCTCGCAATGTGGTTTCCGTGTCTGGAATGTGTGCCCGCTCTCTAAGCGCCTGAAAGAGGTCTGCTGCGTAGAGCTCTCTTTTGCTAGGTGTTGGGTGCTCATTTGTGTGGCCATTAACGTGAGGTTTTGCTGAGGAAGACTGGCCATCAGGAAAATACCCGCATACAACGATTTCAGCAGGCAATGTGTTTTCCGTGTCAGTCCTGTGTGACTGCACTCTAAGCGCATGAGTGAAGTCTGCTCTGTAGAGATATCTTTTGCTGAGTGTCGGGAGCTCATTTGTGAGGCCATTAACGTGAGGTTTTGCTGAGGAAGCCTGGCTGTCAGGAAAATACCCGCATACAACGAATTCAGCTCGCAATGTGGTTTCCGAGTCTTATAAATTCTCTTGTTTGTTGTTATGTGCTGTGTTCTGGGTGGTGAGAGTGCTGCCTTTAGGCTTTCTGTGTGTGACATACTGGGTAGATGTTGCGTGGGCTGTGTCATTTCAGCATTGTGTGTAATGATGGGTTCGCCTTGTGTCGGGTGTGTTGTGTGCATGTGTATGTTGTGTGTGGGTGGGTTTTCGTTCGTGCTGTGTGCGCGTGTGGATGCATGTGTTCTCTATGATTAGATTGTGGTTGTGCGTGTTGTGTGCAGTGTGCTATGTGTGTTGCACGCGTTTCGTCAGTTTTGTGTGCATTTGTATGTGTTGTGTCAGTTTTGTGTGTGTGGTTGTGTTTTGTGTGTTGTGTGAGAGAGGCTGTGTGTGTGTTTGGCTGTTTGAGTTATGCACATGATGTAAGATGTGTTGACTGTGTGTGGCTGTGCTTGTTTTGTACATCTCTTGCATACAGTATGTGGTCTGTGCAATGGTTTTCGTGTGCATTGTGAGCAGTACTTATGTGCCTTCAAGGGTGTGGTGTGTTTATTGTGTCTGTTGTGTTGCGTGTTTCTGTGTTGCGTGTGTGTAGTGCGTTGTGCTCCTGTGTGAGGATGTATGTGTGGTGTGTCTGTGCGTGATTGTGTGTGCAGTGGGTAGTGTGTGAAATGTGTGCTACTTGTCTTTGTTGGTTATATGTGTTTTGCCTATGGATTTGGGAGTGTTGTGTGTGTTATGAGTTGTGATACTTTCTGTGCGGGATGCTTGTGTGTGTCGTGTGATGTGTGGTTCTGTGAGTTGTGTTTGTGTTGTGTGTATTCTACTCTGTGTGTTCTGTGGTCTGTGTGTTTTGCTTGTTGAGTGAGACACTGTGTGTTAGGACTGATATCTTTGTGTATATGTTGTGTGTTTGGCATTGTGCATTCTGTGAGGCTGTGTGTGCTGTCTGTTTTATGTGTGTTTGGAGGGATGTGTGTAGTGTGTGAAATGTGTGTTGCATAATTTTTGTGTTCTTTCTGTTGTCGACGGTGTGTGTTATGCATGTTGGTTTCTATGTTCGCGGTTGTGTTTGACAGGTTGTGTGTGTGGCTGGCTCTTTGAGTAAGGAGTGTAATTTGTGATGTGTGTACTGTGTGTGGTCAAGCTTGGTCAGTGTGCCTCACTGGGTGTGTTGTGTTCACTCTGAGAACCGTGGTTCATCTGTATGGTGGGCAGTTATGTTCTCGGTGTGATGTGCTGTGTGTTGAGGGACTTCTGCATTCAAGTGCACAGAAGACAGCCTCTCGTTGTTGGCGGTTTTCTCCACAGGTTTGTAATACTCCAGGAGGGCCTTGTTTCTGAGGGCGCAGAGAGCCACCTCATCTCTTCACTAGCAAGGTCCTGAAGACGCCTTTGTTGTAAAGTGTCAGAAACTGCTGCAGGAGAGCCTCATGACAAACTCTGCCACAGAAACAATCCACCGTGCACTGAGGAGACATGCCATGAGGGAATACGAGGCTGCTTTCATTTTGCATGCAATTTGCTCCTATGTGATAAGGAAAACAGCAAACATTGCAGTAGAACGCGGTCTTCTCTGTATGCCCTCTATCTCAAGATGAGGGTGGGCTGCGAATAGGCCTTTGCTCTAGCGACACTGGAAGTTGCAGAAGATGATGCATTGTAGTGACAGCAGTGGAGGCAAGTCAGCTTTGGATTCAGCTTATGTGACTGAAAGAAAGCACTGCAGGATGGCCCACTCAAGGAATCATTGAAGCCCTGGCAGTGGAGGCTGAAACAGAGCTTTCAATGTGCTTTCAACCATGTCTGTGTGGCCATGAACGTGAGGCTTTGCTGAGGAAGCCTGGCCGTCTGGCACTATGACCGCATACAACGAATTTACCTCGCAATGTGGTTTCCGTGTCTGTCCTGTGTGCCTGCACTCTATGCACCTGGAAGAGGTTTTGCCCTGCAGAGCTCTCTTTAGCTGAGTGTTGTGTGCTCATTTGGGTGACCATTAACGTGAGGCTTTGTTGAGGAAGCCTGGCCATCAGGAAAATGCCCGCATACAACGAATTCAGCACGCAATGTGGTTTCCGTGTCTGTAATGTGTGCCTGCTCTCTAAGCGCCTGAAAGTGGTCTGCCGTGTGGAGCTCTCCTTTGCTGAGTGTCGGGTGCTCATTTGCGTTGCCATTAACGTGAAGTGTTACTGAGGAAGACTGGTCATCAGGAAAATACCCGCATACAAAGAATTTAGCTCGCAATGTAGTTACCGTGTCTGTCCTGTGTGACTGCACTCTAAGTGCATGAGTGAAGTCTGCTCGGTGTAGATGTCTTTTGCTGAGAGCTGGGTGCTCATTTGTGTGGCCAGAAACGTGAGGCCTTGCTGAGGAAGCCTGGCCGTCAGGAAAATAACCACATACACCGAATTCAGCTCGCAATGTGGTTTCCGTGTCTGTCCTGTGTGACTGCACTCTAAGTGCATGAGTCAAGTCTGCTCTGTAGAGATGTCTTTTGCTCAGTGTCGGGTGCTCATTTTTGTGGCCATTCACGTGAGGTTTTGCTGAGGAATCCTGGCCATCAGGAAAATACCCGCATACAACGAATTGAACTTGCAATGTGGTTTCCGTGTCTGTCCTGTGTGCCTGCACTCTAAGCACCTGAAAGAGGATTTCTGTGTAGAGCTCTCTTTTGCTGAGTGTCGTGTGCTCATTTAGGTGAACATTAACGTGAGGCTTTGTTGACGAAGCCTGGCCATCAGGAAAATGCCCGCATACAACGAATTCAGCTCGCATTGTGGTTTCTGTGTCTGTAATGTGTGCCTGCTCTCTAAGCGCCGGAAAGAGGATTTCTGTGTACAGCTCTCTTTTGCTGAGTGTCGTGTGCTCATTTAGGTGAACATTAACGTGAGGATTTGTTGACGAAGCCTGGCCATCAGGAAAATGCCCGCATACACCGAATTCAGCTCGCAATGTGGTTTCCGTGTCTGGAATGTGTGCCCGCTCTCTAAGCGCCTGAAAGAGGTCTGCTGCGTAGAGCTCTCTTTTGCTAGGTGTTGGGTGCTCATTTGTGTGGCCATTAACGTGAGGTTTTGCTGAGGAAGACTGGCCATCAGGAAAATACCCGCATGCAACGAATTCAGCAGGCAATGTGTTTTCCGTGTCAGTCCTGTGTGACTGCACTCTAAGCGCATGAGTGAAGTCTGCTCTGTAGAGATATCTTTTGCTGAGTGTCGGGAGCTCATTTGTGAGGCCATTAACGTGAGGTTTTGCTGAGGAAGCCTGGCTGTCAGGAAAATACCCGCATACAACGAATTCAGCTCGCAATGTGGTTTCCGAGTCTTATAAATTCTCTTGTTTGTTGTTATGTGCTGTGTTCTGGGTGGTGAGAGTGCTGCCTTTAGGCTTTCTGCGTGTGACATACTGGGTAGATGTTGCGTGGGCTGTGTCATTTCAGCATTGTGTGTAATGATGGGTTCGCCTTGTGTCGGGTGTGTTGTGTGCATGTGTATGTTGTGTGTGGGTGTGTTTTCGTTCGTGCTGTGTGCGCGTGGGGATGCATGTGTTCTCTATGATTAGATTGTGGTTGTGCGTGTTGTGTGCAGTGTGCTATGTGTGTTGCACGCGTTTCGTCAGTTTTGTGTGCATTTGTATGTGTTGTGTCAGTTTTGTGTGTGTGGTTGTGTTTTGTGTGTTGTGTGAGAGAGGCTGTGTGTGTGTTTGGCTGTTTGAGTTATGCACATGATGTAAGATGTGTTGACTGTGTGTGGCTGTGCTTGTTTTGTACATCTCTTGCATACAGTATGTGGTCTGTGCAATGGTTTTCGTGTGCATTGTGAGCAGTACTTATGTGCCTTCAAGGGTGTGGTGTGTTTATTGTGTCTGTTGTGTTGCGTGTTTCTGTGTTGCGTGTGTGTAGTGCGTTGTGCTCCTGTGTGAGGATGTATGTGTGGTGTGTCTGTGCGTGATTGTGTGTGCAGTGGGTAGTGTGTGAAATGTGTGCTACTTGTCTTTGTTGGTTATATGTGTTTTGCCTATGGATTTGGGAGTGTTGTGTGTGTTATGAGTTGTGATACTTTCTGTGCCGGATGCTTGTGTGTGTCGTGTGATGTGTGGTTCTGTGAGTTGTGTTTGTGTTGTGTGTATTCTACTCTGTGTGTTCTGTGGTCTGTGTGTTTTGCTTGTTGAGTGAGACACTGTGTGTTAGGACTGATATCTTTGTGTATATCTTTTGCACGCGTTTCGTCAGTTTTGTGTGCATTTGTATGTGTTGTGTCAGTTTTGTGTGTGTGGTTGTGTTTTGTGTGTTGTGTGAGAGAGGCTGTGTGTGTGTTTGGCTGTTTGAGTTATGCACATGATGTAACATGTGTTGACTGTGTGTGGCTGTGCTTGTTTTGTACATCTCTTGCATACAGTATGTGGTCTGTGCAATGGTTTTCGTGTGCATTGTGAGCAGTACTTATGTGCCTTCAAGGGTGTGGTGTGTTTATTGTGTCTGTTGTGTTGCGTGTTTCTGTGTTGCGTGTGTGTAGTGCGTTGTGCTCCTGTGTGAGGATGTATGTGTGGTGTGTCTGTGCGTGATTGTGTGTGCAGTGGGTAGTGTGTGAAATGTGTGCTACTTGTCTTTGTTGGTTATATGTGTTTTGCCTATGGATTTGGGAGTGTTGTGTGTGTTATGAGTTGTGATACTTTCTGTGCCGGATGCTTGTGTGTGTCGTGTGATGTGTGGTTCTGTGAGTTGTGTTTGTGTTGTGTGTATTCTACTCTGTGTGTTCTGTGGTCTGTGTGTTTTGCTTGTTGAGTGAGACACTGTGTGTTAGGACTGATATCTTTGTGTATATGTTGTGTGTTTGGCATTGTGCATTCTGTGAGGCTGTGTGTGCTGTCTGTTTTATGTGTGTTTGGAGTGATGTGTGTAGTGTGTGAAATGTGTGTTGCATAATTTTTGTGTTCTTTCTGTTGTCGACGGTGTGTGTTTTGCATGTTGGTTTCTATGTTCGCGGTTGTGTTTGACAGGTTGTGTGTGTGGCTGGCTCTTTGAGTAAGGAGTGTAATTTGTGATGTGTGTACTGTGTGTGGTCAAGCTTGGTCAGTGTGCCTCACTGGGTGTGTTGTGTTCACTCTGAGAACCGTGGTTCATGTGTATGGTGGGCAGTTATGTTCTCGGTGTGATGTGCTGTGTGTTGAGGGACTTCTGCATTCAAGTGCACAGAAGACAGCCTCTCGTTGTTGGCGGTTTTCTCCACAGGTTTGTAATACTCCAGGAGGGCCTTGTTTCCTGAGGGCGCAGAGAGCCACCTCATCTCTTCACTAGCAAGGCCCTGAAGACGCCTTTGTTGTAAAGTGTCAGAAACTGCTGCAGGAGAGCCTCATGACAAACTCTGCCGCAGAAACAATCCACCATGCACTGAGGAGACACTCCATGAGGGAATACGAGGCTGCTTTCATTTTGCACGCAATTTGCTCCTATGTGATAAGGAAAACAGCAAACATTGCAGTAGAACGCGGTCTTCTCTGTAAGCCCTCTATCTCAAAGATGTGGGTGGGCTGCGAATAGGCCTTTGCTCTGGCGACACTGGAAGTTGCAGAAGATGATGCATTGTAGTGACAGCAGTGGAGGCAAGTCAGCTTTGGATTCAGCTTATGTGACTGAAAGAAAGCACTGCAGGATGGCCCACTCAAGGAATCATTGAAGCCCTGGCAGTGGAGGCTGAAACAGGGCTTTCAATGTGCTTTCAACCATGTCTGTGTGGCCATAAACGTGAGGCTTTGCTGAGGAAGCCTGGCCGTCTGGCACTATGCCCGCATACAACGAATTTAGCTCGCAATGTGGTTTCCGTGTCTGTCCTGTGTGCCTGCACTCTAAGCACCTGGAAGAGGTTTTGCCCTGCAGAGCTCTCTTTAGCTGAGTGTTGTGTGCTCATTTGGGTGACCATTAACGTGAGGCTTTGTTGAGGAAGCCTGGCCATCAGGAAAATGACCGCATACAACGAATTCAGCTCGCAATGTCGTTTCCGTGTCTGTAATGTGTGCCTGCTGTCTAAGCGCCTGAAAGTGGTCTGCCGTGTGGAGCTCTCCTTTGCTGAGTGTCGGGTGCTCATTTGTGTTGCCACTAACGTGAAGTGCTACTGAGGAAGACTGGTCATCAGGAAAATACCCGCATACAAAGAATTTAGCTCGCAATGTAGTTACCGTGTCTGTCCTGTGTGACTGCACTCTAAGTGCATGAGTGAAGTCTGCTCGGTGTAGATGTCTTTTGCTGAGAGCCGGGTGCTCATTTGTGTGTCCAGAAACGTGAGGCCTTGCTGAGGAAGCCTGGCCGTCAGGAAAATAACCGCATACACCGAATTCAGCTCGCAATGTGGTTTCCGTGTCTGTCCTGTGTGACTGCACTCTAAGTGCATGAGTGAAGTCTGCTCTGTAGAGATGTCTTTTGCTCAGTGTCGGGTGCTCATTTTTGTGGCCATTCACGTGAGGTTTTGCCCCTGGCCATCAGGAAAATACCCGCATACAACGAATTGAACTTGCAATGTGGTTTCCGTGTCTGTCCTGTGTGCCTGCACTCTAAGCACCTGAAAGAGGATTTCTGTGTAGAGCTCTCTTTTGCTGAGTGTCGTGTGCTCATTTAGGTGAACATTAACGTGAGGCTTTGTTGACGAAGCCTGGCCATCAGGAAAATGCCCGCATACAACGAATTCAGCTCGCATTGTGGTTTCTGTGTCTGTAATGTGTGCCTGCTCTCTAAGCGCCGGAAAGAGGATTTCTGTGTACAGCTCTCTTTTGCTGAGTGTCGTGTGCTCATTTAGGTGAACATTAACGTCAGGATTTGTTGACGAAGCCTGGCCATCAGGAAAATGCCCGCATACACCGAATTCAGCTCGCAATGTGGTTTCCGTGTCTGGAATGTGTGCCCGCTCTCTAAGCGCCTGAAAGAGGTCTGCTGCGTAGAGCTCTCTTTTGCTAGGTGTTGGGTGCTCATTTGTGTGGCCATTAACGTGAGGTTTTGCTGAGGAAGACTGGCCATCAGGAAAATACCCGCATGCAACGAATTCAGCAGGCAATGTGTTTTCCGTGTCAGTCCTGTGTGACTGCACTCTAAGCGCATGAGTGAAGTCTGCTCTGTAGAGATATCTTTTGCTGAGTGTCGGGAGCTCATTTGTGAGGCCATTAACGTGAGGTTTTGCTGAGGAAGCCTGGCTGTCAGGAAAATACCCGCATACAACGAATTCAGCTCGCAATGTGGTTTCCGAGTCTTATAAATTCTCTTGTTTGTTGTTATGTGCTGTGTTCTGGGTGGTGAGAGTGCTGCCTTTAGGCTTTCTGTGTGTGACATACTGGGTAGATGTTGCGTGGGCTGTGTCATTTCAGCATTGTGTGTAATGATGGGTTCGCCTTGTGTCGGGTGTGTTGTGTGCATGTGTATGTTGTGTGTGGGTGTGTTTTCGTTCGTGCTGTGTGCGCGTGGGGATGCATGTGTTCTCTATGATTAGATTGTGGTTGTGCGTGTTGTGTGCAGTGTGCTATGTGTGTTGCACGCGTTTCGTCAGTTTTGTGTGCATTTGTATGTGTTGTGTCAGTTTTGTGTGTGTGGTTGTGTTTTGTGTGTTGTGTGAGAGAGGCTGTGTGTGTGTTTGGCTGTTTGAGTTATGCACATGATGTAAGATGTGTTGACTGTGTGTGGCTGTGCTTGTTTTGTACATCTCTTGCATACAGTATGTGGTCTGTGCAATGGTTTTCGTGTGCATTGTGAGCAGTACTTATGTGCCTTCAAGGGTGTGGTGTGTTTATTGTGTCTGTTGTGTTGCGTGTTTCTGTGTTGCGTGTGTGTAGTGCGTTGTGCTCCTGTGTGAGGATGTATGTGTGGTGTGTCTGTGCGTGATTGTGTGTGCAGTGGGTAGTGTGTGAAATGTGTGCTACTTGTCTTTGTTGGTTATATGTGTTTTGCCTATGGATTTGGGAGTGTTGTGTGTGTTATGAGTTGTGATACTTTCTGTGCCGGATGCTTGTGTGTGTCGTGTGATGTGTGGTTCTGTGAGTTGTGTTTGTGTTGTGTGTATTCTACTCTGTGTGTTCTGTGGTCTGTGTGTTTTGCTTGTTGAGTGAGACACTGTGTGTTAGGACTGATATCTTTGTGTATATGTTGTGTGTTTGGCATTGTGCATTCTGTGAGGCTGTGTGTGCTGTCTGTTTTATGTGTGTTTGGAGGGATGTGTGTAGTGAGTGAAATGTGTGTTGCATAATTTTTGTGTTCTTTCTGTTGTCGACGGTGTGTGTTTTGCATGTTGGTTTCTATGTTCGCGGTTGTGTTTGACAGGTTGTGTGTGTGGCTGGCTCTTTGAGTAAGGAGTGTAATTTGTGATGTGTGTACTGTGTGTGGTCAAGCTTGGTCAGTGTGCCTCACTGGGTGTGTTGTGTTCACTCTGAGAACCGTGGTTCATGTGTATGGTGGGCAGTTATGTTCTCGGTGTGATGTGCTGTGTGTTGAGGGACTTCTGCATTCAAGTGCACAGAAGACAGCCTCTCGTTGTTGGCGGTTTTCTCCACAGGTTTGTAATACTCCAGGAGGGCCTTGTTTCCTGAGGGCGCAGAGAGCCACCTCATCTCTTCACTAGCAAGGCCCTGAAGACGCCTTTGTTGTAAAGTGTCAGAAACTGCTGCAGGAGAGCCTCATGACAAACTCTGCCGCAGAAACAATCCACCATGCACTGAGGAGACACTCCATGAGGGAATACGAGGCTGCTTTCATTTTGCACGCAATTTGCTCCTATGTGATAAGGAAAACAGCAAACATTGCAGTAGAACGCGGTCTTCTCTGTAAGCCCTCTATCTCAAAGATGTGGGTGGGCTGCGAATAGGCCTTTGCTCTGGCGACACTGGAAGTTGCAGAAGATGATGCATTGTAGTGACAGCAGTGGAGGCAAGTCAGCTTTGGATTCAGCTTATGTGACTGAAAGAAAGCACTGCAGGATGGCCCACTCAAGGAATCATTGAAGCCCTGGCAGTGGAGGCTGAAACAGGGCTTTCAATGTGCTTTCAACCATGTCTGTGTGGCCATGAACGTGAGGCTTTGCTGAGGAAGCCTGGCCGTCTGGCACTATGCCCGCATACAACGAATTTAGCTCGCAATGTGGTTTCCGTGTCTGTCCTGTGTGCCTGCACTCTAAGCACCTGGAAGAGGTTTTGCCCTGCAGAGCTCTCTTTAGCTGAGTGTTGTGTGCTCATTTGGGTGACCATTAACGTGAGGCTTTGTTGAGGAAGCCTGGCCATCAGGAAAATGACCGCATACAACGAATTCAGCTCGCAATGTCGTTTCCGTGTCTGTAATGTGTGCCTGCTGTCTAAGCGCCTGAAAGTGGTCTGCCGTGTGGAGCTCTCCTTTGCTGAGTGTCGGGTGCTCATTTGTGTTGCCACTAACGTGAAGTGCTACTGAGGAAGACTGGTCATCAGGAAAATACCCGCATACAAAGAATTTAGCTCGCAATGTAGTTACCGTGTCTGTCCTGTGTGACTGCACACTAAGTGCATGAGTGAAGTCTGCTCGGTGTAGATGTCTTTTGCTGAGAGCCGGGTGCTCATTTGTGTGTCCAGAAACGTGAGGCCTTGCTGAGGAAGCCTGGCCGTCAGGAAAATAACCGCATACACCGAATTCAGCTCGCAATGTGGTTTCCGTGTCTGTCCTGTGTGACTGCACTCTAAGTGCATGAGTGAAGTCTGCTCTGTAGAGATGTCTTTTGCTCAGTGTCGGGTGCTCATTTTTGTGGCCATTCATGTGAGGTTTTGCCCCTGGCCATCAGGAAAATACCCGCATACAACGAATTGAACTTGCAATGTGGTTTCCGTGTCTGTCCTGTGTGCCTGCACTCTAAGCACCTGAAAGAGGATTTCTGTGTAGAGCTCTCTTTTGCTGAGTGTCGTGTGCTCATTTAGGTGAACATTAACGTGAGGCTTTGTTGACGAAGCCTGGCCATCAGGAAAATGCCCGCATACAACGAATTCAGCTCGCATTGTGGTTTCTGTGTCTGTAATGTGTGCCTGCTCTCTAAGCGCCGGAAAGAGGATTTCTGTGTACAGCTCTCTTTTGCTGAGTGTCGTGTGCTCATTTAGGTGAACATTAACGTGAGGATTTGTTGACGAAGCCTGGCCATCAGGAAAATGCCCGCATACACCGAATTCAGCTCGCAATGTGGTTTCCGTGTCTGGAATGTGTGCCCGCTCTCTAAGCGCCTGAAAGAGGTCTGCTGCGTAGAGCTCTCTTTTGCTAGGTGTTGGGTGCTCATTTGTGTGGCCATTAACGTGAGGTTTTGCTGAGGAAGCCTGGCTGTCAGGAAAATACCCGCATACAACGAATTCAGCTCGCAATGTGGTTTCCGAGTCTTATAAATTCTCTTGTTTGTTGTTATGTGCTGTGTTCTGGGTGGTGAGAGTGCTGCCTTTAGGCTTTCTGTGTGTGACATACTGGGTAGATGTTGCGTGGGCTGTGTCATTTCAGCATTGTGTGTAATGATGGGTTCGCCTTGTGTCGGGTGTGTTGTGTGCATGTGTATGTTGTGTGTGGGTGTGTTTACGTTCGTGCTGTGTGCGCGTGGGGATGCATGTGTTCTCTATGATTAGATTGTGGTTGTGCGTGTTGTGTGCAGTGTGCTATGTGTGTTGCACGCGTTTCGTCAGTTTTGTGTGCATTTGTATGTGTTGTGTCAGTTTTGTGTGTGTGGTTGTGTTTTGTGTGTTGTGTGAGAGAGGCTGTGTGTGTGTTTGGCTGTTTGAGTTATGCACATGATGTAAGATGTGTTGACTGTGTGTGGCTGTGCTTGTTTTGTACATCTCTTGCATACAGTATGTGGTCTGTGCAATGGTTTTCGTGTGCATTGTGAGCAGTACTTATGTGCCTTCAAGGGTGTGGTGTGTTTATTGTGTCTGTTGTGTTGCGTGTTTCTGTGTTGCGTGTGTGTAGTGCGTTGTGCTCCTGTGTGAGGATGTATGTGTGGTGTGTCTGTGCGTGATTGTGTGTGCAGTGGGTAGTGTGTGAAATGTGTGCTACTTGTCTTTGTTGGTTATATGTGTTTTGCCTATGGATTTGGGAGTGTTGTGTGTGTTATGAGTTGTGATACTTTCTGTGCCGGATGCTTGTGTGTGTCGTGTGATGTGTGGTTCTGTGAGTTGTGTTTGTGTTGTGTGTATTCTACTCTGTGTGTTCTGTGGTCTGTGTGTTTTGCTTGTTGAGTGAGACACTGTGTGTTAGGACTGATATCTTTGTGTATATGTTGTGTGTTTGGCATTGTGCATTCTGTGAGGCTGTGTGTGCTGTCTGTTTTATGTGTGTTTGGAGGGATGTGTGTAGTGTGTGAAATGTGTGTTGCATAATTTTTGTGTTCTTTCTGTTGTCGACGGTGTGTGTTTTGCATGTTGGTTTCTATGTTCGCGGTTGTGTTTGACAGGTTGTGTGTGTGGCTGGCTCTTTGAGTAAGGAGTGTAATTTGTGATGTGTGTACTGTGTGTGGTCAAGCTTGGTCAGTGTGCCTCACTGGGTGTGTTGTGTTCACTCTGAGAACCGTGGTTCATGTGTATGGTGGGCAGTTATGTTCTCGGTGTGATGTGCTGTGTGTTGAGGGACTTCTGCATTCAAGTGCACAGAAGACAGCCTCTCGTTGTTGGCGGTTTTCTCCACAGGTTTGTAATACTCCAGGAGGGCCTTGTTTCCTGAGGGCGCAGAGAGCCACCTCATCTCTTCACTAGCAAGGCCCTGAAGACGCCTTTGTTGTAAAGTGTCAGAAACTGCTGCAGGAGAGCCTCATGACAAACTCTGCCGCAGAAACAATCCACCATGCACTGAGGAGACACTCCATGAGGGAATACGAGGCTGCTTTCATTTTGCACGCAATTTGCTCCTATGTGATAAGGAAAACAGCAAACATTGCAGTAGAACGCGGTCTTCTCTGTAAGCCCTCTATCTCAAAGATGTGGGTGGGCTGCGAATAGGCCTTTGCTCTGGCGACACTGGAAGTTGCAGAAGATGATGCATTGTAGTGACAGCAGTGGAGGCAAGTCAGCTTTGGATTCAGCTTATGTGACTGAAAGAAAGCACTGCAGGATGGCCCACTCAAGGAATCATTGAAGCCCTGGCAGTGGAGGCTGAAACAGGGCTTTCAATGTGCTTTCAACCATGTCTGTGTGGCCATGAACGTGAGGCTTTGCTGAGGAAGCCTGGCCGTCTGGCACTATGCCCGCATACAACGAATTTAGCTCGCAATGTGGTTTCCGTGTCTGTCCTGTGTGCCTGCACTCTAAGCACCTGGAAGAGGTTTTGCCCTGCAGAGCTCTCTTTAGCTGAGTGTTGTGTGCTCATTTGGGTGACCATTAACGTGAGGCTTTGTTGAGGAAGCCTGGCCATCAGGAAAATGCCCGCATACAACGAATTCAGCTCGCAATGTGGTTTCCGTGTCTGTCCTGTGTGACTGCACTCTTAGTGCATGAGTCAAGTCTGCTCTGTAGAGATGTCTTTTGCTCAGTGTCGGGTGCTCATTTTTGTGGCCATTCACGTGAGGTTTTGCTGAGGAATCCTGGCCATCAGGAAAATACCCGCATACAACGAATTGAACTTGCAATGTGGTTTCCGTGTCTGTCCTGTGTGCCTGCACTCTAAGCACCTGAAAGAGGATTTCTGTGTAGAGCTCTCTTTTGCTGAGTGTCGTGTGCTCATTTAGGTGAACATTAACGTGAGGCTTTGTTGACGAAGCCTGGCCATCAGGAAAATGCAGCATACAACGAATTCAGCTCGCATTGTGGTTTCTGTGTCTGTAATGTGTGCCTGCTCTCTAAGCGCCGGAAAGAGGATTTCTGTGTACAACTCTCTTTTGCTGAGTGTCGTGTGCTCATTTAGGTGAACATTAACGTGAGGCTTTGTTGACGAAGCCTGGCCATCAGGAAAATGCCCGCATACACCGAATTCAGCTCGCAATGTGGTTTCCGTGTCTGGAATGTGTGCCCGCTCTCTAAGCGCCTGAAAGAGGTCTGCTGCGTAGAGCTCTCTTTTGCTAGGTGTTGGGTGCTCATTTGTGTGGCCATTAACGTGAGGTTTTGCTGAGGAAGACTGGCCATCAGGAAAATACCCGCATACAACGATTTCAGCAGGCAATGTGTTTTCCGTGTCAGTCCTGTGTGACTGCACTCTAAGCGCATGAGTGAAGTCTGCTCTGTAGAGATATCTTTTGCTGAGTGTCGGGAGCTCATTTGTGAGGCCATTAACGTGAGGTTTTGCTGAGGAAGCCTGGCTGTCAGGAAAATACCCGCATACAACGAATTCAGCTCGCAATGTGGTTTCCGAGTCTTATAAATTCTCTTGTTTGTTGTTATGTGCTGTGTTCTGGGTGGTGTGAGTGCTGCCTTTAGGCTTTCTGCGTGTGACATACTGGGTAGATGTGGCGTGGGCTGTGTCATTTCAGCATTGTGTGAAATGATGGGTTCGCCTTGTGTTGGGTGTGTTGTGTGCATGTGTATGTTGTGTGTGGGTGTGTTTTCGTTCGTTCTGTGTGCGCGTGGGGATGCATGTGTTCTCTATGATTAGATTGTGGTTGTGCGTGTTGTGTGCAGTGTGCTATGTGTGTTGCACGCGTTTCGTCAGTTTTGTGTGCATTTGTATGTGTTGTGTCAGTTTTGTGTGTGTGGTTGTGTTTTGTGTGTTGTGTGAGAGAGGCTGTGTGTGTGTTTGGCTGTTTGAGTTATGCACATGATGTAAGATGTGTTGACTGTGTGTGGCTGTGCTTGTTTTGTACATCTCTTGCATACAGTATGTGGTCTGTGCAATAGTTTTCGTGTGCATTGTGAGCAGTACTTATGTGCCTTCAAGGGTGTCGTGTGTTTATTGTGTCTGTTGTGTTGCGTGTTTCTGTGTTGCGTGTGTGTAGTGCGTTGTGCTCCTGTGTGAGGATGTATGTGTGGTGTGTCTGCGCGATTGTGTGTGCAGTGGGTAGTGTGTGAAATGTGTGCTACTTGTCTTTGTTGTTTATATGTGTTTTGCCTATGGATTTGGGAGTGTTGTGTGTGTTATGAGTTGTGATACTTTCTGTGCGGGATGCTTGTGTGTGTCGTGTGATGTGTGGTTCTGTGAGTTGTGTTTGTGTTGTGTGTATTCTACTCTGTGTGTTCTGTGGTCTGTGTGTTTTGCTTGTTGAGTGAGACACTGTGTGTTAGGACTGATATCTTTGTGTATATGTTGTGTGTTTGGCATTGTGCATTCTGTGAGGCTGTGTGTGCTGTCTGTTTTATGTGTGTTTGGAGTGATGTGTGTAGTGTGTGAAATGTGTATTGCATAATTTTTGTGTTCTTTCTGTTGTCGACGGTGTGTGTTTTGCATGTTGGTTTCTATGTTCGCGGTTGTGTTTGACAGGTTGTGTGTGTGGCTGGCTCTTTGAGTAAGGAGTGTAATTTGTGATGTGTGTACTGTGTGTGGTCAAGCTTGGTCAGTGTGTCTCACTGGGTGTGTTGTGTTCACTCTGAGAACCGTGGTTCATGTGTATGGTGGGCAGTTATGTTCTCGGTGTGATGTGCTGTGTGTTGAGGGACTTCTGCATTCAAGTGCACAGAAGACAGCCTCTCGTTGTTGGCGGTTTTCTCCACAGGTTTGTAATACTCCAGGAGGGCCTTGTTTCCTGAGGGCGCAGAGAGCCACCTCATCTCTTTACTAGCAAGGCCCTGAAGACGCCTTTGTTGTAAAGTGTCAGAAACTGCTGCAGGAGAGCCTCATGACAAACTCTGCCGCAGAAACAATCCACCATGCACTGAGGAGACACTCCGTGAGGGAATACGAGGCTGCTTTCATTTTGCACGCAATTTGCTCCTATGTGATAAGGAAAACAGCAAACATTGCAGTAGAACGCGGTCTTCTCTGTATGCCCTCTATCTCAAAGATGTGGGTGGGCTGCGAATAGGCCTTTGCTCTAGCGACACTGGAAGTTGCGGAAGATGATGCATTGTAGTGACAGCAGTGGAGGCAAGTCAGCTTTGGATTCAGCTTATGTGACTGAAAGAAAGCACTGCAGGATGGCCCACTCAAGGAATCATTGAAGCCCTGGCAGTGGAGGCTGAAACAGAGCTTTCAATGTGCTTTCAACCATGTCTGTGTGGCCATGAACGTGAGGCTTTGCTGAGGAAGCCTGGCCGTCTGGCACTATGCCCGCATACAACGAATTTAGCTCGCAATGTGGTTTCCGTGTCTGTCCTGTGTGCCTGCACTCTAAGCACCTGGAAGAGGTTTTGCCCTGCAGAGCTCTCTTTAGCTGAGTGTTCTGTGCTCATTTGGGTGACCATTAACGTGAGGCTTTGTTGAGGAAGCCTGGCCATCAGGAAAATGACCGCATACAACGAATTCAGCTCGCAATGTGGTTTCCGTGTCTGTAATGTGTGCCTGCTCTCTAAGCGCCTGAAAGTGGTCTGCCGTGTGGAGCTCTCCTTTGTTGAGTGTCGGGTGCTCATTTGTGTTGCCACTAACGTGAAGTGCTACTGAGGAAGACTGGTCATCAGGAAAATACCCGCATACAAAGAATTTAGCTCGCAATGTAGTTACCGTGTCTGTCCTGTGTGACTGCACACTAAGTGCATGAGTGAAGTCTGCTCGGTGTAGATGTCTTTTGCTGAGAGCCGGGTGCTCATTTGTGTGTCCAGAAACGTGAGGCCTTGCTGAGGAAGCCTGGCCGTCAGGAAAATAACCGCATACACCGAATTCAGCTCGCAATGTGGTTTCCGTGTCTGTCCTGTGTGACTGCACTCTAAGTGCATGAGTGAAGTCTCCTCTGTAGAGATGTCTTTTGCTCAGTGTCGGGTGCTCATTTTTGTGGCCATTCATGTGAGGTTTTGCTGAGGAATCCTGGCCATCAGGAAAATACCCGCATACAACGAATTGAACTTGCAATGTGGTTTCCGTGTCTGTCCTGTGTGCCTGCACTCTAAGCACCTGAAAGAGGATTTCTGTGTAGAGCTCTCTTTTGCTGAGTGTTGTGTGCTCATTTAGGTGAACATTAACGTGAGGATTTGTTGACGAAGCCTGGCCATCAGGAAAATGCCCGCATACACCGAATTCAGCTCGCAATGTGGTTTCCGTGTCTGGAATGTGTGCCCGCTCTCTAAGCGCCTGAAAGAGGTCTGCTGCGTAGAGCTCTCTTTTGCTAAGTGTTGGGTGCTCATTTGTGTGGCCATTAACGTGAGGTTTTGCTGAGGAAGACTGGCCATCAGGAAAATACCCGCATGCAACGAATTCAGCAGGCAATGTGTTTTCCGTGTCAGTCCTGTGTGACTGCACTCTAAGCGCATGAGTGAAGTCTGCTCTGTAGAGATATCTTTTGCTGAGTGTCGGGAGCTCATTTGTGAGGCCATTAACGTGAGGTTTTGCTGAGGAAGCCTGGCTGTCAGGAAAATACCCGCATACAACGAATTCAGCTCGCAATGTGGTTTCCGAGTCTTATAAATTCTCTTGTTTGTTGTTATGTGCTGTGTTCTGGGTGGTGAGAGTGCTGCCTTTAGGCTTTCTGTGTGTGACATACTGGGTAGATGTTGCGTGGGCTGTGTCATTTCAGCATTGTGTGTAATGATGGGTTCGCCTTGTGTCGGGTGTGTTGTGTGCATGTGTATGTTGTGTGTGGGTGGGTTTTCGTTCGTGCTGTGTGCGCGTGTGGATGCATGTGTTCTCTATGATTAGATTGTGGTTGTGCGTGTTGTGTGCAGTGTGCTATGTGTGTTGCACGCGTTTCGTCAGTTTTGTGTGCATTTGTATGTGTTGTGTCAGTTTTGTGTGTGTGGTTGTGTTTTGTGTGTTGTGTGAGAGAGGCTGTGTGTGTGTTTGGCTGTTTGAGTTATGCACATGATGTAAGATGTGTTGACTGTGTGTGGCTGTGCTTGTTTTGTACATCTCTTGCATACAGTATGTGGTCTGTGCAATGGTTTTCGTGTGCATTGTGAGCAGTATTTATGTGCCTTCAAGGGTGTGGTGTGTTTATTGTGTCTGTTGTGTTGCGTGTTTCTGTGTTGCGTGTGTGTAGTGCGTTGTGCTCCTGTGTGAGGATGTATGTGTGGTGTGTCTGTGCGTGATTGTGTGTGCAGTGGGTAGTGTGTGAAATGTGTGCTACTTGTCTTTGTTGGTTATATGTGTTTTGCCTATGGATTTGGGAGTGTTGTGTGTGTTATGAGTTGTGATACTTTCTGTGCGGGATGCTTGTGTGTGTCGTGTGATGTGTGGTTCTGTGAGTTGTGTTTGTGTTGTGTGTATTCTACTCTGTGTGTTCTGTGGTCTGTGTGTTTTGCTTGTTGAGTGAGACACTGTGTGTTAGGACTGATATCTTTGTGTATATGTTGTGTGTTTGGCATTGTGCATTCTGTGAGGCTGTGTGTGCTGTCTGTTTTATGTGTGTTTGGAGGGATGTGTGTAGTGTGTGAAATGTGTGTTGCATAATTTTTGTGTTCTTTCTGTTGTCGACGGTGTGTGTTTTGCATGTTGGTTTCTATGTTCGCGGTTGTGTTTGACAGGTTGTGTGTGTGGCTGGCTCTTTGAGTAAGGAGTGTAATTTGTGATGTGTGTACTGTGTGTGGTCAAGCTTGGTCAGTGTGCCTCACTGGGTGTGTTGTGTTCACTCTGAGAACCGTGGTTCATCTGTATGGTGGGCAGTTATGTTCTCGGTGTGATGTGCTGTGTGTTGAGGGACTTCTGCATTCAAGTGCACAGAAGACAGCCTCTCGTTGTTGGCGGTTTTCTCCACAGGTTTGTAATACTCCAGGAGGGCCTTGTTTCTGAGGGCGCAGAGAGCCACCTCATCTCTTCACTAGCAAGGTCCTGAAGACGCCTTTGTTGTAAAGTGTCAGAAACTGCTGCAGGAGAGCCTCATGACAAACTCTGCCACAGAAACAATCCACCGTGCACTGAGGAGACATGCCATGAGGGAATACGAGGCTGCTTTCATTTTGCATGCAATTTGCTCCTATGTGATAAGGAAAACAGCAAACATTGCAGTAGAACGCGGTCTTCTCTGTATGCCCTCTATCTCAAAGATGTGGGTGGGCTGCGAATAGGCCTTTGCTCTAGCGACACTGGAAGTTGCAGAAGATGATGCATTGTAGTGACAGCAGTGGAGGCAAGTCAGCTTTGGATTCAGCTTATGTGACTGAAAGAAAGCACTGCAGGATGGCCCACTCAAGGAATCATTGAAGCCCTGGCAGTGGAGGCTGAAACAGAGCTTTCAATGTGCTTTCAACCATGTCTGTGTGGCCATGAACGTGAGGCTTTGCTGAGGAAGCCTGGCCGTCCGGCACTATGACCGCATACAACGAATTTACCTCGCAATGTGGTTTCCGTGTCTGTCCTGTGTGCCTGCACTCTATGCACCTGGAAGAGGTTTTGCCCTGCAGAGCTCTCTTTAGCTGAGTGTTGTGTGCTCATTTGGGTGACCATTAACGTGAGGCTTTGTTGAGGAAGCCTGGCCATCAGGAAAATGCCCGCATACAACGAATTCAGCTCGCAATGTGGTTTCCGTGTCTGTAATGTGTGCCTGCTCTCTAAGCGCCTGAAAGTGGTCTGCCGTGTGGAGCTCTCCTTTGCTGAGTGTCGGGTGCTCATTTGCGTTGCCATTAACGTGAAGTGTTACTGAGGAAGACTGGTCATCAGGAAAATACCCGCATACAAAGAATTTAGCTCGCAATGTAGTTACCGTGTCTGTCCTGTGTGACTGCACTCTAAGTGCATGAGTGAAGTCTGCTCGGTGTAGATGTCTTTTTCTGAGAGCTGGGTGCTCATTTGTGTGGCCAGAAACGTGAGGCCTTGCTGAGGAAGCCTGGCCGTCAGGAAAATAACCACATACACCGAATTCAGCTCGCAATGTGGTTTCCGTGTCTGTCCTGTGTGACTGCACTCTAAGTGCATGAGTGAAGTCTGCTCTGTAGAGATGTCTTTTGCTCAGTGTCGGGTGCTCATTTTTGTGGCCATTCACGTGAGGTTTTGCTGAGGAATCCTGGCCATCAGGAAAATACCCGCATACAACGAATTGAACTTGCAATGTGGTTTCCGTGTCTGTCCTGTGTGCCTGCACTCTAAGCACCTGAAAGAGGATTTCTGTGTAGAGCTCTCTTTTGCTGAGTGTCGTGTGCTCATTTCGGTGAACATTAATGTGAGGCTTTGTTGACGAAGCCTGGCCATCAGGAAAATGCCCGCATACAACGAATTCAGCTCGCATTGTGGTTTCTGTGTCTGTAATGTGTGCCTGCTCTCTAAGCGCCGGAAAGAGGATTTCTGTGTACAGCTCTCTTTTGCTGAGTGTCGTGTGCTCATTTAGGTGAACATTAACGTGAGGCTTTGTTGACGAAGCCTGGCCATCAGGAAAATGCCCGCATACACCGAATTCAGCTCACAATGTGGTTTCCGTGTCTGGAATGTGTGCCCGCTCTCTAAGCGCCTGAAAGAGGTCTGCTGCGTAGAGCTCTCTTTTGCTAGGTGTTGGGTGCTCATTTGTGTGGCCATTAACGTGAGGTTTTGCTGAGGAAGACTGGCCATCAGGAAAATACCCGCATACAACGATTTCAGCAGGCAATGTTTTTTCCGTGTCAGTCTTGTGTGACTGCACTCTAAGCGCATGAGTGAAGTCTGCTCTGTAGAGATATCTTTTGCTGAGTGTCGGGAGCTCATTTGTGAGGCCATTAACGTGAGGTTTTGCTGAGGAAGCCTGGCTGTCAGGAAAATACCCGCATACAACGAATTCAGCTCGCAATGTGGTTTCCGAGTCTTATAAATTCTCTTGTTTGTTGTTATGTGCTGTGTTCTGGGTGGTGTGAGTGCTGCCTTTAGGCTTTCTGCGTGTGACATACTGGGTAGATGTGGCGTGGGCTGTGTCATTTCAGCATTGTGTGTAATGATGGGTTCGCCTTGTGTTGGGTGTGTTGTGTGCATGTGTATGTTGTGTGTGGGTGTGTTTTCGTTCGTGCTGTGTGCGCGTGGGGATGCATGTGTTCTCTATGATTAGATTGTGGTTGTGCGTGTTGTGTGCAGTGTGCTATGTGTGTTGCACGCGTTTCGTCAGTTTTGTGTGCATTTGTATGTGTTGTGTCAGTTTTGTGTGTGTGGTTGTGTTTTGTGTGTTGTGTGAGAGAGGCTGTGTGTGTGTTTGGCTGTTGGAGTTATGCACATGATGTAAGATGTGTTGACTGTGTGTGGCTGTGCTTGTTTTGTACATCTCTTGCATACAGTATGTGGTCTGTGCAATGGTTTTCGTGTGCATTGTGAGCAGTACTTATGTGCCTTCAAGGGTGTGGTGTGTTTATTGTGTCTGTTGTGTTGTGTGTTTCTGTGTTGCGTGTGTGTAGTGCGTTGTGCTCCTGTGTGAGGATGTATGTGTGGTGTGTCTGTGCGTGATTGTGTGTGCAGTGGGTAGTGTGTGAAATGTGTGCTACTTGTCTTTGTTGGTTATATGTGTTTTGCCTATGGATTTGGGAGTGTTGTGTGTGTTATGAGTTGTGATACTTTCTGTGCCGGATGCTTGTGTGTGTCGTGTGATGTGTGGTTCTGTGAGTTGTGTTTGTGTTGTGTGTATTCTACTCTGTGTGTTCTGTGGTCTGTGTGTTTTGCTTGTTGAGTGAGACACTGTGTGTTAGGACTGATATCTTTGTGTATATGTTGTGTGTTTGGCATTGTGCATTCTGTGAGGCTGTGTGTGCTGTCTGTTTTATGTGTGTTTGGAGTGATGTGTGTAGTGTGTGAAATGTGTGTTGCATAATTTTTGTGTTCTTTCTGTTGTCGACGGTGTGTGTTTTGCATGTTGGTTTCTATGTTCGCGGTTGTGTTTGACAGGTTGTGTGTGTGGCTGGCTCTTTGAGTAAGGAGTGTAATTTGTGATGTGTGTACTGTGTGTGGTCAAGCTTGGTCAGTGTGTCTCACTGGGTGTGTTGTGTTCACTCTGAGAACCGTGGTTCATGTGTATGGTGGGCAGTTATGTTCTCGGTGTGATGTGCTGTGTGTTGAGGGACTTCTGCATTCAAGTGCACAGAAGACAGCCTCTCGTTGTTGGCGGTTTTCTCCACAGGTTTGTAATACTCCAGGAGGGCCTTGTTTCCTGAGGGCGCAGAGAGCCACCTCATCTCTTCACTAGCAAGGCCCTGAAGACGCCTTTGTTGTAAAGTGTCAGAAACTGCTGCAGGAGAGCCTCATGACAAACTCTGCCACAGAAACAATCCACCGTGCACTGAGGAGACATGCCATGAGGGAATACGAGGGTGCTTTCATTTTGCACGCAATTTGCTCCTATGTGATAAGGAAAACAGCAAACATTGCAGTAGAATGCGGTCTTCTCTGTATGCCCTCTATCTCAAAGATGTGGGTGGGCTGCGAATAGGCCTTTGCTCTAGCGACACTGGAAGTTGCGGAAGATGATGCATTGTAGTGACAGCAGTGGAGGCAAGTCAGCTTTGGATTCAGCTTATGTGACTGAAAGAAAGCACTGCAGGATGGCCCACTCAAGGAATCATTGAAGCCCTGGCAGTGGAGGCTGAAACAGAGCTTTCAATGTGCTTTCAACCATGTCTGTGTGGCCATGAACGTGAGGCTTTGCTGAGGAAGCCTGGCCGTCTGGCACTATGCCCGCATACAACGAATTTAGCTCGCAATGTGGTTTCCGTGTCTGTCCTGTGTGCCTGCACTCTAAGCACCTGGAAGAGGTTTTGCCCTGCAGAGCTCTCTTTAGCTGAGTGTTGTGTGCTCATTTGGGTGACCATTAACGTGAGGCTTTGTTGAGGAAGCCTGGCCATCAGGAAAATGCCCGCATACAACGAATTCAGCTCGCAATGTGGTTTCCGTGTCTGTAATGTGTGCCTGCTCTCTAAGCGCCTGAAAGTGGTCTGCCGTGTGGAGCTCTCCTTTGCTGAGTGTCGGGTGCTCATTTGTGTTGCCACTAACGTGAAGTGCTACTGAGGAAGACTGGTCATCAGGAAAATACCCGCATACAAAGAATTTAGCTCGCAATGTAGTTACCGTGTCTGTCCTGTGTGACTGCACTCTAAGTGCATGAGTGAAGTCTGCTCGGTGTAGATGTCTTTTGCTGAGAGCCGGGTGCTCATTTGTGTGGCCAGAAACGTGAGGCCTTGCTGAGGAAGCCTGGCCGTCAGGAAAATAACCGCATACACCGAATTCAGCTCGCAATGTGGTTTCCGTGTCTGTCCTGTGTGACTGCACTCTAAGTGCATGAGTGAAGTCTGCTCTGTAGAGATGTCTTTTGCTCAGTGTCGGGTGCTCATTTTTGTGGCCATTCACGTGAGGTTTTGCTGAGGAATCCTGGCCATCAGGAAAATACCCGCATACAACGAATTGAACTTGCAATGTGGTTTCCGTGTCTGTCCTGTGTGCCTGCACTCTAAGCACCTGAAAGAGGATTTCTGTGTAGAGCTCTCTTTTGCTGAGTGTCGTGTGCTCATTTAGGTGAACATTAACGTGAGGATTTGTTGACGAAGCCTGGCCATCAGGAAAATGCCCGCATACACCGAATTCAGCTCGCAATGTGGTTTCCGTGTCTGGAATGTGTGCCCGCTCTCTAAGCGCCTGAAAGAGGTCTGCTGCGTAGAGCTCTCCTTTGCTGAGTGTCGGGTGCTCATTTGTGTTGCCATTAACGTGAAGTGTTACTGAGGAAGACTGGTCATCAGGAAAATACCCGCATACAAAGAATTTAGCTCGCAATGTAGTTACCGTGTCTGTCCTGTGTGACTGCACTCTAAGTGCATGAGTGAAGTCTGCTCGGTGTAGATGTCTTTTGCTGAGAGCCGGGTGCTCATTTGTGTGGCCAGAAACGTGAGGCCTTGCTGAGGAAGCCTGGCCGTCAGGAAAATAACCACATACACCGAATTCAGCTCGCAATGTGGTTTCCGTGTCTGTCCTGTGTGACTGCACTCTAAGTGCATGAGTCAAGTCTGCTCTGTAGAGATGTCTTTTGCTCAGTGTCGGGTGCTCATTTTTGTGGCCATTCACGTGAGGTTTTGCTGAGGAATCCTGGCCATCAGGAAAATACCCGCATACAACGAATTGAACTTGCAATGTGGTTTCCGTGTCTGTCCTGTGTGCCTGCACTCTAAGCACCTGAAAGAGGATTTCTGTGTAGAGCTCTCTTTTGCTGAGTGTCGTGTGCTCATTTAGGTGAACATTAACGTGAGGCTTTGTTGACGAAGCCTGGCCATCAGGAAAATGCCCGCATACAACGAATTCAGCTCGCATTGTGGTTTCTGTGTCTGTAATGTGTGCCTGCTCTCTAAGCGCCGGAAAGAGGATTTCTGTGTACAGCTCTCTTTTGCTGAGTGTCGTGTGCTCATTTAGGTGAACATTAACGTGAGGCTTTGTTGACGAAGCCTGGCCATCAGGAAAATGCCCGCATACACCGAATTCAGCTCGCAATGTGGTTTCCGTGTCTGGAATGTGTGCCCGCTCTCTAAGCGCCTGAAAGAGGTCTGCTGCGTAGAGCTCTCTTTTGCTAGGTGTTGGGTGCTCATTTGTGTGGCCATTAACGTGAGGTTTTGCTGAGGAAGACTGGCCATCAGGAAAATACCCGCATACAACGATTTCAGCAGGCAATGTGTTTTCCGTGTCAGTCCTGTGTGACTGCACTCTAAGCGCATGAGTGAAGTCTGCTCTGTAGAGATATCTTTTGCTGAGTGTCGGGAGCTCATTTGTGAGGCCATTAATGTGAGGTTTTGCTGAGGAAGCCTGGCTGTCAGGAAAATACCCGCATACAACAAATTCAGCTCGCAATGTGGTTTCCGAGTCTTATAAATTCTCTTGTTTGTTGTTATGTGCTGTGTTCTGGGTGGTGTGAGTGCTGCGTTTAGGCTTTCTGCGTGTGACATACTGGGTAGATGTGGCGTGGGCTGTGTCATTTCAGCATTGTGTGTAATGATGGGTTCGCCTTGTGTTGGGTGTGTTGTGTGCATGTGTATGTTGTGTGTGGGTGTGTTTTCGTTCGTGCTGTGTGCGCGTGGGGATGCATGTGTTCTCTATGATTAGATTGTGGTTGTGCGTGTTGTGTGCAGTGTGCTATGTGTGTTGCACGCGTTTCGTCAGTTTTGTGTGCATTTGTATGTGTTGTGTCAGTTTTGTGTGTGTGGTTGTGTTTTGTGTGTTGTGTGAGAGAGGCTGTGTGTGTGTTTGGCTGTTGGAGTTATGCACATGATGTAAGATGTGTTGACTGTGTGTGGCTGTGCTTGTTTTGTACATCTCTTGCATACAGTATGTGGTCTGTGCAATGGTTTTCGTGTGCATTGTGAGCAGTACTTATGTGCCTTCAAGGGTGTGGTGTGTTTATTGTGTCTGTTGTGTTGCGTGTTTCTGTGTTGCGTGTGTGTAGTGCGTTGTGCTCCTGTGTGAGGATGTATGTGTGGTGTGTCTGTGCGTGATTGTGTGTGCAGTGGGTAGTGTGTGAAATGTGTGCTACTTGTCTTTGTTGGTTATATGTGTTTTGCCTATGGATTTGGGAGTGTTGTGTGTGTTATGAGTTGTGATACTTTCTGTGCCGGATGCTTGTGTGTGTCGTGTGATGTGTGGTTCTGTGAGTTGTGTTTGTGTTGTGTGTATTGTACTCTGTGTGTTCTGTGGTCTGTGTGTTTTGCTTGTTGAGTGAGACACTGTGTGTTAGGACTGATATCTTTGTGTATATGTTGTGTGTTTGGCATTGTGCATTCTGTGAGGCTGTGTGTGCTGTCTGTTTTATGTGTGTTTGGAGTGATGTGTGTAGTGTGTGAAATGTGTGTTGCATAATTTTTGTGTTCTTTCTGTTGTCGACGGTGTGTGTTTTGCATGTTGGTTTCTATGTTCGCGGTTGTGTTTGACAGGTTGTGTGTGTGGCTGGCTCTTTGAGTAAGGAGTGTAATTTGTGATGTGTGTACTGTGTGTGGTCAAGCTTGGTCAGTGTGCCTCACTGGGTGTGTTGTGTTCACTCTGAGAACCGTGGTTCATGTGTATGGTGGGCAGTTATGTTCTCGGTGTGATGTGCTGTGTGTTGAGGGACTTCTGCATTCAAGTGCACAGAAGACAGCCTCTCGTTGTTGGCGGTTTTCTCCACAGGTTTGTAATACTCCAGGAGGGCCTTGTTTCCTGAGGGCGCAGAGAGCCACCTCATCTCTTCACTAGCAAGGCCCTGAAGACGCCTTTGTTGTAAAGTGTCAGAAACTGCTGCAGGAGAGCCTCATGACAAACTCTGCCGCAGAAACAATCCACCATGCACTGAGGAGACACTCCATGAGGGAATACGAGGCTGCTTTCATTTTGCACGCAATTTGCTCCTATGTGATAAGGAAAACAGCAAACATTGCAGTAGAACGCGGTCTTCTCTGTAAGCCCTCTATCTCAAAGATGTGGGTGGGCTGCGAATAGGCCTTTGCTCTAGCGACACTGGAAGTTGCAGAAGATGATGCATTGTAGTGACAGCAGTGGAGGCAAGTCAGCTTTGGATTCAGCTTATGTGACTGAAAGAAAGCACTGCAGGATGGCCCACTCAAGGAATCATTGAAGCCCTGGCAGTGGAGGCTGAAACAGAGCTTTCAATGTGCTTTCAACCATGTCTGTGTGGCCATGAACGTGAGGCTTTCCTGAGGAAGCCTGGCCGTCTGGCACTATGCCCGCATACAACGAATTTAGCTCGCAATGTGGTTTCCGTGTCTGTCCTGTGTGCCTGCACTCTAAGCACCTGGAAGAGGTTTTGCCCTGCAGAGCTCTCTTTAGCTGAGTGTTGTGTGCTCATTTGGGTGACCATTAACGTGAGGCTTTGTTGAGGAAGCCTGGCCATCAGGAAAATGCCCGCATACAACGAATTCAGCTCGCAATGTGGTTTCCGTGTCTGTAATGTGTGCCTGCTCTCTAAGCGCCTGAAAGTGGTCTGCCGTGTGGAGCTCTCCTTTGCTGAGTGTCGGGTGCTCATTTGTGTTGCGATTAACGTGAAGTGTTACTGAGGAAGACTGGTCATCAGGAAAATACCCGCATACAAAGAATTTAGCTCGCAATGTAGTTACCGTGTCTGTCCTGTGTGACTGTACTCTAAGTGCATGAGTGAAGTCTGCTCGGTGTAGATGTCTTTTGCTGAGAGCCGGGTGCTCATTTGTGTGTCCAGAAACGTGAGGCCTTGCTGAGGAAGCCTGGCCGTCAGGAAAATAACCGCATACACCGAATTCAGCTCGCAATGTGGTTTCCGTGTCTGTCCTGTGTGACTGCACTCTAAGTGCATGAGTGAAGTCTGCTCTGTAGAGATGTCTTTTGCTCAGTGTCGGGTGCTCATATTTGTGGCCATTCACGTGAGGTTTTGCTGAGGAATCCTGGCCATCAGGAAAATACCCGCATACAACGAATTGAACTTGCAATGTGGTTTCCGTGTCTGTCCTGTGTGCCTGCACTCTAAGCACCTGAAAGAGGATTTCTGTGTAGAGCTCTCTTTTGCTGAGTGTCGTGTGCTCATTTAGGTGAACATTAACGTGAGGCTTTGTTGACGAAGCCTGGCCATCAGGAAAATGCAGCATACAACGAATTCAGCTCGCATTGTGGTTTCTGTGTCTGTAATGTGTGCCTGCTCTCTAAGCGCCGGAAAGAGGATTTCTGTGTACAGCTCTCTTTTGCTGAGTGTCGTGTGCTCATTTAGGTGAACATTAACGTGAGGCTTTGTTGACGAAGCCTGGCCATCAGGAAAATGCCCGCATACACCGAATTCAGCTCGCAATGTGGTTTCCGTGTCTGGAATGTGTGCCCGCTCTCTAAGCGCCTGAAAGAGGTCTGCTGCGTAGAGCTCTCTTTTGCTAGGTGTTGGGTGCTCATTTGTGTGGCCATTAACGTGAGGTTTTGCTGAGGAAGACTGGCCATCAGGAAAATACCCGCATACAACGATTTCAGCAGGCAATGTGTTTTCCGTGTCAGTCCTGTGTGACTGCACTCTAAGCGCATGAGTGAAGTCTGCTCTGTAGAGATATCTTTTGCTGAGTGTCGGGAGCTCATTTGTGAGGCCATTAACGTGAGGTTTTGCTGAGGAAGCCTGGCTGTCAGGAAAATACCCGCATACAACAAATTCAGCTCGCAATGTGGTTTCCGAGTCTTATAAATTCTCTTGTTTGTTGTTATGTGCTGTGTTCTGGGTGGTGTGAGTGCTGCCTTTAGGCTTTCTGCGTGTGACATACTGGGTAGATGTGGCGTGGGCTGTGTCATTTCAGCATTGTGTGTAATGATGGGTTCGCCTTGTGTTGGGTGTGTTGTGTGCATGTGTATGTTGTGTGTGGGTGTGTTTTCGTTCGTGCTGTGTGCGCGTGGGGATGCATGTGTTCTCTATGATTAGATTGTGGTTGTGCGTGTTGTGTGCAGTGTGCTATGTGTGTTGCACGCGTTTCGTCAGTTTTGTGTGCATTTGTATGTGTTGTGTCAGTTTTGTGTGTGTGGTTGTGTTTTGTGTGTTGTGTGAGAGAGGCTGTGTGTGTGTTTGGCTGTTGGAGTTATGCACATGATGTAAGATGTGTTGACTGTGTGTGGCTGTGCTTGTTTTGTACATCTCTTGCATACAGTATGTGGTCTGTGCAATGGTTTTCGTGTGCATTGTGAGCAGTACTTATGTGCCTTCAAGGGTGTGGTGTGTTTATTGTGTCTGTTGTGTTGCGTGTTTCTGTGTTGCGTGTGTGTAGTGCGTTGTGCTCCTGTGTGAGGATGTATGTGTGGTGTGTCTGTGCGTGATTGTGTGTGCAGTGGGTAGTGTGTGAAATGTGTGCTACTTGTCTTTGTTGGTTATATGTGTTTTGCCTATGGATTTGGGAGTGTTGTGTGTGTTATGAGTTGTGATACTTTCTGTGCCGGATGCTTGTGTGTGTCGTGTGATGTGTGGTTCTGTGAGTTGTGTTTGTGTTGTGTGTATTGTACTCTGTGTGTTCTGTGGTCTGTGTGTTTTGCTTGTTGAGTGAGACACTGTGTGTTAGGACTGATATCTTTGTGTATATGTTGTGTGTTTGGCATTGTGCATTCTGTGAGGCTGTGTGTGCTGTCTGTTTTATGTGTGTTTGGAGTGATGTGTGTAGTGTGTGAAATGTGTGTTGCATAATTTTTGTGTTCTTTCTGTTGTCGACGGTGTGTGTTTTGCATGTTGGTTTCTATGTTCGCGGTTGTGTTTGACAGGTTGTGTGTGTGGCTGGCTCTTTGAGTAAGGAGTGTAATTTGTGATGTGTGTACTGTGTGTGGTCAAGCTTGGTCAGTGTGCCTCACTGGGTGTGTTGTGTTCACTCTGAGAACCGTGGTTCATGTGTATGGTGGGCAGTTATGTTCTCGGTGTGATGTGCTGTGTGTTGAGGGACTTCTGCATTCAAGTGCACAGAAGACAGCCTCTCGTTGTTGGCGGTTTTCTCCACAGGTTTGTAATACTCCAGGAGGGCCTTGTTTCCTGAGGGCGCAGAGAGCCACCTCATCTCTTCACTAGCAAGGCCCTGAAGACGCCTTTGTTGTAAAGTGTCAGAAACTGCTGCAGGAGAGCCTCATGACAAACTCTGCCGCAGAAACAATCCACCATGCACTGAGGAGACACTCCATGAGGGAATACGAGGCTGCTTTCATTTTGCACGCAATTTGCTCCTATGTGATAAGGAAAACAGCAAACATTGCAGTAGAACGCGGTCTTCTCTGTAAGCCCTCTATCTCAAAGATGTGGGTGGGCTGCGAATAGGCCTTTGCTCTAGCGACACTGGAAGTTGCAGAAGATGATGCATTGTAGTGACAGCAGTGGAGGCAAGTCAGCTTTGGATTCAGCTTATGTGACTGAAAGAAAGCACTGCAGGATGGCCCACTCAAGGAATCATTGAAGCCCTGGCAGTGGAGGCTGAAACAGAGCTTTCAATGTGCTTTCAACCATGTCTGTGTGGCCATGAACGTGAGGCTTTCCTGAGGAAGCCTGGCCGTCTGGCACTATGCCCGCATACAACGAATTTAGCTCGCAATGTGGTTTCCGTGTCTGTCCTGTGTGCCTGCACTCTAAGCACCTGGAAGAGGTTTTGCCCTGCAGAGCTCTCTTTAGCTGAGTGTTGTGTGCTCATTTGGGTGACCATTAACGTGAGGCTTTGTTGAGGAAGCCTGGCCATCAGGAAAATGCCCGCATACAACGAATTCAGCTCGCAATGTGGTTTCCGTGTCTGTAATGTGTGCCTGCTCTCTAAGCGCCTGAAAGTGGTCTGCCGTGTGGAGCTCTCCTTTGCTGAGTGTCGGGTGCTCATTTGTGTTGCCATTAACGTGAAGTGTTACTGAGGAAGACTGGTCATCAGGAAAATACCCGCATACAAAGAATTTAGCTCGCAATGTAGTTACCGTGTCTGTCCTGTGTGACTGTACTCTAAGTGCATGAGTGAAGTCTGCTCGGTGTAGATGTCTTTTGCTGAGAGCCGGGTGCTCATTTGTGTGTCCAGAAACGTGAGGCCTTGCTGAGGAAGCCTGGCCGTCAGGAAAATAACCGCATACACCGAATTCAGCTCGCAATGTGGTTTCCGTGTCTGTCCTGTGTGACTGCACTCTAAGTGCATGAGTGAAGTCTGCTCTGTAGAGATGTCTTTTGCTCAGTGTCGGGTGCTCATATTTGTGGCCATTCACGTGAGGTTTTGCTGAGGAATCCTGGCCATCAGGAAAATACCCGCATACAACGAATTGAACTTGCAATGTGGTTTCCGTGTCTGTCCTGTGTGCCTGCACTCTAAGCACCTGAAAGAGGATTTCTGTGTAGAGCTCTCTTTTGCTGAGTGTCGTGTGCTCATTTAGGTGAACATTAACGTGAGGCTTTGTTGACGAAGCCTGGCCATCAGGAAAATGCAGCATACAACGAATTCAGCTCGCATTGTGGTTTCTGTGTCTGTAATGTGTGCCTGCTCTCTAAGCGCCGGAAAGAGGATTTCTGTGTACAGCTCTCTTTTGCTGAGTGTCGTGTGCTCATTTAGGTGAACATTAACGTGAGGCTTTGTTGACGAAGCCTGGCCATCAGGAAAATGCCCGCATACACCGAATTCAGCTCGCAATGTGGTTTCCGTGTCTGGAATGTGTGCCCGCTCTCTAAGCGCCTGAAAGAGGTCTGCTGCGTAGAGCTCTCTTTTGCTAGGTGTTGGGTGCTCATTTGTGTGGCCATTAACGTGAGGTTTTGCTGAGGAAGACTGGCCATCAGGAAAATACCCGCATACAACGATTTCAGCAGGCAATGTGTTTTCCGTGTCAGTCCTGTGTGACTGCACTCTAAGCGCATGAGTGAAGTCTGCTCTGTAGAGATATCTTTTGCTGAGTGTCGGGAGCTCATTTGTGAGGCCATTAACGTGAGGTTTTGCTGAGGAAGCCTGGCTGTCAGGAAAATACCCGCATACAACAAATTCAGCTCGCAATGTGGTTTCCGAGTCTTATAAATTCTCTTGTTTGTTGTTATGTGCTGTGTTCTGGGTGGTGTGAGTGCTGCCTTTAGGCTTTCTGCGTGTGACATACTGGGTAGATGTGGCGTGGGCTGTGTCATTTCAGCATTGTGTGTAATGATGGGTTCGCCTTGTGTTGGGTGTGTTGTGTGCATGTGTATGTTGTGTGTGGGTGTGTTTTCGTTCGTGCTGTGTGCGCGTGGGGATGCATGTGTTCTCTATGATTAGATTGTGGTTGTGCGTGTTGTGTGCAGTGTGCTATGTGTGTTGCACGCGTTTCGTCAGTTTTGTGTGCATTTGTATGTGTTGTGTCAGTTTTGTGTGTGTGGTTGTGTTTTGTGTGTTGTGTGAGAGAGGCTGTGTGTGTGTTTGGCTGTTGGAGTTATGCACATGATGTAAGATGTGTTGACTGTGTGTGGCTGTGCTTGTTTTGTACATCTCTTGCATACAGTATGTGGTCTGTGCAATGGTTTTCGTGTGCATTGTGAGCAGTACTTATGTGCCTTCAAGGGTGTGGTGTGTTTATTGTGTCTGTTGTGTTGCGTGTTTCTGTGTTGCGTGTGTGTAGTGCGTTGTGCTCCTGTGTGAGGATGTATGTGTGGTGTGTCTGTGCGTGATTGTGTGTGCAGTGGGTAGTGTGTGAAATGTGTGCTACTTGTCTTTGTTGGTTATATGTGTTTTGCCTATGGATTTGGGAGTGTTGTGTGTGTTATGAGTTGTGATACTTTCTGTGCCGGATGCTTGTGTGTGTCGTGTGATGTGTGGTTCTGTGAGTTGTGTTTGTGTTGTGTGTATTCTACTCTGTGTGTTCTGTGGTCTGTGTGTTTTGCTTGTTGAGTGAGACACTGTGTGTTAGGACTGATATCTTTGTGTATATGTTGTGTGTTTGGCATTGTGCATTCTGTGAGGCTGTGTGTGCTGTCTGTTTTATGTGTGTTTGGAGTGATGTGTGTAGTGTGTGAAATGTGTGTTGCATAATTTTTGTGTTCTTTCTGTTGTCGACGGTGTGTGTTTTGCATGTTGGTTTCTATGTTCGCGGTTGTGTTTGACAGGTTGTGTGTGTGGCTGGCTCTTTGAGTAAGGAGTGTAATTTGTGATGTGTGTACTGTGTGTGGTCAAGCTTGGTCAGTGTGCCTCACTGGGTGTGTTGTGTTCACTCTGAGAACCGTGGTTCATGTGTATGGTGGGCAGTTATGTTCTCGGTGTGATGTGCTGTGTGTTGAGGGACTTCTGCATTCAAGTGCACAGAAGACAGCCTCTCGTTGTTGGCGGTTTTCTCCACAGGTTTGTAATACTCCAGGAGGGCCTTGTTTCCTGAGGGCGCAGAGAGCCACCTCATCTCTTCACTAGCAAGGCCCTGAAGACGCCTTTGTTGTAAAGTGTCAGAAACTGCTGCAGGAGAGCCTCATGACAAACTCTGCCACAGAAACAATCCACCGTGCACTGAGGAGACATGCCATGAGGGAATACGAGGCTGCTTTCATTTTGCACGCAATTTGCTCCTATGTGATAAGGAAAACAGCAAACATTGCAGTAGAACGCGGTCTTCTCTGTATGCCCTCTATCTCAAAGATGTGGGTGGGCTGCGAATAGGCCTTTGCTCTAGCGACACTGGAAGTTGCAGAAGATGATGCATTGTAGTGACAGCAGTGGAGGCAAGTCAGCTTTGGATTCAGCTTATGTGACTGAAAGAAAGCACTGCAGGATGGCCCACTCAAGGAATCATTGAAGCCCTGGCAGTGGAGGCTGAAACAGAGCTTTCAATGTGCTTTCAACCATGTCTGTGTGGCCATGAACGTGAGGCTTTCCTGAGGAAGCCTGGCCGTCTGGCACTATGCCCGCATACAACGAATTTAGCTCGCAATGTGGTTTCCGTGTCTGTCCTGTGTGCCTGCACTCTAAGCACCTGGAAGAGGTTTTGCCCTGCAGAGCTCTCTTTAGCTGAGTGTTGTGTGCTCATTTGGGTGACCATTAACGTGAGGCTTTGTTGAGGAAGCCTGGCCATCAGGAAAATGCCCGCATACAACGAATTCAGCTCGCAATGTGGTTTCCGTGTCTGTAATGTGTGCCTGCTCTCTAAGCGCCTGAAAGTGGTCTGCCGTGTGGAGCTCTCCTTTGCTGAGTGTCGGGTGCTCATTTGTGTTGCCATTAACGTGAAGTGTTACTGAGGAAGACTGGTCATCAGGAAAATACCCGCATACAAAGAATTTAGCTCGCAATGTAGTTACCGTGTCTGTCCTGTGTGACTGTACTCTAAGTGCATGAGTGAAGTCTGCTCGGTGTAGATGTCTTTTGCTGAGAGCCGGGTGCTCATTTGTGTGTCCAGAAACGTGAGGCCTTGCTGAGGAAGCCTGGCCGTCAGGAAAATAACCGCATACACCGAATTCAGCTCGCAATGTGGTTTCCGTGTCTGTCCTGTGTGACTGCACTCTAAGTGCATGAGTGAAGTCTGCTCTGTAGAGATGTCTTTTGCTCAGTGTCGGGTGCTCATATTTGTGGCCATTCACGTGAGGTTTTGCTGAGGAATCCTGGCCATCAGGAAAATACCCGCATACAACGAATTGAACTTGCAATGTGGTTTCCGTGTCTGTCCTGTGTGCCTGCACTCTAAGCACCTGAAAGAGGATTTCTGTGTAGAGCTCTCTTTTGCTGAGTGTCGTGTGCTCATTTAGGTGAACATTAACGTGAGGCTTTGTTGACGAAGCCTGGCCATCAGGAAAATGCAGCATACAACGAATTCAGCTCGCATTGTGGTTTCTGTGTCTGTAATGTGTGCCTGCTCTCTAAGCGCCGGAAAGAGGATTTCTGTGTACAGCTCTCTTTTGCTGAGTGTCGTGTGCTCATTTAGGTGAACATTAACGTGAGGCTTTGTTGACGAAGCCTGGCCATCAGGAAAATGCCCGCATACACCGAATTCAGCTCGCAATGTGGTTTCCGTGTCTGGAATGTGTGCCCGCTCTCTAAGCGCCTGAAAGAGGTCTGCTGCGTAGAGCTCTCTTTTGCTAGGTGTTGGGTGCTCATTTGTGTGGCCATTAACGTGAGGTTTTGCTGAGGAAGACTGGCCATCAGGAAAATACCCGCATACAACGATTTCAGCAGGCAATGTGTTTTCCGTGTCAGTCCTGTGTGACTGCACTCTAAGCGCATGAGTGAAGTCTGCTCTGTAGAGATATCTTTTGCTGAGTGTCGGGAGCTCATTTGTGAGGCCATTAACGTGAGGTTTTGCTGAGGAAGCCTGGCTGTCAGGAAAATACCCGCATACAACAAATTCAGCTCGCAATGTGGTTTCCGAGTCTTATAAATTCTCTTGTTTGTTGTTATGTGCTGTGTTCTGGGTGGTGTGAGTGCTGCCTTTAGGCTTTCTGCGTGTGACATACTGGGTAGATGTGGCGTGGGCTGTGTCATTTCAGCATTGTGTGTAATGATGGGTTCGCCTTGTGTTGGGTGTGTTGTGTGCATGTGTATGTTGTGTGTGGGTGTGTTTTCGTTCGTGCTGTGTGCGCGTGGGGATGCATGTGTTCTCTATGATTAGATTGTGGTTGTGCGTGTTGTGTGCAGTGTGCTATGTGTGTTGCACGCGTTTCGTCAGTTTTGTGTGCATTTGTATGTGTTGTGTCAGTTTTGTGTGTGTGGTTGTGTTTTGTGTGTTGTGTGAGAGAGGCTGTGTGTGTGTTTGGCTGTTGGAGTTATGCACATGATGTAAGATGTGTTGACTGTGTGTGGCTGTGCTTGTTTTGTACATCTCTTGCATACAGTATGTGGTCTGTGCAATGGTTTTCGTGTGCATTGTGAGCAGTACTTATGTGCCTTCAAGGGTGTGGTGTGTTTATTGTGTCTGTTGTGTTGCGTGTTTCTGTGTTGCGTGTGTGTAGTGCGTTGTGCTCCTGTGTGAGGATGTATGTGTGGTGTGTCTGTGCGTGATTGTGTGTGCAGTGGGTAGTGTGTGAAATGTGTGCTACTTGTCTTTGTTGGTTATATGTGTTTTGCCTATGGATTTGGGAGTGTTGTGTGTGTTATGAGTTGTGATACTTTCTGTGCCGGATGCTTGTGTGTGTCGTGTGATGTGTGGTTCTGTGAGTTGTGTTTGTGTTGTGTGTATTCTACTCTGTGTGTTCTGTGGTCTGTGTGTTTTGCTTGTTGAGTGAGACACTGTGTGTTAGGACTGATATCTTTGTGTATATGTTGTGTGTTTGGCATTGTGCATTCTGTGAGGCTGTGTGTGCTGTCTGTTTTATGTGTGTTTGGAGTGATGTGTGTAGTGTGTGAAATGTGTGTTGCATAATTTTTGTGTTCTTTCTGTTGTCGACGGTGTGTGTTTTGCATGTTGGTTTCTATGTTCGCGGTTGTGTTTGACAGGTTGTGTGTGTGGCTGGCTCTTTGAGTAAGGACTGTAATTTGTGATGTGTGTACTGTGTGTGGTCAAGCTTGGTCAGTGTGCCTCACTGGGTGTGTTGTGTTCACTCTGAGAACCGTGGTTCATGTGTATGGTGGGCAGTTATGTTCTCGGTGTGATGTGCTGTGTGTTGAGGGACTTCTGCATTCAAGTGCACAGAAGACAGCCTCTCGTTGTTGGCGGTTTTCTCCACAGGTTTGTAATACTCCAGGAGGGCCTTGTTTCCTGAGGGCGCAGAGAGCCACCTCATCTCTTCACTAGCAAGGCCCTGAAGACGCCTTTGTTGTAAAGTGTCAGAAACTGCTGCAGGAGAGCCTCATGACAAACTCTGCCGCAGAAACAATCCACCATGCACTGAGGAGACACTCCATGAGGGAATACGAGGCTGCTTTCATTTTGCACGCAATTTGCTCCTATGTGATAAGGAAAACAGCAAACATTGCAGTAGAACGCGGTCTTCTCTGTAAGCCCTCTATCTCAAAGATGTGGGTGGGCTGCGAATAGGCCTTTGCTCTAGCGACACTGGAAGTTGCAGAAGATGATGCATTGTAGTGACAGCAGTGGAGGCAAGTCAGCTTTGGATTCAGCTTATGTGACTGAAAGAAAGCACTGCAGGATGGCCCACTCAAGGAATCATTGAAGCCCTGGCAGTGGAGGCTGAAACAGAGCTTTCAATGTGCTTTCAACCATGTCTGTGTGGCCATGAACGTGAGGCTTTCCTGAGGAAGCCTGGCCGTCTGGCACTATGCCCGCATACAACGAATTTAGCTCGCAATGTGGTTTCCGTGTCTGTCCTGTGTGCCTGCACTCTAAGCACCTGGAAGAGGTTTTGCCCTGCAGAGCTCTCTTTAGCTGAGTGTTGTGTGCTCATTTGGGTGACCATTAACGTGAGGCTTTGTTGAGGAAGCCTGGCCATCAGGAAAATGCCCGCATACAACGAATTCAGCTCGCAATGTGGTTTCCGTGTCTGTAATGTGTGCCTGCTCTCTAAGCGCCTGAAAGTGGTCTGCCGTGTGGAGCTCTCCTTTGCTGAGTGTCGGGTGCTCATTTGTGTTGCCATTAACGTGAAGTGTTACTGAGGAAGACTGGTCATCAGGAAAATACCCGCATACAAAGAATTTAGCTCGCAATGTAGTTACCGTGTCTGTCCTGTGTGACTGTACTCTAAGTGCATGAGTGAAGTCTGCTCGGTGTAGATGTCTTTTGCTGAGAGCCGGGTGCTCATTTGTGTGTCCAGAAACGTGAGGCCTTGCTGAGGAAGCCTGGCCGTCAGGAAAATAACCGCATACACCGAATTCAGCTCGCAATGTGGTTTCCGTGTCTGTCCTGTGTGACTGCACTCTAAGTGCATGAGTGAAGTCTGCTCTGTAGAGATGTCTTTTGCTCAGTGTCGGGTGCTCATATTTGTGGCCATTCACGTGAGGTTTTGCTGAGGAATCCTGGCCATCAGGAAAATACCCGCATACAACGAATTGAACTTGCAATGTGGTTTCCGTGTCTGTCCTGTGTGCCTGCACTCTAAGCACCTGAAAGAGGATTTCTGTGTAGAGCTCTCTTTTGCTGAGTGTCGTGTGCTCATTTAGGTGAACATTAACGTGAGGCTTTGTTGACGAAGCCTGGCCATCAGGAAAATGCAGCATACAACGAATTCAGCTCGCATTGTGGTTTCTGTGTCTGTAATGTGTGCCTGCTCTCTAAGCGCCGGAAAGAGGATTTCTGTGTACAGCTCTCTTTTGCTGAGTGTCGTGTGCTCATTTAGGTGAACATTAACGTGAGGCTTTGTTGACGAAGCCTGGCCATCAGGAAAATGCCCGCATACACCGAATTCAGCTCGCAATGTGGTTTCCGTGTCTGGAATGTGTGCCCGCTCTCTAAGCGCCTGAAAGAGGTCTGCTGCGTAGAGCTCTCTTTTGCTAGGTGTTGGGTGCTCATTTGTGTGGCCATTAACGTGAGGTTTTGCTGAGGAAGACTGGCCATCAGGAAAATACCCGCATACAACGATTTCAGCAGGCAATGTGTTTTCCGTGTCAGTCCTGTGTGACTGCACTCTAAGCGCATGAGTGAAGTCTGCTCTGTAGAGATATCTTTTGCTGAGTGTCGGGAGCTCATTTGTGAGGCCATTAACGTGAGGTTTTGCTGAGGAAGCCTGGCTGTCAGGAAAATACCCGCATACAACAAATTCAGCTCGCAATGTGGTTTCCGAGTCTTATAAATTCTCTTGTTTGTTGTTATGTGCTGTGTTCTGGGTGGTGTGAGTGCTGCCTTTAGGCTTTCTGCGTGTGACATACTGGGTAGATGTGGCGTGGGCTGTGTCATTTCAGCATTGTGTGTAATGATGGGTTCGCCTTGTGTTGGGTGTGTTGTGTGCATGTGTATGTTGTGTGTGGGTGTGTTTTCGTTCGTGCTGTGTGCGCGTGGGGATGCATGTGTTCTCTATGATTAGATTGTGGTTGTGCGTGTTGTGTGCAGTGTGCTATGTGTGTTGCACGCGTTTCGTCAGTTTTGTGTGCATTTGTATGTGTTGTGTCAGTTTTGTGTGTGTGGTTGTGTTTTGTGTGTTGTGTGAGAGAGGCTGTGTGTGTGTTTGGCTGTTGGAGTTATGCACATGATGTAAGATGTGTTGACTGTGTGTGGCTGTGCTTGTTTTGTACATCTCTTGCATACAGTATGTGGTCTGTGCAATGGTTTTCGTGTGCATTGTGAGCAGTACTTATGTGCCTTCAAGGGTGTGGTGTGTTTATTGTGTCTGTTGTGTTGCGTGTTTCTGTGTTGCGTGTGTGTAGTGCGTTGTGCTCCTGTGTGAGGATGTATGTGTGGTGTGTCTGTGCGTGATTGTGTGTGCAGTGGGTAGTGTGTGAAATGTGTGCTACTTGTCTTTGTTGGTTATATGTGTTTTGCCTATGGATTTGGGAGTGTTGTGTGTGTTATGAGTTGTGATACTTTCTGTGCCGGATGCTTGTGTGTGTCGTGTGATGTGTGGTTCTGTGAGTTGTGTTTGTGTTGTGTGTATTCTACTCTGTGTGTTCTGTGGTCTGTGTGTTTTGCTTGTTGAGTGAGACACTGTGTGTTAGGACTGATATCTTTGTGTATATGTTGTGTGTTTGGCATTGTGCATTCTGTGAGGCTGTGTGTGCTGTCTGTTTTATGTGTGTTTGGAGTGATGTGTGTAGTGTGTGAAATGTGTGTTGCATAATTTTTGTGTTCTTTCTGTTGTCGACGGTGTGTGTTTTGCATGTTGGTTTCTATGTTCGCGGTTGTGTTTGACAGGTTGTGTGTGTGGCTGGCTCTTTGAGTAAGGAGTGTAATTTGTGATGTGTGTACTGTGTGTGGTCAAGCTTGGTCAGTGTGCCTCACTGGGTGTGTTGTGTTCACTCTGAGAACCGTGGTTCATGTGTATGGTGGGCAGTTATGTTCTCGGTGTGATGTGCTGTGTGTTGAGGGACTTCTGCATTCAAGTGCACAGAAGACAGCCTCTCGTTGTTGGCGGTTTTCTCCACAGGTTTGTAATACTCCAGGAGGGCCTTGTTTCCTGAGGGCGCAGAGAGCCACCTCATCTCTTCACTAGCAAGGCCCTGAAGACGCCTTTGTTGTAAAGTGTCAGAAACTGCTGCAGGAGAGCCTCATGACAAACTCTGCCACAGAAACAATCCACCGTGCACTGAGGAGACATGCCATGAGGGAATACGAGGCTGCTTTCATTTTGCACGCAATTTGCTCCTATGTGATAAGGAAAACAGCAAACATTGCAGTAGAACGCGGTCTTCTCTGTATGCCCTCTATCTCAAAGATGTGGGTGGGCTGCGAATAGGCCTTTGCTCTAGCGACACTGGAAGTTGCAGAAGATGATGCATTGTAGTGACAGCAGTGGAGGCAAGTCAGCTTTGGATTCAGCTTATGTGACTGAAAGAAAGCACTGCAGGATGGCCCACTCAAGGAATCATTGAAGCCCTGGCAGTGGAGGCTGAAACAGAGCTTTCAATGTGCTTTCAACCATGTCTGTGTGGCCATGAACGTGAGGCTTTCCTGAGGAAGCCTGGCCGTCTGGCACTATGCCCGCATACAACGAATTTAGCTCGCAATGTGGTTTCCGTGTCTGTCCTGTGTGCCTGCACTCTAAGCACCTGGAAGAGGTTTTGCCCTGCAGAGCTCTCTTTAGCTGAGTGTTGTGTGCTCATTTGGGTGACCATTAACGTGAGGCTTTGTTGAGGAAGCCTGGCCATCAGGAAAATGCCCGCATACAACGAATTCAGCTCGCAATGTGGTTTCCGTGTCTGTAATGTGTGCCTGCTCTCTAAGCGCCTGAAAGTGGTCTGCCGTGTGGAGCTCTCCTTTGCTGAGTGTCGGGTGCTCATTTGTGTTGCCATTAACGTGAAGTGTTACTGAGGAAGACTGGTCATCAGGAAAATACCCGCATACAAAGAATTTAGCTCGCAATGTAGTTACCGTGTCTGTCCTGTGTGACTGTACTCTAAGTGCATGAGTGAAGTCTGCTCGGTGTAGATGTCTTTTGCTGAGAGCCGGGTGCTCATTTGTGTGTCCAGAAACGTGAGGCCTTGCTGAGGAAGCCTGGCCGTCAGGAAAATAACCGCATACACCGAATTCAGCTCGCAATGTGGTTTCCGTGTCTGTCCTGTGTGACTGCACTCTAAGTGCATGAGTGAAGTCTGCTCTGTAGAGATGTCTTTTGCTCAGTGTCGGGTGCTCATATTTGTGGCCATTCACGTGAGGTTTTGCTGAGGAATCCTGGCCATCAGGAAAATACCCGCATACAACGAATTGAACTTGCAATGTGGTTTCCGTGTCTGTCCTGTGTGCCTGCACTCTAAGCACCTGAAAGAGGATTTCTGTGTAGAGCTCTCTTTTGCTGAGTGTCGTGTGCTCATTTAGGTGAACATTAACGTGAGGCTTTGTTGACGAAGCCTGGCCATCAGGAAAATGCAGCATACAACGAATTCAGCTCGCATTGTGGTTTCTGTGTCTGTAATGTGTGCCTGCTCTCTAAGCGCCGGAAAGAGGATTTCTGTGTACAGCTCTCTTTTGCTGAGTGTCGTGTGCTCATTTAGGTGAACATTAACGTGAGGCTTTGTTGACGAAGCCTGGCCATCAGGAAAATGCCCGCATACACCGAATTCAGCTCGCAATGTGGTTTCCGTGTCTGGAATGTGTGCCCGCTCTCTAAGCGCCTGAAAGAGGTCTGCTGCGTAGAGCTCTCTTTTGCTAGGTGTTGGGTGCTCATTTGTGTGGCCATTAACGTGAGGTTTTGCTGAGGAAGACTGGCCATCAGGAAAATACCCGCATACAACGATTTCAGCAGGCAATGTGTTTTCCGTGTCAGTCCTGTGTGACTGCACTCTAAGCGCATGAGTGAAGTCTGCTCTGTAGAGATATCTTTTGCTGAGTGTCGGGAGCTCATTTGTGAGGCCATTAACGTGAGGTTTTGCTGAGGAAGCCTGGCTGTCAGGAAAATACCCGCATACAACAAATTCAGCTCGCAATGTGGTTTCCGAGTCTTATAAATTCTCTTGTTTGTTGTTATGTGCTGTGTTCTGGGTGGTGTGAGTGCTGCCTTTAGGCTTTCTGCGTGTGACATACTGGGTAGATGTGGCGTGGGCTGTGTCATTTCAGCATTGTGTGTAATGATGGGTTCGCCTTGTGTTGGGTGTGTTGTGTGCATGTGTATGTTGTGTGTGGGTGTGTTTTCGTTCGTGCTGTGTGCGCGTGGGGATGCATGTGTTCTCTATGATTAGATTGTGGTTGTGCGTGTTGTGTGCAGTGTGCTATGTGTGTTGCACGCGTTTCGTCAGTTTTGTGTGCATTTGTATGTGTTGTGTCAGTTTTGTGTGTGTGGTTGTGTTTTGTGTGTTGTGTGAGAGAGGCTGTGTGTGTGTTTGGCTGTTTGAGTTATGCACATGATGTAAGATGTGTTGACTGTGTGTGGCTGTGCTTGTTTTGTACATCTCTTGCATACAGTATGTGGTCTGTGCAATGGTTTTCGTGTGCATTGTGAGCAGTACTTATGTGCCTTCAAGGGTGTGGTGTGTTTATTGTGTCTGTTGTGTTGCGTGTTTCTGTGTTGCGTGTGTGTAGTGCGTTGTGCTCCTGTGTGAGGATGTATGTGTGGTGTGTCTGTGCGTGATTGTGTGTGCAGTGGGTAGTGTGTGAAATGTGTGCTACTTGTCTTTGTTGGTTATATGTGTTTTGCCTATGGATTTGGGAGTGTTGTGTGTGTTATGAGTTGTGATACTTTCTGTGCGGGATGCTTGTGTGTGTCGTGTGATGTGTGGTTCTGTGAGTTGTGTTTGTGTTGTGTGTATTCTACTCTGTGTGTTCTGTGGTCTGTGTGTTTTGCTTGTTGAGTGAGACACTGTGTGTTAGGACTGATATCTTTGTGTATATGTTGTGTGTTTGGCATTGTGCATTCTGTGAGGCTGTGTGTGCTGTCTGTTTTATGTGTGTTTGGAGTGATGTGTGTTGTGTGTGAAATGTGTGTTGCATAATTTTTGTGTTCTTTCTGTTGTCGACGGTGTGTGTTTTGCATGTTGGTTTCTATGTTCGCGGTTGTGTTTGACAGGTTGTGTGTGTGGCTGGCTCTTTGAGTAAGGAGTGTAATTTGTGATGTGTGTACTGTGTGTGGTCAAGCTTGGTCAGTGTGCCTCACTGGGTGTGTTGTGTTCACTCTGAGAACCGTGGTTCATGTGTATGGTGGGCAGTTATGTTCTCGGTGTGATGTGCTGTGTGTTGAGGGACTTCTGCATTCAAGTGCACAGAAGACAGCCTCTCGTTGTTGGCGGTTTTCTCCACAGGTTTGTAATACTCCAGGAGGGCCTTGTTTCCTGAGGGCGCAGAGAGCCACCTCATCTCTTCACTAGCAAGGCCCTGAAGACGCCTTTGTTGTA